>NC_041385.1:55249311-55254453 GCF_002162155.2 Triticum dicoccoides
GGGAGGGGAGAGGGAGATGGGGCGCACTGCCGGTGGCCGGCGGCGGCTGGTGGGGGAGGAGGGGGGCGATGGCGGCGGCAGGGGCGGCAGGGGCGGGGGAGGAACCCTAGCTTAGCGCGTGGGCCTCTTGTCCAGGTAATTGAGAGGATACAGTTCCAATCCTAATCACTCTAATTCCAATCCTAATCGCTACTGCTCTTTGTATTACTTTCAGGATCCACGGTGGTGTGTTTACAACCAGGGTACCCGCATATATATTGTTAGAATTGTGTCGAATATAGTGTACAATATAGATTACAATTGGACTATGAGTTGTATTGTGTTTACATAGGATGTGGAGTCGTGTCCTAGTAGGACACTTGTATCCTAGGCCTTTTATATATAGCGGGGGTAGACACACGATGTAACCTATGCCAACATAATAGCACAAGCGCGCAAGGGGGAGCCGGAGGCGTGTGCCAGCGCCCGGATGGCCGGTGTGCGGTATTGTGACGGTGTCACGGGGAGGAGCGCCCGTTGTCAGGCCCCGGGGATGTAGCCATATCGGTGAACCTCGTTAACAAATCTCGGTGTCATGCTCGTGTGATTGTTTAGTCCTCGGATGATCGACGGTATGCCTCGAATTTATTCTAACAAGTGTATCCGAGCTAGTTTGTTCGGAGACTACGCATTGTTGATTTACAAAGGACGGATCAAGTCTAAGATGCAGCCGGCTGCTGGCGTGGTTCTTAGTAAGATTGGGAAAAGCATATCAGTGGAAGGCACTTGTGCGTGTAGCAAGCTTGACGTACGGTGATGGATCAGAACGATCGATCAGGCGAGCGTACATCGGTCAGAAGCATGTGGACTGCTGGACACCTTCATGATTTGGGCAAGGTGCCGTGTGAAGGAGGTGGACGAATCGGATTGTCTCGATTAGATTGAGCGGCGGCGATGCGTATTGTGCGTGCGGCCCGAATCGATCTGAAGCCTGAGGCACAAGGCGCTGGAAACCTAGGTCGGGTGAGGCTCAACTGAGCCAGACACGGAAGTGTGGCGGACCAAGGGCTATGGCTGCTGGAGCGAGCTACTACTCTTACCGGAGATTTGTTTTGAGACAAAAAAAAAAGCAACTAGGACTACGTGTGTGCACAAGAGCAGTTTGGTTGGGTCAAGTTTGGTCTATTTTCTGCTAGAAGATGCATGGAGAAGCAACAACAAAGAGTGACAGGGAAAAGGAAGATTTGTGCAGTTTGCATGGAAGTTTTTTCTGGGTCAGTTTGCTGAGATGGCTTGGAACATGTGGACAGGCTACGGACGCGCGCAGATAAGTGCGTAATACAGGATCATGCATACACATGGCGTCTAAGACATGCACGTATGTGCGGACGGGCACGATGCATGGTGGAGCATTGTTGCAGCCGGAATAGTTCGGCTGGGTCGGACTTGACAGTCTGACGGGATCGACGCAAGTCGGTTGGTATAGAAGACGGTGGTGAGATCGGCGACGACGACATAGGAGCGTGATGCTGATGGTGACTGACTTCTGGGGCGTGGAAACACGTGACGCAGGCCCCGAGGGCTTGTGTGGCTTCGACAAGACTTTGGCGCGGGATTGATTCAAGGTGGTGTATACACGGAGCTTGAAGTCGATGGGGCGCGAGGGTGGACTGATCATCTACCATGGAGTCATGTTGAAGGTGGAGCTGAATTGAGGGGCTATGATGTAAGGATCCAGAGAATCGAAGCCTATTCAGCGGGAAAAAGCGAGTGACATGCAGTTCGGACTGGAGCCTAGTGGTCTGATGAAAGCGTGAAACTCGTCATCGATCGGTGATGATCGGTGGTACTCTGCAGTGGGGGTTGAGTGGTGTGGGTCCGCGACCCTTGAGACTCGACCGGGACAGCGGAGGCTCGACGCGGTAATAGCGACGAGGAGTGCGGTATGCACGGGACATGGAGACGGGCCAGGGCTCTGGTGGTCATACATGTGGTGAGACAACTACGAATTTGACTCGGAATGACTACAAGCAACGGTGAAATTCCTTCAAGTTTCAGACATGCGGTCAAGAACGAAGCGGTGATGTTGAGTTCAGGTAACTCTTATGTGTGACATTCAATATGTCAGTTGTTCACTTTCACGCAGGTCAGTGAACAATGTGTGATGACGTTAGACTGATACTCTGGAAGTTGAGAGCACAAACTAGAGTAACAAGGAACTTAATTTTGCTCGAGTGTTGACTGTGATCAAGAAAAGAAGGGGCTACAAGTTGCGGGTGGAGTCATATGGAGTCTTTGAAGTAGCAGTGGTATTCATGGGATAAGCTCAAGTCCAATGTACATGAAAGTTTGACGCATTGACGAATTCAAGATGATGAAGAATATTCGCCAAGGTGGATTTTGTTAGAGTTGTGTCGAGTATAGTGTACAAGGTAGGTTACAATTGGACTATGAGTTGTATTGTGTTTACATAGGATGTGGAGTCGTGTCCTAATAGAACACTTGTATCCTAGGCCTCTCATATATAGCGGGGGTAGACACACGATGTAATCTATGCCAACATAATAGCACAGGCGCGCAAGGGGGAGCCGGCGGCGTGTGCTGGCGCCCGGGTGGCCGGTGTGCGGTATTATGACGATGTCACGGGGAGGAACGCCCGTAGTCAGGCTCCGGGGATGTAACCATATCGGTGAACCTCGTTAACAAATATCAGTGTCGTTCTCGTGTGATTGCTTGGTCCTCGGATGATCGACGATATGGCTCGGATTTATTCTAACATATATAGTAAACTAGTTAGCTAACAACGATACTACTCGGTTTGCTATATTCTAGTTCTACCAGGATACATGTTCGTACACGAATCGGACACACACCAACCGACGGGTGATTAAGTCGTGTTTAATTTCAGCAATCACCCCCTAAACACGACACAATTACGTTGCAGCTCCGACGCCGATCCTTTTTCGCATCTCCAAGAGCTTTTCTCGATCCAAAGCCTTGGCCAGGATGTCCGCCAGCTGATTATCGGTGCGAATGTAGTTGACCTCCGTCTTCCATTGTTCCAGGCAGTCCTTTATGTAGTGATACACCGTATCAATGTGCTTGCTCCTTTCACGCCGCACTGGATCCTCGCGTAGATAAGTCGTAGACTCACTGTCAACGTTGAGCACCACTCGTTCCGGATCTCAATTCATGGGGTCATTGTGTAGCCTCCCTAACCACACACCTTGACACTCTGCTTCACTTGAAGTTGATGTCACCACTTTTTGCTTTCATGATAGCCAACTTACTATGCTTCCACCAAGGAAATATGCCACGTCTGAGGTACTCTTACGATTGTCGACAATTCCTTCCATGTCACTACCACTGTAGCCGAGTAGTTTCACCATCTCCTTCCTGCTCAGCTCAAGACGAGGTTTCATCGAAGCATCAACTGGATTGCAATTTTTTATGCCACGGCTTTCAAGAATCTTCCTTGCGTATGCCTCCTGGCATAGTGTGATCCGCTCTGACTTTTGTTGTACCTCGATCCCACGGTAGTAACTCAAAAGACCTAGATTAACCATCTTGAAAAGCTCCTTCATTGGTAGCTTGAATTTTGCAATCACCTCCTTGTCTGCTCCAGTTATCAATAGGGCATCGTCGTAGATTCCAACTAGCACATGACCCCTTCCTTCACCTCTCTTGTACATTGTATGCTCTAGTGGGGCTTTCTCAAATCCAAGAGAAATCATTACCCGATCAAGCTTGATGTTCCACGCCCGAGAACCTTGTCGTAGCCCGTACAAGACTTTGTGTAGCTTCAGTACCTTGTGATCTTCTCCCTCTTTGATGAACTCCGGTGGCTGGTTCACATAAGTGTCTCCTTGTAACTCTTCATTCAAAACCGTGGATTTTACATCCATGTGATGTATCTTCCATGATTCTTGAGCCGCAAGTGCTATGAGTAATCCCACCGATTCCATCCTTGAACTAGTAGAAAAAGGGTCAAATGTGAAGCACACTAGTGTCGGTTTGAATTTGAGCCGGCACTAATGTGTCCATTAGTGCCTATTCCAACGGCTAGGCGGACGGACATCATTAGTACCGGTTCGTGGGCAATAATTAGTACCGGTTCATACCACGAACCGATACTAATGATGATGTGTCAGGCTGTGGGCCCCACGAACACCTTTAGTACCGGTTCATGGCATGAACCGGTACTAGAGTTTCTTATTAAGCTGATTTTTAGTCCCACCTTGCTAGGAGAGAGGCAGTAGGAGCGGTTTATAAGCCGTGAGTGCAGAGACGATGAAGGAGAGGCGCAATGCTCACCTGCAGGTTGCTTAGCTTCAAGCCTTTCGAAATATAATAGATTGCACGGAGCTATGTGCAGTGTAGTCTACCCTATTTCGAAAGGCTTGAAGCTAATTAACGAGCATTGCGCATTTTTTTATTTTTAATAACTTATTAGAACTCCGGACTTCTTGTGTTACGGCAAAAACTAGATGCACTTCGTGTACAAACTGGACAATCTCTTTCGAAGTATCAGGGCCGGATTCAGACGAAAACTCATCTGTTACACCGGCACTTCATTTTTTAAACTTATTACAACTTCAGACTTTTTTGTGTTCAGTATGCACCATTCTAAGCCACGTCATCAATTTTCAACCCTTTCTGACATCATTTGCTCCCCTAGCATGAACCGGTACTAAAGAGGTTGTGGCAGGGCTATTTTTAGTCCCGCCTCGCTCCCCTAGCAAGATTTTGACCACCTTAAATATGATACTTCTCAAACTATCACAAGCATTTGGTCTTCATTGAACTCTATGTGTAGGACATGTGGCTGCAATAGGAGTCTTTGCCGGTTCTTAAACCAGTTTGACAATTTAGATTCTATACAAAAGGATCATTGATGATCAATGTATTTTTTATGTACTTCTCTGTAGCAGTAGCGCATTTTGGCTGAAAGGCGGTACTGATGAATGTATTTTTTCTGTGTTACTTCTCAAACTATATAAAAAGGAAGAAGAAGAAGAAGAAGAAGAAGAAGAAGAAGAAGAAGAAGAAGCAGAAGAGGAAGAAGAAGAAGAGGAAGAAGAGGAAGAAGAAGAAGAAGAAGAAGAAGAAGAAGAGGAATAAGAGGAAGAAGGAGAAGGAGAAGAGGAATAAGAGGAAGAAGGA
>NC_041385.1:55255487-55264933 GCF_002162155.2 Triticum dicoccoides
GCCGCCCCCGCCCCCCGTACGCGCCCGCTCCATACACACACGCATACACACTTACACACACACATACATGCACACACGCATACACACATACACACACACACTACACACACACATACACGCACACACGCGTACACACATACACACACACACACACTACACACACATACTTATTTTCTGTTTTCTATTTTTTAGACGAATTAATTAATATAACTAGTTTATATTTAGTAAATGTTTAGTTGAACTAGTTGAATTAATAGAACTATTTTATTTTTAGTAAATACTTAGTTGAACTAATTGAATTAATATAACTAGTTTATTTTTAGTAAATGCTTAGTTGGACTAATTGAATTAATATAACTAGTTTATTTTTAGTAAATGCTTAGTTGAACTAATTGAATTAATATAACTAGTTTATTTTTAGTAAATGCTTAGTTGAACTAATTGAATTAATATAACCAGTTTATTTTTAGTAAATGTTTAGTTGAACTAGTTGAATTAATAAAACTAGTTTATTTTTAGTAAATGCTTAGTTGAACTAACTGAATTAATATAACTAGTTTATTTTTAGTAAATATTTAGTTGAACTAGTTGAATTAATAGAACTAGTTTATTTTTAGTAAATGCTTAGTTGAACTAATTGAATTAATATAACTAGTTTATTTTTACTAAATGTTTAGTTGAACTAGTTGAATTAATAGAACCAGTTTATTTTTAGTAAGTGTTTAATGTTTCGCTTAATATGAACATAGGAAATGTCGTCTGACGACGGAAAAAATTTCATTATGTGCGAATACTGTGAAGACCAGAGCGGCCAATGCGACAGAAATTTCTTTGTTGATAATAGGCGATTCAGCATCAAGCTGGATGAGACCTTCGAATTCGATACAGTAAGTCACAATGACAAGTCTGTTTTCGTAATTAAGCATTACTTATATATGCTTCATTTGACTGACTTATAATTTTTAAGTTTCACTATTCTACTAGCGCATCCCCTGCCATGCAAGAATTTTTGTCTTGGATAAGATAGATTTCAAGGATATGGAAATTATGTAGGGAAAGAGAGTTTACCTGAAAACTGAGCATGGTTATACTTTTAACGTCAAAGTATACAATGCACACACGTACACCTATTTTGAATGCAAAACATGGCAAGCACTATGCAAGGCTTATGCATTTGAGCCTGGTATTGGTTATCATCTTTGATATTCGTCCGGAAGATGATATTGAAGGTAATAGAGACATATGGGTCGATGTGCAGACGCCTCCAGTTCTACCATTATGTGAGTTCTTCTCAACTATATTTTTGTCTTTGATATTGCTTATTCAAAAATAATTGACAACTAATTTCTATTGACAGCTTATTTCCATTCAAGCAAACATGTCCGGCGCTTGGTAGACAGGACCTACTACTGTCCCGGAGCTGAACTAAACTGCGAGGAGATAAGTCATTATGTTTCATGGCTTGAGGATCTTCATACTGTCAAGAAAAATTTTCTTCCTGCACTTAGAAATGTTAGTACTCAAAACATGCGACCAATAGTGATGGTATTGAACTACGGTCACATCTATTTAGGAATGATGGTAAGATTTTTTTATTTGTCCTCAGTGCATCTTTTGCATACATAATTTTTTTGCTAAATTTTCATTGTTAAATATATTAATTAAGTACCATACGATGTACTTCAACAGGGACTCCCGATGACAGTTGTGCCTTAGGGGATCGAGACTAAAGGTCGCATGTCAATTGTTAGCTTACGACTAAAATATCTTGCATTGCACATGAATGCATTTAGGATTTCTAGAAGCGATGAATGCTTAATAGTGAAAGATTGGAGGAAAATTGTTAACGATCGCAGAGAAGTATTAGGGGGCAGCAATGAGAAGCGCTGCCCACGATTAGGAGATAGGTTCATCTGCATGCTCTAGTATGATGAATCATGAGAGCTATACATGTTCTATGCTATTTTATTAGAGAGACAGTAGCTAGCAGGAGTGATTTAGCTAGTTCATGCTGCTCTTAGTACTTGTCCTTTCATGTCCGTGTTCTTCGTTCTGAACTTAATCTCAAATAGTGATTTGCTTTTGTGGTGTTATATATATATATGAACGCTATAATATCAAGACAATAATGTTGAACTCGATGATTTTTTTGCTTCTGGTACAAGTGAATGTTTTTTCTTTAAGCTACTATTGGTGGTGATTAGATAGCGGTAATGACTATGATGATTAAATAGTGATAATAACGACTATGATGATTTTTAGCTAGCTAGCTAGAGTATACATATACTCATGTTGATGATATGATGCAAGAGTTTTTATATTAATATGATGATGATGATGAGTTATTATATCATTTAATGAAAGAAATCACAGATTAGTTTCAGCTGGATGGATCCTACCTAAGCGATCAAGTATATATATGCCATATCCATATATATTATACTTGATCATCTAATTAGGTGATCAAGTATAATATCGATATGGCATATACTTAATCACTTATAGCTAGCTAGATCCTTCAGTCGAAATTAATCCGCGGTACTTTCACCTAATGATTTAACAACTCATTATAATGTAAAACAATCACTAAATTAAATTGAAAACACAAAACTAAAGGAAAAATTAAAAAAAAACACCCAAACATTTAGTATCGGTTGGTGTTACCAACCGGTACTAAAGCCCTACGGGCACCCGGACCTGGCTCATGCCACGTGTTTGAACTTTAGCGCCGGTTCGTGATGAACCGGTACTAAAGGGGGGACCTTTAGTCCCCACTCTTTAGTGCCGGAACCGGCACTAAAGGCCGGTTCTGCACTAGTGTTGCAACGAAAACGAACACTTCTTCGAAATCAACACCTTCCTCTTGCACGTACTCTTTGGCTACTAGCCTTGCGTTGTGCTTCACGTACCCTTTGGCATCTTTCTTGATCTTAAATTCTCACTTGTGATTCATTACTTTTTTATTGTTGGGAAGATCCACAAGCTCCCATGCATTGTTGTCGTGGATCGACCTCAACTCTTCTTCCATAGCCTGATGTCAACACTCCTTTGTATTTGCGTCCTTGAAAACCGCCGGTCCAGCGGCGCTTAGACACTGCCACCCACTTCGTTGCATCTTTTCCGGGTCTATTTTCCGAAGAAATTTCTCCGAGTGTATGTCGAACACCGGTCGTAGATGTTTGGTTGTAGATGGTTGTGTCCTTTCCTCTTCCTTCACAGGCACTAGCATTACCTCATTTTTCCTGTCTCTTGGTGTTGCAGTGGTCATGCGTGGCAAAACTGCACACACGATCTCTCCTAGACCGAAAACGAATGGCCAAAACATCAAAAAGAAGGGACCGACTATGTGTAAGTTGGCTGATTGTTTTTGGCTTAAGTCACTTTTTTTACCGTCAGCCATTGTTCATATGTCCTCACGCACCGCATCCCAGCCCAACCCTGATCGCTGGCCAACCTGGCCTCCACCACCCTTGGCCATCAGCGCCACAGTTTTGATTTTTGGTTTGCATATTTTTTTCGACCCTGGCCGAGATGGCTGAATTTCGGTCATTTAAAAAATTTCAACAAACGTCGGGCGAAATTGCTCAATTTTTTTTTGAATTTTGACCAAAATTAAGCCAAAATTTGACCAATGCAGAATCTGAAATAAAGCAGAGAAAAAGTATAGCAGCCCTCCACGCTGCTATTGTTGCCTCGTGCTCCTGCCTCCGTTGAACTGGACGGCTCTTGCACCGCCATCTCCTTTGCCACAGCCGTCGAGCAGCATGTCACGGCCTTGGAGAAGAAACATACATGAAGTGGATGGGTGGAGGCGTGGAGCCATGGAGGAGATCAGTGGTGGAGCTTGACAAGGATCAATGGTGGGCCAATTAGAAAATATGAACATTTGGGGGGGTCAAGCAGACTGTTTCCTCTAATCTATGTTGTCCCAGAAAAAATTTCTTCACTAATTTACTCAAACCTGGGGGGGCTGTGGCCCCTGCAGGGTTCCACTAAGCTCCGCCACTGGAGGAGATCACGAGGCTAGTCACAGGTGGAGCCGTGGAGGAGAGAGCCTTGGTCGGACGGCTGGAGAAGCGCATTCGATGTGATGTGCCCAGCGTAGTGGCAGCGCTGCACACAAGAGGACCGAGGAAAGATGAAAACTTTAAGGTTAGGGTGCTCTGGATCGTGGTTTTCTCTGACGAATAGAGACACAACGTTGTAGAAGTTCGGCCGGGCCAGAAATTTCAAAGTTAGGCCTAAATTTTTGACCAAAGAGATATATGATGGGCCCAAGCGAGATGGCCGAAATTCGGCTAAAATTTATTATTTCGGCCGAAAAATCTAATCTCTGATCAGCGCCACCGTGAGTCTGTGACCGCCTCATCTCTCCTCCCTCCCTGGCATAATTGCCACCAGCTATTGACTCTCGTTTCTTTGCGTGCTAACAAACATCCTAAGGCTGAGGTGGGGGTGTGGTGTTCTCATACAGGTGGTACGAAGAGGTGACATGAAAAGACGAGATGGGTAGGATACTCAAGACGACGTATATTCTTATGTTGGTTGTGAAGTATATAGAACTTGTGTACATGGTTATGAATTATTGAGCATATATGAATGTATTACACGATGTATTAGCCTTGTGCAAATGAATGACGATTTGTATGCGAGCGTTTTATGTGAATTTCATTTGTAGAGTTGGTTACCTAGTGAGAATAAACTGCAAGAAAAAGAAATGGAGGCGGTTCTGAATTGTAACTGCTTGGAATGATATAATATCCCAAGTTGTTCAGTGTATGGAACAAATTAGTGATGATAGGTGAGAGGCCGAATGAAAAAATGAATGAGGTCATGTACCAAAACCGCTGCCAAAGCTCGTTTTTGTAGTACTAGGGCCAATTTGGAAAACTTCGTCATTGGTCTCTTCGTATGTAAATGACTTTATGAATTCCTCATCTATTGGTGTCGTAATATTTTGATGAAATATCCCTCGTAGGGGGCTCGGGTTAACACCATCATCTCGCTTATATTTCTCCTGAAAACACTTTCTTGATATACCGTGCATCTCTTCTACAGATACTCCCTCCGTTCCATAACGTAGTGAATATAATTTTTTTGAAAGGTCAAACCTCACAAACTTTGATCAAGTTTGTGGAGAAAAACGTTTACATCTAGAATGCTAAACATATAGTATTAGATTCATCATAAGATGTTGTTTTTATATATTATATTTTTGGTACTTTAGATATAAATACTTTTTTCTGCAATCTTCGTCAAAGTTGACTTTTGAAACAAATCTTTATGCACTATATTATGGAACGGAGGGAGTACTATACAATTGTGATAATCTATTTTCCATTTTAAATTTTTTTCATCCACGATGCCTTTTAATGAAATTAGCAAGTGTAAGAGGAATAGAGATGATATTGGTGGAATTGAGGTTGTATTGCTTGAGTCTCATGGGCGTATATATAATGAATACATGACCTTTTTGGAGCACATGGCAAGGTAGAATTAATCTTACACTATCATATATTTCCTAAATAATCATAATACTGAACAACGAGTATTGCAATCACCTTCTTTCAGCGATGTGATCCCCAACCTTTTCCTCCACTTTTTTCCCTCCCAATGCAGTAGGTCCTCAAGTTTTTGTGATCACCTTATTTACTTGCTCAATGGAATCAAACATCCCTTGCATTCGCTGATTTTGAGCTCAGAACACACCCTCTCTATTTATTTCTTCACATTAGCAATCTTGACAACACTCCATTTTCGAAAGTTTGTTCATTGTGTCCTTGAACTTCACATCGACGTCTCCTAAATTGTGTGATGTGGGTTCTTGCTCACATGTATGTAGAATTACTCTACCCCAGGTTTGCTTCCCTTTCGTAGTGCGCTTCTAATCTTCTCGTGTTTGGTCTCTCTATCCCTTCTCTCGACGCCTCTGGTTCTAGTAACAAAGCCACATGAAACTAGGAGTAAGATAGTGTGTCACCGTAGCCTGCTCAAAATGTTGAGACCATGCTGGGTTAGCCACCAACTATTTGAGGAAAACTCTCACATTACTGTGCTCGACTAACTTATTATCATATGTCCATTGTACTCCCTTAGAATCCAAATCGTGGAGATCATAATGTGAGAGTACTTATTTGAAGTCCATCATTAGTCTTTCAGACCTAATAGAGCGTGAGTGATCTTTCGACTGTGATGGAATCATTAAAATCGCCAATCATCTTCCACAACTTAATCGTGTTAGGCTTGATTATCTTAGCAACATACACATTTCATGTGTATCTTGTGCTCTCAGTTCCCCCATACGCCAAACTCTAATAGCATTTCACACTCTTTACTGTTTCCTTTCTATCGGCACATTGATATGTTTCGCATTAAAAGTCTTGGGATGCATGTTAATTCTTTCATCCCAAAATAAGGGAATTTTGCCTCCTTCTCACTTCCATTCAGTTCAGAAACAATTACAAATCACATCATTGTTCCTTCTCCTGCCTTGTCTCCGACAAGAAGACATGGCCCTGCTAGATCTTGAACTGTTCGGGGTCGCATGAGCTCCCGACAGTTCCAGCTTAATTAAGGTACCCATTAGGCTCGATGGTGCTCCTCGGGGGAGCCCACCGACTTCTCCACCATGTCTTATTCCACCTGTTACACATCTCCTTTCTTCAACCTCTTTGATTCTTGCGAGGCAGTATCTTCACCATCTTCATGATATGTCACCTTGATGTCCCGTTTTACATAACTTGGCTTATCCGTGAGCATCAGTACCCCACTACTCCTCGCATTTTCTCATCCAACTACAGTCTTCTCCCACTAGATGCTGAGAGAGCCAACTTCGAGTCCGACACACATGGCTTCGATGTTTTGCTCCTAAGATTCTTTTCCTGCCTATCATACTCTTTTGGGGAAAAGCTTCCACGTCCCCACTCCTTCATGCATATCATGCCCCCACCTCTCCGTCTCTGGTCCTTCATCCTCTTCCACTAACCCCGGTACATCCATTATTGCTCCTCCCTACAAAATTCCTGCGCGATTTACATAAGTGGGTATATCAAATCCTTCTCTTCTTGATGTTTGTTCACATACTCTTCCTCAACGTAACTCACCATTCAACAGACGACCCAGAACACTAGAATCTTATCATATTTAAAGTTAAAGTGAGTCCTTTTTTGGGTGTTAACTTGCACACCTTGTCAACGACGTGCAAACATCCAAAGTCACGTGGACCCTAATTCGACCAAATTGTCCCGTCACCGATTGTTCATGCACTTTTTCCACCTGTTACTTCCATTTGTTACTTACTTGTGATGTCACCCGTCGTCTTTTTCTCTTATAAGTCCAACACTTAGAAATATGGAGGGGCCTGCCATCCATCATCACACGCTCCAAAATCAAACGCATTATAGTCGTACTAAGACTAGATTATACTCCATATCCCGAAATTCCACTTCCCGCGTCAAGTTCCAAGCGGATATCATCCCTCCAAAGAACATGCCGTGGCTGAATATTCTGTTAGTATAAACCCTAGCCAGCGCCATAAGGTAGAGCCTTTCTATAACTCCTCCAAATCCTCCTCGATGGTGGTGTCCTCATCTTCGTCTTCCCTTAGATTCATAACCAGGAATTTCTTCGTGATCTCTCCCGTGTGTGAGGCGTTCCATCCTTCCCGTGACTCTCATCTCCCACCGCCATTCAAATCCTCTAGGATTCCTTCCTGACCCAGGGCTGTTAGAATAAATTCGAGGCATACCGTCAATCATCCGAGGACCAAGCAATTACACGAGGCACGACACCGAGATTTGTTAACGAGGTTTACCAATATAGCTACATCCTCGGGGCCTGACTATTGACGCTTCTCCCTATCGCACCCGGTCGCCCTAAACACCGGCACATGCCGCCGGCTTCCCCTGCGTTCTGGTGCTATTATGTTGGCATAGGTTACATCGTGTGTCTACCCCCTATATATGAGAGGCCCAGGATACAAGTGTCCTACTAGGACACGACCCCATATCCTATGTAAACACAATACAACTCATAGTCCAACTGTAACCTATCTTGTACACAATATTCGACACAACTCTAACAAACTCCACCTTGGCGAATATTCTCCACCACCTTGAATTCGTCCATGCGTCAAACTTCCATGTACATTGGACTTGAGCTTATCTTATGAGCACCGCTGCTACTCTAAAGACTCCATATGACTCCACCTGCAACTTGTAGTCTCTTCTTTTTCTTGACCACAGTCAACACTCGAGCAAAATTAAGTTCCACATTACTCTAGTTTGCACTCCCAACTTCCAGAGTATCAGTCCAACGCCATCACATACCGATAACTGACATGCGTGAAAGTGAACAACTCACATATTAGGTGTCACACGTAAAACTTATCTGAACTCAACATCACCGCTCCTTTCTTGACCACATGTCTGAAACTTGAAGGAATTTCACCGTTGCTTGTAGTCATCCCGAGTCAAATTCGCAGTTGTCTCACCACATGTATGACCACCAGAGCCCCGGTCCGTCTCTATGCACCGTGTGTATCGCACGCCTCGCCGCTATTACCGCGTCAAGCCTCCGCTTTCCCGGTCGAGTCTCAAGGATCACGAACCCACACCACTCAAACCCTCTGTAGAGTACCACCGATCATCACCGACCGATGACGAGTTTCACGCTTCCATCAGACCACTGGGCTCCAGTCCGAATTGCGTGTCACTCGCTTTTCCCCCAACTAAAATAGGCTTCGATTCTCTGGATCCTTACACCGTAGCCCCTCAATCCAGCTCCACCTTCAACATGACTCCATGGTAGATGATCAATCCACCCTCGCGCCCCGTCAACTTCAAGCTCCGTGTGTACACCACCTTGAATCAACCCCGCGCCATAGTCTTGTCGAAGCCACACAAGCCCTCAGGCCCGTGCCACGTGTTTCCACGCCCCAGAAGCCGGTCACCATCAGCATCACGCTCCTATGTCGCTATCCCCGATCCAAGCACCGTCTTCTGTACCAACCGACTCACGTCGATCCGTTAGACTGACAAGTCTGACCCAGCCGAACTTCCCTGATTGTAACCATCTGCAACTTCTCACAGTCCTCATCATCCGTCTGGCTTGACATCCCGCAACGCCTTCAAGCATCCTTGTTGTGCCAATAAATTTTCACCCTTGTCTACCATAACCCAAGGTTTTCAGTTCCACAAACTTCTTCACCTTAAACCTGGAACCCATTGACGTCCTGGTTCTTCGTACGACTGACCCTGTGAAAAAACAATCTGAGCATTCCACGCGACTCTGCTTGGTCTTCACGTGAGCAGCTCCTGTCTTGCTTTAACTCCTGATGCTAAGCTAATTGCTTTGTCAATGCCTTTTACTTTCCGATGCACTTCGTTTAGAGCAGCCTTGATGTGGCACGTCTCGCTCTCGGCCACCAGGAGAACACGTCTCCTCCA
>NC_041385.1:55265481-55299303 GCF_002162155.2 Triticum dicoccoides
AGCTTCGGCTTGCACACGTATGCTACAGCTCTCACGCACGACCCAACACCGAGTGAGCTTCTTGGACATCCGGGCCTCTTGCCAGCCGCTCACGGCCCTTATGGGCCACAGCTCAATCTTTGGGCCGCAACCTCCGCTGCCGCTGGCTTGCCCTAGCCGCGTCTGCTTGCACACACTGCTTTTCCAGCGATTTTCCTTGAGCCGCCACCGCTAGCACGCGTTTCCGATCGCTGTACGCTCGCCCGATTGATCCTCTGATCCATCGCCACACGTCCCTTGCTACCGCAACACGCACAAGCCGCTGATTCGACACCAGCTCCAACCGCTGCTTTTCTTATCTCGCCGAGAACTCCGTTCGATTGCTTCTTTCTCAATCTTGTCGAGAACCACGCCATAGCCAGCTGCATCTCGAACTCAATATTTCCTCTAAATCAACAGAACCGCGACCTCCTTGTAACCTTGCTCATGATACCACTTGTTAGAATAAATTCGATGCATACCGTCAATCATCCGACGACCAAGCAATCACACGAGGCACGACACCGAGATTTATTAACGAGGTTTACCAATATGGCTACATCCCCAGGGCCCGACTATGGACGCTCCTGCCCATGATACTGCTACAGTACCGCACCCGGTCGCCCTGGACACCGGCACATGCGGCCGGCTTCCCCTGCGTTCCCGTGCTATTATCTTGGCATACTTTACATCGTGTGTCTATCCCCGCTATATATGAGAGGCCTCGGATAAAAGTGTCCTACTAGGACACGACTCCGTATCCTATGTAAACACAATACAACTCATAGTCCAACTGTAACATACCTTATACACAATATTCGACACAACTCTAACAAGGACCTCAGCCGCCGCGGCCCGTCGAGTTTGGCTGCTACTCAGGGTGGACGTACCGGCTCGCTAATGGCACGCTATGGACCGAACCGAACGGTCCGAGCCAGCTGGTATATTGGGCCGGTCCGGTCTGTGTAATTTGGCCCAAAAACACTACCTGTCTTGTCAGGATTTCGCCCGGTCCTACCGAGCAGACCGAGAACTGCCGCCGGCGCCGTCGCCCATTATTTCCTTCCCCCTCCAGCCATGGAGTGGCGCCCCCTAGCATGAGCTCGTGGTCAATGCTCCTTGTGGAGGCGGAGATGCATCGTGACATGCAGGAAGCACGCCACCTTTGTGTCGCCGTTCATGTCCACGGCGTCGTACTTGGACAGCCCCAGTATTTGACCATATACTTGACCATGGACCGAGGCATGAAATGGATTGAGTTGGCGGCGTGCCCGCCGACAATGAACAGGGCGACCGTGAAGGGCGTGCCTGACGACGTGGGCGCTGCCGTCGAGGTGAGCATCGAGCCATCTGAGTGATGTCGAATTCACCGGGAACGGCGCGCTCAGTGAGGAGCTGCACATCCAGCACGTGCAGTTCGCACTGGACGTGGAAGGCAAGCTCACCTACCTGCACAACTACACCGAGCGTCCCTAGTCCCTAGATACACAAGAATCTCAAGAGCAGCAACATCCTCCTTGATGCATGTACTGGTCGGTGTCACAGGCAACATCTTCGGGTTTGCGCCCCCAGTCACTGCCGACGCTGAGGACGATGCCCTCTGGATGATCGTCCCGGCAATGTTAGTAAACAGCTGCTATGAAAGTTTCTGAAAGTTTCAGTTCCATCAGGCGTAGTTGCTGCTGTTAACAAGTTCAGTTTTGTCAGTTAGATTATTTTTTTTAGTTAGTGGAATACATAAGCCAAGCTGCAAGACTTCTGTTCATTGTCTTCTACCTCGCGTGAGTTTGAGTTGGGGCTGAAAAAAAAACCCTCTAAAAGAAGTATGATAAAAGGAAAAATCTTTTAGCAGGTGTTATGTGGGTGTAGACGTGTACGTAGTAGTGTGTGCGCGTCTTCTATTTGGGCTCCCGCCTACAAACGCCCGCCTCTGATCTATCTCGTGTTTCCTTCCCCTTTCAGCTCCCGTCCCGCCTACAACGTGTTTCTTTCTCCTTTTGGCTCCCGCCTACAACCCCAGACACAAGATTGAATAAATAGGGTGGCGGCCGCCAGGGAGGCAGCATCACAAGACGGAGATTGAAGGTGGCTGGGCTCCCCGTCGGCCGATCGAAGGAGTGGAGGAAGCGATGGGAAAGCGGCAGGAAAGGGAGAAAGATGAGGGCGGCGACGGAATGAGGAGGAAGGTCGCGGCTGCGGCCCCCGTCTTCACCATGGACGACCTCGACGTCCTCCACTGCGCCGTCTGCTGGGACCCCCTGCGCCCTCCCATTTTCCAGGTAATATCCCCTGTGTTTGATCTGATCTCTGTTCTTACAACTCAATCCCTAGGAGCTCCTACGAGACGATAGCATCAATGGATCTGAGGAACTATCTGGGTGTCTTATAATATTTCAAAATTCGCGTTCATTATTAGATTCGTTAATTCATATAGTAGCTATGTCCAGTTCGCCTAATTTTGTCCCCAAACTGAAGGGATTTCCCCGAAATTATTTAGTTAATTAGATCAGATAGGGTGATTACCAGATTGTAATAAGTTATTGTAGTGTAATTTTGTAGTTGCAAAATTGCAAGTCAAGGTTGACATCTCTGAAGAATTAGAAAAACATCACATCAGATGCGTACACTAGGCCAACTGCCTAACAAAAACAGATCGGTGCATTTTCTAATTAGCATATTTACTGATTCATATGATATGCGCTGATTTGTTGTTTGTGTTTCCTCAGCGCACTGAGGGGCGTCATACCATATGTTTGTCTTGCCATGACAAGCTCCCAGGCAAGTGCTGCTTCTGCTGCGAAACAACAGTCTACAGTCGCTGCCGCGGGCTAGAATATGTGGTTGAATCCCTCAAAGTTGCTTGCCCCAATAATGGATGTGCTGCGAGGACAAAATACTACCAAAAAGAAGAGCATGAGGAAGATTGCCCGCAGGCGCCATGCTTCTGCCCCATAGCGGACTGCAGCTTCAGCGGACCATTCGCAAGGCTCCTGGAGCATTTCTCACGCAAGCACAATCTGGACTCCACGAAAGTTCGGTACAAGAAGGGGTTTGGGATCCTCATCAGCTTCAATGCTAATGGCGATCTTCCTGAACCAACCATTCTCGTGGGTGAGGATGGACGCCTCTTCATTGTCTACATGAAGACAGAGTCCCTCGGCCTTGGCATCGCGGTCTGCTGCGTCCAGCCCCACATTACTACTGGATCCAAGTTCAAGTGCAATCTTTCATTGTCGTCGGCTGAGATGGGCTACTCCCAGGCTACGGAGTTTCAAACGAGGAACACTAACCTCCATGATGGGTTTCCTGATGATTGCTTCCTGTTCCTTGTGCCCAAGGCGATGCTTCCAGTCGCTGGTACAAGTGACACAGTCCTGGTGAGTATGGAGCTCACGCCACAATAGGCCCCATGTGCGGGTGATTGGGTTTGACAAGTGACAATACTTCTGAATCTCTCAGCTTTGAAGAAGGAACTAGTGTTCTTTTTGTCTATGTTTGTATTCGATTATTGAGCATTATGTTTGTATTTTTCGCAAGAAATTTGCATCAAATCATCCAGATAGAGCACAAAAATACATTGTTGAATTCGATTCTTTCAGCAAATATGCATGACATGTGCACCATGTTTTGTTTTACCAGCACTTGAACTTGTGTCAAACCGTCTTTAGGTATGATCTTGAAATAGATTTGATAGCGAAAAATGACAGAGGCTTCCCGAGTTCAAACAATGATTACATGGCCATGTTGCAACCTTAATCTTTTCTCCGATAGAAACTTTGAGGTCTCCTTGTAGTTCTTTGAGTAGATTGAGTATTATGAATCTGAAATTGTTTGATACATATCGTATAATTAACTCACGGGTACTCGATGTGACATTGGGGTATCTAGGTGACATTAGAGTTGATTGATATGCATCATATGGTGTTATTTTAGTACGAACTCTTGATTAGATCGATCGGAAAGAATAGTTTGTTGTTATTTTAGTACGAACTCTAGGATAGATTGATCGAAAAGAATAACTTTGAGGTGGTTTTGTACCCTACAAACAATTTCTATCTGTTGTTCTCTGCTAATAGGAACTCGGGGGTGATTCTTTATTGCACTTTGAGGGATAATCATATATATGATCCAACTATGTTAGCATTGTTCAGAGATTGCACTAGTGAAAGTATGCACACTAGGCCTCATTTTCCATCATTGCAATACCGTTTGTGCTCCGTTTTACTATTTACTACCTTGCTGTTTTTTTATTGTTTGCACTACAAAAACTCATATCTATTATCCATACTACACTTTTATCACCATCTCTTCGCCGAACTAGTGCACCTATACAATTTTCCATTGTATTGGGTGTGTTGGGGACAAAAGAGATTTCTTATATTTGATTGCAGGGTTGCTCGAGTGAGGTTGTCTTAATCCTACACCTTCCGTGGATTGATAAACCTTAGGTCATCCACTTGAGGGAAAATTGCTACTGTCCTACAAAACTCTGCGCTTGGAGGCCCAACACAAGTCTACAAGAATAAAGTTGCGTAGTAGACATCAACTCCCAATGTAGGGTGTTGTAATATGTTCATGGTTTTCTTATTGTCAGTGTTGAGGGGGATGACAGCATCCTAAACGCGGATAAGTGGGTTATGACGTATGGGAGTAAAGAGGACATGATACTTAATGCTATGGTTGGGTTTCAGGA
Source organism: Triticum dicoccoides (assembly GCF_002162155.2). Lineage (NCBI taxonomy): Eukaryota > Viridiplantae > Streptophyta > Magnoliopsida > Poales > Poaceae > Triticum > Triticum dicoccoides. Next base: position 55,270,193 of record NC_041385.1, read on the forward strand.
CCTTAATGATCTTTAATAGTTGCGTATGCTTGCTAGGGGTCCAATCATAAGTGCATATGATCCAAGTAGAGAAAGTATGTTAGCTCATGCCTCTCCCTCATATAAAATTACAAGAATCATTACCGGTACCTATTATCGATAGCCTAGGGACAAATGACTTTCTTGTTGAAAAAGCTATCTACTTTTACTATCTTGCATTTTATTTGTAGTTTTATTCTCGCAAAGTACTCATAGTTTTATTCTTGCAAAATAGCTTCATATTTCTTTTAGGTAAAGCAAACGTCAAGTGTGCGTAGAGTTGTATCGGTGGTCGATAGAACTTGAGGGAATATTTGTTCTACCGTTAGCTCCTCATTGGGTTCGACACTCTTATTTATCGAAGAACGCTACAAACGATCCCCTATAGTTGTGGGTTATCAAGACCTTTTTCTGGTGCCCTTGCCAGGGAGCAATAGCGTGGGGTGAATATTCTCATGTGTGCTTGTTTTCTTTATCACCAAGTAGTTTTTATTTTCAGTTCTAAGTTGTTCTCTATCTTTAGTTATGGATATGGAACACGAAACACCAAAAACATGTTGTACTTGCTACTCATGGAGATGTGGAACCTCCTAAAACCCTCGATGCTCGTTATGTGAAAAATATTATGCACTACTTTGATAATCCTGAGAAAATCCCATTCAACTTGATAATGGGAGTAACATTGGATCAATGTGAATACTTTAGGGATTGTCAGTTGAGGCAACAAGGGAAACTTTTATGGAATCAAATTTATATGTTGCATTGGTACGCTCAGGATTTATGCTTGAGATATGATTATACTTGTTGCCCTAGGATGAATGCTCCACACCTTCCCTTCTCATGCAAATTTAATGATAATGAAACCTTGGCTTCTTATTCCAATGGTATATATGATTATTACAATGTGGAACGAATAGAAGAATTCGTTGCTTTTAAAGGTGCTTATGAAATTGAATCTTTGTTTTTAATGTATGAAGCTTTTGATGATGGTGTTTATAGACCTGAAAATTTTTCCATCCTTAAATATTTATTTGATAATTACAAATATAATTCCGATATTGATGCGTTTATTGAGAGAGTCTCCGCTGTCCAAGAAGAGAATAATATTTTACAAGAGTCTATGAAAGAAGAAACTAATGATATTGCGAGCTCATTGAATGAAAAAGGTGATGAGGAGAGTGAAGAACAAAATGAGGAAGAGCGGATTGATCACCCGTGCCCACCTTCTAATGAGAGTAACTCTTCAACTCATACATTGTTTAATGTCCCTTTATTCTTACCGAAGGATGAATTGTATGATAATTATTATGATCCCGTTGATTCTTTTGAAATATCCCTTCTTGATGAACTTGATGATTGTGGCCAAGATGCCAATATGAATTATGCTATTGGAGATGAACATGCTATTGTTCTTTATGTTAAACATGAAATTGTTGCTATTGCACCCACGCATGATAGTCCTACTATCTTTTTGAATTCTCCAAATTACACTATATCGGAGAAGTTTGCACTTATTAAGGATTATATTGATGGGTTGCATTTTTCCGTTGCACATGACGACTTGATGAATATAATATGCATGTGCTTGCTTCTCCTACTTGCAATTATTATGAGAGAGGAACTATATATCCATCTCTTTTGTTTCCAACACGAAAAAATTGCAAGAAACTACTTATGCTATGTATTGGCCTTTACTCGATGTGCATGAATTGTTCTTGTATGACATGCTGATGCATAGGAAGAGAGCTAGACTTCATCATTGCATGATATATGTTGCTTTTTGCTCAGTACTAAATGCCAAATCTATTTTAATTAAAATTGGCTTTGATATACCTTGGGATCCGAGTGGATTCATTACTTGAGCACTTTGTGCCTAGCTTAATGGCTTTAAAGAAAGCGCTGCCAGGGAGACAACCCATAAGTTTTAGAGAGTCATTTATTTCTGTTGAGTGCTTTTATATAGTTTAAAAACAAAAAATATATAGAGGGGAACTTAAAACTTCACAAAAAGAAAAGTGAAAGTGAGATAGACGAGCACCGTGGAAGCGGGAGCATGCCTTGAACTTTGTTCATGCCCATGGAAACTTTGTGAATCTTGAATTCCAGAAAATTTTCAACAAAAATAATGATCCCCTTGTACAATTCCATTGTATTATAAAAATAATGTGCCAATATTTGCCTTTAGGATGAGTGGATTGCTTGTTGGTATGTGCAGTGCAAAAACAGAAACTTTGGCTGTAGCGCGTGATTTTACATTTTTTTACTAGAACGGCGAAAGGTTCTGAAACTTTTTGCACAGTCTTTCTATACAAATTGTTTATTTTTTTCATAACTTTTTCAGAATTGTTGGAGTACCAGAAGTATGGTGGATGTTCAGATTACTACATACTGTCATGTTTAAGATAGATTTTGTTCTTGATGCATTGTTTTGCTTGTTTTGATGAAACTATGCATTCTATCAGTGGTATAAGCCATGCAAAAGTTATATTACAGTAGCTACAATGAAAAAACAAAATATGAATTGGTTTGCAACAGTACTTAGAGTAGTGATTTGCTTTATTATACTAACGGATCTTACCGAGCTTTCTGTTGAGATTTGTGTGGATGAAGTGATCAAAGATCAAGGAGGTCTCGATATGAGGAGAAGGACGAGATGCAAGAGCTCAAGCTTGGGGATGCCCAAGGTACTCCAAGTAAATATTCAAGGAGACTCAAGCGTCTAAGCTTGGGGATCCCCAGAAGGCATCCCATCTTTCTTTAACAAGTATCGATATGTTTTTGTTTTCGTTTCGTTCATGTGATATGTGTAAATCTTGGAGCGTCTTTTGCATTTAGTTTTCATTTTTCTTTCTTGCACAATGATGGAACCACTCATATCTTTTCAGTATGACTTTATAGAATGCTTTATGTGCTTCACTTATATCATTTGAAGTTTGGATTGCCTGTTTCTCTTCACATAGAATACCGATGTTCGTAGAATGCTCTTTTGCTTCACTTATATTTGTTAGAGCATGATCTTTTGTAGAAAGAATTAAACTCTCGTTCTTCACTTATATATATTTAGAGAGACAAATGGAATTGGTCATTTGCATGGTTAGTCATAAAATCCTACATAAAACTTATGGATCACTGAATATGATATGTTTGATTCCTTGCAATAGTTTTGCGATATAGAGATGGAATATGTGGGAAGTACTAGTAAACGGTTGAGTAAGAATATTGGTGTTAAGGTTTGTGATTCCTGAAGCATGCACGTATAGTCTCTCGTTATGCCAGGAAGTTGGAGCACAATTCATCCTTCATTGTCTATATCCGTGTGAAGGTCAGGGGCGCGCGATCGTTAACTCCTACCAAGCTCCCCCCTAGGGGCATGCGTAGTATTACTTTGCTTCGAGGGCTAATAAACTTTTGCAATAAGTATATGAGTTCTTTATGACTAATGTGAGTCCATGGATTATATGCACTCTTACCTTTCCGCAATTTGCTAGCCTCTATGGTACCGTGCATTGCCATTTCTCACCTCGAGACTCGGTGCAAACTTCGCAGGTGCATCCAAACCCCGTGATATGATACGCTCTATCACACATAAGCCTTATTATATCTTCCTCAAAACAGCCACCATACCTACCTATTATGGCCTTTCCATAGCCATTCCTAGATATATTGCCATGCAACTTGCACCGCTTCCGTTTGATGACTTGAGCATTCATTGTCATATTGCTTTACATGATCATATAGCTGACATAGTAGTTGTGGCTCAGCCACCATTCATCATTTTTCATACATGTTACACTAGATCATTGCACCTCCTGGTACACTGCCAGAGGCATTCATATAGAGTCATATTTTGTTATAGGTATCGAGTTGTAATTTTTATTCCTTTTGAGTTATAAGTAAACAGAAGTGTGATGATCATCATTATTCATTTTTAGAGCAATGCCCCAGTGAGGAAAGGATGATATGGACACTATGATTCCCCCACAAGTCGGGGTGAGACTCCGGACAATGAGAGAAAAAAATAAAAAAAGAAGAAAAAGAAAAAAAAGGGGAGAAAAAATAAAAAGAAAGAAAAAAGAAAAAGAAAAAATAAACAAAGAGAGAAGGGGCATTGTTAGTATCCTTTACCACACTTGTGCTTCAATGTAGCACCATGCTTTTCATATGGAGAGTCTCCTATGTAGTCACTTTCATATGCTAGTGGGAATTTTTCATTATAGGATTATATGCACACCCACTTAGTTTTCATGATGAGCTTTCATACACCTATAGCTCTTAGTGCATTCATTGCATGGCAATCCCTACTCCTCGCATTGATATCAATTGATGGGCATCTCCATAGCCCGTTGGTTAGCCGTGTCAATGTGAGACTTTCTTAGTTTTTGTGTTCTTTATATTTACCCCTATCAGCATACTCTATTCCACCCGTAGTGCTATATCCATGGCTTGCGCTCATGTATTGCGCGAGGGTTGAAAAAGCTGAAGCACGTTAAAAAGTATGAACCAATTGCTTGGCTAACACCGGGATAGTACATGATTTATACTTTGTGTTAGGAAGACAGAGCATGGCAAGACTATATGATTTTATAGGGATAACGTTCTTTAGCATTGATATTTTGAAAGACATGATTGTTTGTTTGGATGCTTGAGTATTGATGTCTTTATGTCAAATTATAGACTATTGCTTTGAATCACTTATGTCTTAATATTCATGCCATGACTAGATATATGATCAAGTTTATGCTAGGTAGCATTCCACATCAAAAATTATCTTTTTTTATCATTTACCTACTCGAGGACGAGCAGGAATTAACCTTGGGATGTTGATACGTCTCCATCATATCTATAATTTTTGATTGTTTCATGCCAATATTATTCAACTTTTGCATACTTTTGGCAACTTTTTATATGATTTATTTGAACTAGCTTACTTATCTAGTGGCCAGAGCTAGTTCATATTTTTGCATGTTCTTGTTTCGCAGAAAATCCATATCAAACGAAGTCCAAACGCGATAAAAATCTAAGGAGAATCATTTTGGAATATTTGTGAATTTTAGGAGGTGGAGTCAATGTAAACGGAGGCCCGAGGCCTCCACAACCCACAAGGGCGTGCCACTAGCGCCCAGGCGCGCCCTGGTGTATCGTGCCCTCCTTGAACATTGGTTGGAGCCCTTCTTCTGGTGCAAGAAAGATAATATATGGGAAAAATTGTGTAGAAATTTCAGCGCAATCGGAGTTACGAATCTCCGGGAATTTAAAAAACCGTGAAGAGCCAGATCTGGGGAGCGCAAAACAGAAGAGAACAGAGAGGGAGATCTAATCTCGGAGGGGCTCCCATCCCTCCGCCGCCATGGAGGCCATGAACCAGAGGGGGAACCCTCCTCCCATCAAGGGAGGCCAAGGAAGAAGAAGAAGGAGGGGGCTCTCTCCCACTCTCTCCCACTCTCTCCCAGTGGCGCCGGAGTACCGCCGGGGCTAGGATCATGACGGCGATCTACATCAACAATCTTGCTACCTTCAACACCAACTCTCTCCCATCTATGTAGTGGTGTAACACCCCTTCTCCCCACTATAATCTCCACTTAAACATGGTACTCAACTCCATATATTATTTCCCAGTGTTCTATGGTTATCCTATGATGTTTGAGTAGATCCTTTTTGTCCTGTGTGTTAATCGTGATCTTGGTTGGTATGATTGTATATTTTATCTATGGTGCTGCCCTATGATGCCCTCCGTCTCGCGCAAACGTGAGGGGCCCCGACTGTAGGGTGTTGCAATATGTTCATGGTTTGCTTATTGTCAGTGTTGCAGGGGATGACAGCAGCCTAAACGTGGATAAGTGGGTTATGGCGTATGGGAGTAAAGAGGACTTGATACTTAATGCTACGGTTGGTTTTCACGACCTTAGTGATCTTTAGTAGTTGCGGATGCTTGCTAGGGGTCCAATCATAAGTGCATATGATCCAAGTAGAGAAAGTATGTTAGCTCATGCCTCTCCCTCATATAAAATTACAAGAATGATTACCGCTACTTGTTATCGATTGCGTAGGGACAAATGACTTTCTTGTTGACAAATGCAATCTACTTTTACTACCTTGCATTTTATTCATAGTTTTATTCTCGCAAAGTACTCGTAGTTTTATTCTTACAAAATAGTTTCGTACTTGTTTTAGGTAAAGCAAACTTCAAGTGTGTGTGTGTAGAGTTGTATCTGTGGTCAATAGAACTTGAGAGAATATTTGTTCTGCCTTTAGCTCCTCGTTGGGTTCGACACTCTTATTTATCGAAGAAAGCTACAAACGATCCCCTATAATTGTGGGTTAATATTGGCTATGGAGAAGGGTTGGTGATGAAGATGATCGAAGATCCCCCTCTGCGGAGCCCCAAACGGACTCCGGATCTGGCCTCTCGATGAAGAACAGGAGGCGGCGGAGGCTCCTTCTCGTGAAACGCGATAATTCTTTCTCATTTTTTTTTCTAGAAAAATGTGATTTTATTGCGTCTGTTTCAGGGTCTGCGGGAGCTCCAGTTGGGGACAACCCACCTGGGTGCGCCTGGAGGGGGGCACTCCCTGGTGGGTTGTGCCCACCCAGGTGCCCCCCTCTGATGGTTCTTGGCTCCAGTATTTTTCTTTATTCATATAAAAATTCCTCGCAAAGTTTCGTTCCAATCCGAGAACTTCTATTTTCGCAGAAAAACAACACCATGGTAGTTCTGCTTAAAACATCGTCACTCTGGGTTAGTTTCATTCAAATCATGCAAATTAGAGTCCAAAACAAGAGAAACAGTGTTAGGAAAAGTAGATACGACAGAGACGTATGAGGATGCAATGCGCTTGAAGATTAGAAAGATTAGAAAATATGTCATTCATACTAAGGCTTGGTATCATTATGCCGTTGGATCAATTGTTACCTTAGTTGCGATTATGATCGCATTTGTTGTTGCATTGAAATGTTTTACATAGTTTCAATGTATGGTTTAATTAGATGCTCTAGACAGCTATATGTTGTTCAATGAGAACTATGTATGAACTTTATGTATTTATTTTTCAGTAATAACATTTGATCACTACTGTACTTTGGTTTTAGTGTGATGATGAACTTCTATTAATTTGGTCACTTCTCTATTAATGATGTTCTGTAATGGTTTTTGACACGCTTAATTATATATAATGCACGCAGATGAACCGACAATGGATGTACGGTGACAGATGCACCTCCGAGTACATTAAGGGCGGGCATAATTTTCTCGAAGTGGCGGAGGCAAAGAAGCAGAATGGTTTTATGTGTTATCCATGCCCTATCTGTGGGAATACGAAGTCTTACTCTGACCCGAAAACCCTTCACATCCACCTGCTTGAGAAGGGTTTCGTGCCACACTATAATGTTTGGACCAAGCACGGAGAAAGAGGGGTTGTGATGGAAGACAACGAAGAATAAGAGGATGATGACAACTATCTGTCCCCCGAATACGGTGATGCTGCAACGGGGAAAGTTGAAGATCAAGAGGAACCAGACGATGTGCCCGATGATGATCTTCGCTAGTTCATTGTTGATGCAAAGAAATTGATGTGTGATGCAGACGAACTAAACTTTGATGTTAGACAACCACATGATAGGAGGATGTAATATGTATGAAAAACAGGACGGAAGAGATAACCAGAACTATGATGTGTAAACTAAGAAGACATTTCACCAAATTAGAAGCAATGGAATGGAAGGTAGACACCATATGAAAGATGCTACAAATATCGCTCTGCCAAGTTAGCAGTGTCTCATCATAAATGGCGTTTAAACAAATGTGAATCAGTACAAGAAATAAATCATATGCAAGATGCAAACAACATCACACTACCATGTTAGAGGTCTCTCGTCATTAGTGCCATTGCATATTCACAAAATTGCATATTCACAGCTTATGATGTGTAAACTAAGGAGAAGGCATTTCAACAAATTAGAAGCAATGAAAGCTAGACACCATATGAAAGATGCAACGAATATCACTCTACCTAGTTAAAATTGTCTCGTCATAAGTGTCATTTCAACAAATTAGTAGTACAAGCTAGAAAAGAATGTGAGATGTAACCTATATCACACTCCAAAGTCAAACATGTCTTATGATAAGTGATTGTTGCAGGTTACACAACAGTAGTAATTTGATGTAAGAACATGGTGTGATAGACATATATTGTATGTTCTGGAAACAGTAACACATGTCTTATTCAAGTATAATGTACAAAGTAAGCAGATGGAATTCAACAAAATTAGAAGCAATACAAGCTAGACATCACACATAACATGCAACCACATATAACAGTGCCAAGTTAGAGGGAGCGCCGGTGATGCTGCACTAGGGGAGACGTGCTCATCATAAACACAACTTTGTTGAGTGTCTATGCATGTGTTGTCTTGGAAATCATCTTGGGGGTGTGGAGGAGTAGAAACTGTAGAGGCCCTTCATTCGAAAGGAGCACCTTTATCCGCTGCCTTGCTAACTTCCTTCCGCTTTATTGATTTTGAATTGTAAAGTAAAACCGACAACAAAAAGCAATAAAATTCTCTCTTCAGAACTCATTCATGCATGATACTGACAATCACTACTTTGATGTAAGGCAAACACATGATACCAGGATGGAACATGTACGAAAAACAGGCCGGCATGGCATGTTCACAACTGTTTGTGTAAACTAAGCAAAAACCATTCCAGCAAATAAGAAGCAATGCAAGCTAGACACCACATGAAAGATGCAACAAATATGACTCTGCCAAGTTAAAAGCGTCCCATCATAAATGGAATTTCAACAAATTTGAAGCGGCGCATGCTATAAATCATATGAAAGATGCAACTAATAACGCACTGCATATACTAAAGGTGTCTCGTCATATTGATTTATGCGGGATACAAAAAAAACAATAGTTTTATGTAAGGACATGCTTAATAGACAGATGTACTATGTACTAAATACAGGAAGGCATGTCACATTAACATGTATACTGTATAAGCTAAGCAGACTAGCACATGCAGTTTAACCAGATTGGAAGAATTACAATCTAGACACCATATGCAACATGCAACCACATATCACGCTGCCAAGTTAGACCAAGCACCTGCGATGCTAGTGTAGCGGAAATGCTGTAATCAACTATAGAGCTACGTTCGCTATCTTCATCTAGCATTTCTGTTTCTTGAGAATCATGTCGGGAGGCTGACGCTACATTCTTTAAATGAGGAGTAGTCCCCTTGCCCGCTTGCCTCGTCAGAAGTGATTGATGAGGGATACACAAGAACATTAGTTTGATGTAAGAACATGGTTAATACACAGATGTACTAGTATGTACCAAAAACAGAAAGGCATGTCATATTCAAAGGTATAATGTGTAAGCTAAGCAGATGCAATTTAACCAAATTGGAAGTAATACAAGCTAGACATCTGACTGGAGTGGTGAGCATGATCATCTAGGACCCGAGATCCTAGTGGGAAGCAGGCTGCTTCGCCACGATCGCAGCTTTTTAGTTGGCTTCCAGGTGATGCCTATCTTTGCTGGGCTTGTCACTGGCTCAGCCAGTGCCCTGACTAGCTATTTGTCTTCTGGTGCTCACGGGATGGTGGTTCATGTAAAAAAATATCTTTCCTTATCAGACCAACTTCGGCCTTTCGAATACAAGCTAGACACCATATGGAACATGCAACCACATACGACACCGCGAAGTTAAAGCAAGCACCTGGGATGGTGGTTCATTGCGAGCGAGGTCATCAACTCCAGAGCTACGTTTACCATCTCCATCTGCTGACACTGCACCCTTTATAGCGCTGTAACGTGTCATGCATACCCGCGAAGAAAGCTGGCGCGACTTCTCTCTTTTCTTTGCTGCTTCTCTTTCGGCAGACTCTGAAATACCCTTGCATAAAAACACAATAGTGAGAGTATGGGTGAAGTGTGTGCAGAACTAGTGCACTGTAAAAGTAGTAGATAGCAGGTGGCTGAAAAATAAATGACAGGAGACATATGATAGCTCTACAACATTGCATGACAAACAAAATTAGATTCTACTCCATATGATTTTGTAATATATGAGCACAGGAAATGCCGGTACTCCTCCAGCACACCACCACATGTGGTCATATCTAAGGTAACAGTCGACTGAAAATAAATAGGTCAGTCGATTTTTTTAATGAATCGTCCGATCTATAAGGAACGGGCAGATGGCCTTCGTCTACCTCCCGCCAGTCACTATTGACGATCTTTCTCGAACCGCCAGCGACCACCGGCCGGGACCCCTACCTCCGCCGCCCTGCCCTCCCCTCGACCTCACACCACCACCGTCCTTGGCAGCGCCCCCATACCATCCCTTTAATCCCGTCCGACCTCCAGATCGGGCGCCAGTAGCTCTAGGCCGCACACGTACCTAAGATAAACACCAAGGCACTGCTTCCCCGGTGTAATAGGCATACTAGCGCCTGTTACGCCGGGGAATGCTTCCGTTAATTGGGAATCAACTGGCCAAAAATTGAAATTCAAGGGGGCGACGGACCTCTAGCTAATGTGAAATAGTATATGAGGAGAAACCTTGTGCATCACGAGTTACTAGGAACATCTAGTATCAAGAAGAAGCGGTCAACTAGCGTCTTCTATGGGATGAATACCGTGCAAGCAGAGACGTAAGATTTGCACGAATAAGGGAAGAGGAGTACCTTTTTCGGTTGCCGGTGTGGTCACCTCCACATGTCGCGCTGATCTTCTTCTTTTTACCGGGGGAAACCGATGTTCTGGAGGGTGCAGGCTTGGACGAACCCATGGCCAAATTGTTGACTGTGTTGCATTGGACGTATGTCGGCGGAGGGGAAGCAGATCCGAGGCGACGAAGGACGGTGTAGCAGGAACAACTCCAGTGTGGTGGAGGGTGGCGAAGTTGGAGCGGCAGAGGTAAGGCACAGGGCGGCATGGTTGAACTGGCTCGGGTACGGACGGCTCGTCCTCGGCTTCAACAACTAGCCGTGGATGGCTTTGTGGATGAGGTTTCGGTGGACGACGACGTCGGGGTATCGGCTCTAGCGTGATGGAGGAGGGCGGTGGTTGATGGATGGGATGGGGTGGCCGACGGAGGACGTCGGGGTTTCACGGCTGGTGGAGAGGTAGTTTTGGCGCCCACAGAGTACGAATGGGGAATCAGACGGGTGGGGGGAACCATGTTTCGGTCTGGGACACACTTGTTTTTGCCTTTTTTGAACAGAAGATGGGACGCGCTTGTTGGAAATTTGGGGAAAGTACAAACTTTGCCCCCTCTTAAATTTCGGACCTACTGCGGGTTGGGGGTAGGATGGTAATCCCGGGTGTCCCAAATAGTGGGTGGGAGCGATTTCGGCCGCGCGCATGTGGGCTTAGGCGGCCATTGTGTATGAATGTTTTTCGGAGGCGGTTGCGTGGCGTCTAGATGAAGCTACAAACCTATCCCGGTTTAGACCTTTGGACGTCGGGCCGGTAGGTTTCATGGGTCGGAGTTATTAGAAAAGTAATTTCCTTGTACTACCAAACATTGGTCTCACGCGGTTTCGGGCGAGTAGAGGCTCTTTTGGCGCTTCGTTCGAAATTTTGAAACACAAGCATTCACGTTTAGAGTACTCTTGAACTATGAGGATTGACCTAAATAGACAATGTTATATTTGACCTTGTATGTTTCAAAACCTCATTAAATTATCTGCTTCTTTTTGAAATTTTGACACTTGAAAATCCTATAAGTATGATTATTTTGGAATGGAGGAGCTAAATTTGAATCTATTTTGTACACGACTATATATGCTATTATGTACAAAATCAGAGCAAAGATTGGTGCCCCCATAATTTAGGTATGGTTTAAAAATGCTATGATATCAAATTCAAATAATTGAGTGGACTTCATGTTGAATTCGATTTTTTTAAACCACCTTAAGTTGAATTCAAATGTATGCTAGTTCATAGGTAGCTATTTATAATGTTCATTGTGTAACTTTAGTATGTATAATGTGCTTTACACACACAACATGAACTATACTCATGTTTATATTCGATTGCTAAAGCGATGCATTGTCTGGAGTTCAAAATACTAACTATGTGGATCAATTGTGTCGAATAATAATATAGACATGCTCAACTTCGATAGAATCTAGATGTTCAATGGATCAATGACCGCTCCTTACGCGAATTGCAAATATCATGATCCCATCCTAATATTTGGATATAATTTATATCTTTAATCAATGTGTACATCAGTCTTTTACGTGTAGTTTCACTCTCCATCGGTGGTCTCTCACACATGCTCACACACTCTCTCCCGAGGTGTCTTTCTCGCACACATGATCTAGATATTACCCTCCCTCCCTCTCGTAACCATTTACAACTGTTTTCACTAACCTTTATCACAAGCACTCTTCCTCTCGCAAACATACACACGCACAATCCCCATCGACCCTTTCTATATACATGGACCTGCCTACGTGTCTCATGTACGCACATTATCTTTAGGCCAGTCTCTCACGCATTGTCTCACAACTCTCTTCCTAATCGACGAGTATGATTCTAGCAGAGCATTCTGTAGGATGCCCCTTAAAGTTAGGTTGGATGAATAGTAATATCAGAGATAAAGGGGTTACCTTAGTCTGAGAATCTAGGGTTACAAATCCTAGCCGGCTTTGTCAGTGGACACAGAGTCCTTCACAATTCTGCTATCTTTGTCTTGTACGACTAGTCATCCATGGGTCTTCCTAAATGCGTCACGGGCCGACCAATGTGGCACAGGATGGAACCGAATGAAGGGCCTCACCTCAACCCACCGGACCTCATGCGGTGACACACCCTCTGGCCCCACATCTCATTTCTTCTCACACCCACACATACCAACACAAACAGCACACATACAGAAAATTTCTCCTGGTGCCTCAATTCCCTCCCCCTTGCATATACACACTCAAGGGAATGGAATCTCTCGTCGTGACGTCATATTCGTCTCTCTCTCTCTCTAGACCACTCTCATTTCTCGTGCTATCTCCCCCCCGGCGGCCCCTCTATCCATGCCTCTCTCGAATATGTAATACACACACATACCTCTCTAGGCCGCGCCAAATGCATCAACTACACTTTCACACATGTTACATCACGTCCCCCATTGATCTAAAAAGACCTCTCTTCACGTTTATTTCGCATACAACATTCCTTTTGAATAAAGTGTGGCCAAAATTATTTTAGAGTTTCTACATATATACAACATTACAAAGTTATATGGAGGAGTATGAACTCTAATTTGCATTGCATGGTGCCCACAATGATATTTATTCCGCACTGTGAATTTGTATATTTTTATACTATATACAAAGTTAGTCATAATAAAGAGAAACGAAGAGCATCTCTCTCTCCATCGCATACCCCCCCTGTACGCCCCTTTCATGTATGCACACAAAACTATCTCCAGGTCCTCTAAAAGTAAGCCCCCGGAAAATTCACGAATGTTTCATCTTTCTCTCGCGATATATGCAATGACGATCATTGTATTTGAAGCGAAAGCACGATACGCACATTGGACTTCAGAATCCACTCATTACGGCCACCATTTACGTTTAGTGGTTATTATACAGTCATGGCTTCACCGTACAACTCTGTATTTGCTCATGACATGACTAGTTGACCAGTTAAACGCTCCACGTGGCACCTCTAGTGTTGCATCGCATTATCTCACTACCATCGTGCCCACCTATCGACTTGTATCTACTCTATATCTACACTCTTATAAAATACATAAAATATACACTCTTATAAAAAACAGAGTTGGTGATGATGGTGTGCCTGCCATCCTGCAATATAGGTCGTCCGATTTATATCTGACGGATTGGAAAGAAACTATGGCAATTTTGCAAAAAGGTACCCACACACCTCTCCACATTTACAAATAAGGACTTCCCTCGTTCATACTTTTCTCTCACAAGATAAACAAGTCATACAAATGCATCTTGATGTTACATGCAACGCACGGGCATCTTGCTAGTAAGAATGAAAAGAAACGAAAAAAAATATTTGGACGGTGGTTCGAAGTCCTGACCGCGGGCACAACGGACAAGGTGGCCTTGTATTGGTATGCTGAGCCGTCTGTTTTAACACAGAGGAGCTGGTGTGGTGATTATACACGCAAGCACCCATGCACACGAACTGCATCCATGCAACACTCACACAAACACATGCACCCACGCACGCACGCAACACTTACACGTACACACGTAGCCACGCATGAACACAATACTCACACGCACGCATGCATGCACACACACCAGTACACCACACGACCAACACACACTCTCATGCTCAAGTGCTCAACCTATACGTGCATGCGCACACATCAGGCCCTGACAGACACATACACAACCAGGTGATTCCCGCGCACGGGTTGGAGCCTTGTCGCGCCTGCGTAAATTTGTGTTTATCTGACCTTTTCCCTATGCGAACTGACAGGTGGGACCCACAAGGAACGAGGTCAATTTAACCTAGTCAACATGGCGCCACGCAGACTATTTGGCCGGTCAACAGAGTGCAATCCGATGCTGATCCATGAGCAAGTGACCATATAATCACCGCAAAACGTATATAGTTACCGTAATCAGCTTATTCTGAAGTCCGGTGACCGTATTACGCTTTTCTCTCTATAGGCCCTCCAAAACTACATCTCTACACGTTCTCGCATGTTACAGCACTACGACTACACTCTAACACAATAAATCATATGTGTTTTTAGTTTTACTAGATATCATATTGTTACTTATAATTTTTCAGTTTGCATACATTAAAATTGCCTTTGAAATGTATGGCCAGTATCATCTACCGCGTGGGAAAAATCCCGCCCTTTCCTGTTTAATCGGGTTTGTATCGATGGATCGTGCGAAACAGCAAAACTATAGTACTATACAGTACAAGTGTCAGTTCAGTGGGCCATCGTGTTGTCTACTCCTTGGTCGTAAGAGTGGAGCACTCGCTTTCATAAATCTTCTAGTCCCTTTCGCCGACATGTGGGACATCAAGCTACCGGGTCCACGTGCCATACCAGAATACAATGCAGAGCAGCCGGGGTGAAGCACCCCAGTCATGGCGCCGGCGTAGTAATGAGCAATGAGGCGTCAAATCACAAAGCTGCACCTTTCCCGCAGTTAAGTTGGAGGGACGAAGTAATAATGCTAAAAAAAGAAGTTGGAGGGACGAAGCAACCATCATTTCACTCGTTGCTGAATCCGTTTCTCCCTCATCTTCTTCAACTTAACCACGTGTTGCTTCTGTCATTGTTCTGCCTCATGTGGGACACAGATCGGCTTGGTAAAGCACTGACACATGGGACCGCATGTTAGCAAACTGCCAGGACAACGTCCTCCGAAAATAAGAAACCTCCCCCGCCATCCGTGCGGCAAAATCACCTCCTTTTTACTAATCTTGATTCTATAATTTTTTAGATCAATATAATTGAGATTTGTATAGATAGCACACAGGAGCAAAACCAAGTGGTACGGTTAAGGGCATCCACAATGTGTAGCCAAATGTGAAAATAGCTTTTGGCATCATGGGAACCATTGTGGACGGTGTTGCCAAAGCCAAAAAGATGGAATCGAAGCTCCCTGATCGATTGATTAAAGGAATAGAAAAATGCAACGTCTCTCCTCTTTCTCCCATGCTTGGACGCATGTAGTACAGTATAGAGCACAGAGGATACTCCCCTGTCCCTTCTATCACAAATCACAAAGCAGTGAGGCATTAAATCACAAAAGCACGGATGAAGCAACCATCATTTCACTCTTCGCTGACTCCGCTTCTCCATCATCTTCTTCGAGAAACCATCTCACCGCACTAGTACTCCTAGTAGTACTAGTCCTTTGGTTCAACGGACTTCCTGGATGCAAATAAGGCGGTTATCTCGGCTTGCAGGTGGCACTTGCGAACGACTTACCATGGTCTCCCTCAATGGTGTTCTCCGTCGAACGCACTTCGCCAAACCACAAAAAAAATATCATCGACGTCACCACAATGGGGAAGGAAGTCAAATATAGTTACTACCTCCATTTTTTTGTACACAAGGCCAGTATATCAAAATTACAATTTGCAAAGGGCCACTAACACTAATTGAGGCAAAATTGATGGGGTTAGTAACCAAGGACATTAATATCCCCTGCATGCATACGGAAGTGAGAAGGTTGGTTTGCATGGCGCTGCATTAGTCAAGCGATGAGTA
The DNA here is from genome assembly GCF_002162155.2 of Triticum dicoccoides. Classification (NCBI taxonomy): domain Eukaryota; kingdom Viridiplantae; phylum Streptophyta; class Magnoliopsida; order Poales; family Poaceae; genus Triticum; species Triticum dicoccoides. Next base: position 55,286,442 of record NC_041385.1, read on the forward strand.
GTGAGATGGTTAGCTAGCTCTTTGGTCTTTGGAGAAAAAAATACGCATTAATTGACACGTGATACGAGGATTTGTATCGATTAAATCCCACGAAGGAAAACCCCACCTTTCTTTTTTAACACTAGTACTCCTAGTACGTACGTACTTATCCTGTTTGGGTCTAGGCCTTGCATTGCCAAACTTCGCCACACATTTTTGCCAAGCTTGCCTAAAGTTTTCAAAATGAGAAGGAGGTACACTTGTGCACGGCTGTCGCGGTCGCACCGCACCCTCACACGGTCGCTCCTGCACGCCGCGGTTGCACCGCACCCTCACACAGTCCCTCCTGCACGCCGCAAACCCAACCAAGGGAACACACCCTCACTGACATGTGCTGTCGCATGTGAACAAACCAAACTCAGCCATCCTATCGCTGACACATAATTTTCGTTCATAGAGTATGTTTATCCAACCGCATGTTGGGGAGTATCCGTACGGCCGGTGCGGTGGTCTGTTGGGGAAGAAGAAGAGGTGAGGAAGAAGGAAAGAAGGGTTAGGAGACGTAGGATATTCATCCAACCGCCTGAAATGGTAGACTGACCCAAGTCAGGCGACTTGCATAACAAATATATGTTTTTACACAGCAAAAGATCTATAAAAACAACAACATAAAGAAAAACTATCACTGCTCGCGGAAAGAGACGGCCACGTCGTCTTTGGCTGCCGGCGCGAACCGGCCGTAGCTGCCAACGTGTGACTCCGCACCGTGGTTGTCCTCGGCCTCCAGCTACTCGTTCAAGCCGAGCGTGCGGGCGCTCTGCACGGACGAGAGCACAACCGGTTCAAGTCGAGGACGTCCGGTTCTGCCTGCAGGAGGGCCTCGATGGCAGCGGCATCCGCGCGCTCTGCATCGAGTCGAGCCTCCGCCACCCGGTTCAAGTCCAGGACGTCCGGTTCCGCCTGCAGGAGGGAGTCGATGAGAGCGGCATCCACGTGCTCTGTGTCGAGTCGAGCCTCGGCCGCCCGGTTCAAGTCCAGGACGTCCGGTTCCGCCTGCAGGAGGGCCTCGATGGCAGCGGCATCCACGCGCTCCGCCTCAAGTTCAGCCTCCACTGCCCGGTTCACATCCACGACATCCGGTTCCGCCTGCAGGAGAGCCTCGATGGCAGTGGCATGCGCGCGCTCCATGTCGAGTTGAGCCTCTGCCTCCCGGTCCTCCTTTAGTATCGCCATGTTGAACCACTGGTCCGCCTGCACCATGGGGGACTTGGACGCCGGCACGAAGTCAACGTCCATCGTCTCATACCCATCGGGGGCCTTCTGCGCCGCGACCTACGCCATGAACATTGGATCGGCTTCCTCCTCCTCGTAGCTTGGCTCCAGAGAACTCGAGGATTGGCCCGCCGCAAAGCGAGCTTGGGAACGGAAGTCTGTGGCGCCGACCGCCGCCGTGATTTCTGCGCGGCGCTCCAGCGTCAGCATCTCGTAGTAAGTGATCTTGCGGTGCACCATGGCTTTCCGGTGAACTAGGGGATGCTTGATGCGGGCTAGGGGATCGAAAGGTGGGGGAATGGGCTGGAGATTTGGTGTGGTTTTACGTTTTAGTGCAGTGGCTGGCGTAGGCCGAGCAACGAAGGTTCTGGTGTGAATGGTGGTTCCGGTGATGACCGGTCAATCGGTTTTGACTGTACATCGCTCTTGTTGTGTTCGCGTTGCAGCCGACACGTTGGACCCTCCACGTCGCTCACCGAATGGAACACACTTTGTCTTTCGTTTTCGCTCGCTTGTGGGACCGCTGTTGAGAGCAAACCGACATCCGTCCCCCTCCCCCGCCCGCGTCATTTATTATACTACCACTCCCTCCGTTTTATGCGGAGTAAATAAAAACAGAGGGAGTATACTACAGATGAGGATCCCCTGACGTGGCCGAACCCATTGAGTAACTGACAAGCGGGGCCTAGCAAGCATGGGGTCCGCCAGTAAGTGACCGAAATGGAGGCTAAGTCAGGGATACCTACGTCAGAGGATCCACTTCCACTACTACTCCCTCCTTCCATTTACTATACAGGGCCTAATGCATTTTTCGAGGCTAACTTTGAACAAATGTTAGAGTAATATTATATGACATGCAACTTACACAAAGCATACGGTCAAATTCGTATGTGAAAGGAGTTTCCAATGATATAGTTTTCACATTATACATCTCATGTACTATTAATCTTGTCAATAGTTAAATTGGAAACCATCTCGAGTACAAATCTAGGAGTACGTACGAATCTAACAACATTGATTGGGCATTATTGAATGTTGATACCTTCTTGATCAAAGTAGAGATACTTTGACTACACATAAAACTTATGTAAACTAGAAAGGAAAGGAGGGAGTATATTGTACGTTTAAAAACAAAACGAACATTGAATACCCTTTATATATGATTTGAGGATGCTATGATCACCGGTTCAAAATTTTGAATCCGCCTTAGGTATCACGTGCCCCCACTCATTCCCTCTCGATTTCATCTCGGTGTCCGGAGATCTATTGAAAGAGGAGTAGGGTGGGTACATGCGAATGATACTCGGCGGAATGTTCAAATGAGGCATGCAGGAGGATGGACTCGACTGGAGGGCGACATGATCGATGGAGAAGAGGGTTGGAGAGGAATGAGAAATAAGCAAACGCCACATGATTATACTTGAATGGCTCAAATAAACAATAAGTTGTCTCGCTTGGCCTACATAGTGAAAGGCCTAATGCGCAACGCGGAGAACTGACGCTCGAATATGGCCGGGAAAACAGGGAAACCGACATGTGGGGCACACCCGTCGGGACAACATAGCGCAGACTAGCCGAATGGAGGAGCTGGCCCACGACCTCCTCGCCGCCGACAACCGTTCATGTGGGTCGTTGGGGCCAACAACGGGGCGCAGCTCCAGCAGCGCCTCTGGACACGGCGACCGCGGTGAGCGTCACGCTCATATCGTGGCTAGACACGGTCGGTTTCGGTGTGCCGAGGGTGGCGTTAGTGCTGTGGCACGACCAACAGTATGTTTGGTTTGTGCCCAAGGTTGCCCCATCAAAGCATTGGGTTGCCAAAATTTGGGTTGAGGTATTGGTTACCCATGATTTGGCCGGCATTGGCAAGAAAGATGAACTAGAGTTGGTTAGAGTACATTGGCATGCCAAAAAATGGCAATCATCCAAACAAAGACCAATCTTTGGGTCATGGCCAAAATTTTGGTTGAGGTATTGGTTGTCTATGATTTGGCCGACATTGGCAAGAAAAATGAACTAGAGTTGGCTAGAGTTCATTGAAATGCCAAAAAAATGGCAACCATCCGAACAAAGACCAATGTTTGGGTCATGACCAAAAATTTGGTAAGGTGCACTTTGGCCACAATACAAACACACCCCAACACCCGGCTCGTCGAGGATGCATGGGGCGCCGCGACGCGTCCGCGGAGTGGTGTAGCGTGGCCAACTGCATCCTCTGGACCTGAGACCATGCCGGGTCGTCTTGCTTTTTCAATGACATGTGGGGATCGCATGTGAGCAAAGGGCATCTCCAACGTTGCCACGACCGCAGCTGACTACCATGGCACACCAAAACCCTCGTCCCTTGCGCCGTTGCACGGTGCGTTCCCAGCCGACGCCGACTGCCCGCATTCATGCCATCCGTTCGTATGTCGTCGTTAAGAGGCTCGGTGCCCGAGGAACCAACTCCGGCGACTTAATGATGCACCCGGACGCTTGGCCTCACCAGAATGCGCTACTTAAAGCGGCAACGCCCAACTAACCTCCACACCATAACGCATCGTCCTCCTACCTGGCACCACATCCGCCATGACCGCAAGTGCGAACGCTCTACGGGAGAGCTTGTCTTCGGGGATGAAGCTCGAGGTCGCCGCCCTCGCTCAAGTCGCCTCTCGCGACGCAACACCGGCGTACCCGGGCGTGGACGCGACCGCACAAGCGGTGGCCACGCTGGCGGCCGACGACGGGAGCACCGTCAGCCACGCGTCCTACTTGCCGCCGTCCAACGTCCGACACCGCCGAGGTCGGGGACTCCTCCGAGGATGTGTAGGGCATGGGAGGCGGTAGGGCATGGTGTGCCAACTGGCCGGTCCGTCTCCCGTGTTCTACGTTTTCTCGCCGGAGACCGCACCTTCACTTCACGGGTCTTGAACCCCGCCCCCATACATAGAGATCACAGATGGAGGACGTCGGTCGCTGCTGTAGGATAGGTTTAGGGTCGGGTTTCTTTTATTTTTCTGTCATATAAAAGTTCGAAATGTAATGAAAATCTGCCGTGTTTGCATTAATCTTGGCCGGTGTATATGAACTTTCACAGTAATATGCATATTGTAGGAGTACTAGCAAGATGCCCGTGCGTTGCACGGAAGATCAAGATCTTGTAGGAGAAAAGGATGAACGAGGGAAAGCCTTATCTTCAAATGTGGAGAGGAGTGCGGGTAAATTGTCATAGTTTCCTTCCTATCCATTAGATATAGATCGGACGACCTATATTGCAGGATGACAGGCACACCATCATCACCAACTCTGCTTTTTATTGAACCGAGACAAATCTAACATGCGAAGTAAAATAAACACATAGGGTCTATACATACACAAATTATCTTAGGCACTTCAATAGTATGTCCACTACACATTCACGCATTTCACATCTTTCTACATCTACGGGAACCTACGAAAGGGTTAACGTAAATTGCCTCTCTCTCTCCTCCCCGGATTTTCATGGTGGTGGGCCCCTCCCTCCCCCCAATCTACAATCAACAACTCACACGTTTCACATTACGTTAATTATGTAACTGGGATTACGTAGGTGTAGCATTACTCGTCCTAAAAAACCCAACTAAGCCAACCTCCCAGCATATCGCGCGGGAAAAGACCCGGCCGCGCTGTTTTAGTCGGGATTACCGGATTACTAGTAGTAGTATCGATGGATCGCGCGAAGCAACAATTTTTTTTGAGGGGGCGAAGCACCTAGTTTAAAAGGAAAAAAGGCAGTACACTCATAGAACTCCTGTCGCGGTCGCATTGCACCCCACACACGTTCGGTCCTGCACACGGCTCACGCAAACGGAACGCGCTTCGGCTTGCCTCTTCACTGACATGTGGGACTGCACTTGGAGAAACCGACCATGCGCCAAACTCCCCCCACCCACCGCGCGAAAATCCTCCCCCCTCCCACAAAAATTCCCCCCAAATCCGATTCAACCGCCCTTCGGCCAACTAGCCAATAATATTCCCCAAACCCCCCTCCCGTCCCCCTCCACTCCATTCGCTTCGCCAAAGCCGCCCTCCCAGCCGCGCCGATACTTTGGTGCCGCGGTTCGTCGAGGGGATGCACGGTGATCCTCTTGCTCCCACAATACGTTCTCGTAGACTACCATCCTCTAGTCGCGCCGCCACCTCTGGCTACGTTCTTGTGGAGGCGCACAGCGGTCAGCGCCGCCACCGTTGGCGACGTTCGTGTGAAGACACACGACGATCAACTTCTCCCACGGCACGTGCATTCTAGACTAAGGCCCCATTCATGTCGGTGTAGCGCTGAATGTTAGGTGATAGACGCTGTTAATCTCACTGTTTGCCGAAGTAGTTTACTGTCAATATGCTCGACTTAAGAAACTTCCTTGCCTTGTTCTGCACTCAATCTGCTTAGCTGAGATGGCATGCCAAGGCCGATTAGTTGCTAAAATATCATGCCATATATTTATTGTGACGTAGATTGCCATGGTCTAGTAGCCAATCTGTTAGGTGAAATAGCTCTACACCATTTTATACTCGATCTTTGTTGTTGCGATGGACTTCGATAGTTCGATGGCTGTGTGCTCGGCCTCATTGACTGCTGAAACAGCCTGCCATAATTTTGCACTAAAATATGTTTGCTGAATTATCTTTACATATATTTCATTACTTAGATCTGCTCGTCCAAATATCTTGCCATAGCTTTAGACATCGACCTAGGTATTTTTTTCTGGACTTCATTTTTTTTAGACAAGGAGGAAGACCCCCGGCCTCTGCATCTGGGCAATGCATACAACCACTTTATTAATTATTCTCAAAAGACCTTACAAAGAAATATATATTTTCCTGTAATATCTAGTAGAAGAACTAATTTGTATGTCTAACAGATGGACAAGACTTGGATAACTTCTGCTCGAAGATTCTCCGCTCCATAGGTTGAGGGGGTTGAAAACTTCATGAACTTTATCCGAGCTAAGTACGGTGGTCCGAAATCAGATGCGCTCTGTCCGTGTAGGAGTTGTATGAATTCAGTTACAAGACCCCAGTCAACTGTGCAAAATCATCTACACTTGTATGGGATGTCAGTCACATATACTAGGTGGGTTCATCATGGTGAAGCTGTGAACGTCAATGTTATTGACTACGTGGAAGCAGCAAATCACCATCTTGATCTGCCTGATGCTCAGATGGAAGAGGAGGAGGAGGTGGTGGTGGCGGAGCCAGTGAGTTTGACCAACATTGAAACAATGCTACGAAATGCTCATGCATTACGTGAACTTTCACCGGCAGAAGAAAAATGGCGGGCCTGCATGTTGGAACAATGCAACATTGCTGTCACCCCAGGAAATAAGCTGTGAGTATTCTCAGCGATGGTCACCTTTCTTCAGGTGAAGACATCTGAGCGGATGACCAACAAATCATTCGATGCGATGTTGGCTGCTTTCCGCAAATCTTTTCCAGATGCGTCTGAGCTGCCACACACCTACAGTAAAATGAAGAATTTCCTTCGTGTTGTTGGAATTGGATATGATATGATCCATGTTTGTAAGAATAATTGTGTTCTATTCCGAAAGGATTATGCCAACTTAAGTGAATGTCCGGAATGCAAATCATCAAGATGGAAAGATGGCGATGCTGTGAAGAGGATTCCTCATAATGTTCCGAGACATTTTCCAATTACACCAAGATTGCAGAGGTTGTTTCATGATGCTGAAACAAGAGAGGATGTACTGTGGCATTCTAGGAACCAGGAGTACAGAGATCAGAATGTAATGAGCCATCCATCTCATGGTAGTGAGTGGAAAAGCTTCAATGATAAACACAAAAAGTTTGCTGCTGACCCGAGAAACATTAGACTTGTCTTAGCTTCAGATGGATTTAACCCATTTGGCCACCAGAGCGCCACATATAGCATGTGGCCAGTGCTTATTATCCCTTACAACATGCCTCCAAATGTCTGCACCATAGAATCAAACTACATGATGGCCTTTACATGATGGCCTTGCTCATCCCAGGTCCAAAAAGTCCTGGAAAGGATTATGATTTGTTCATGGAGCCTCTTGTGGAGGAACTTCGACAGCTATGGAAGGGTGTTCTCACTCAAGACCTATATAGCAGCCCACCAGCTGATTTCTTTCTGCGTGCTATTATAATTTGGTGCATCCATGATTATCCGGCTTTGGGCACTATGTCAGGACGAACGACACATGGTTACAATGCATGTGTTCGCTGTGACAGGAATTCGCTGTCATACGCAATACTTAGCAAGATCTGTTACATTGGACACCGCCCTTTCCTTGACAAGGACAAGCCGCATCCTAGAAAATACCAAAGACATGTGTTCAATGCAAAGCATGAAAACCGTGATGCACCAAAGAGGCTCACCGCCGATGAGTTGCAAGTGGAATTAGAGAAGGTCAGGCATACTACACCAGGAAACCATCCTGGTAATGGTAGCGGGAAAAGGAAGCATGGCAGGGTAGAAGAGAGATTATTGTTTACCCGCAGGTCCACTTTGTGGGACTTGGAGTATTGGAAAGATTTGGATCTGTGGCATAATCTTCATGTGATGCACATCGAGAAAAATATATCTAACAACATTATCGGCACACTCCTTAATATTGAAGGCAAGACGAAAGATACCTTAAAATCTAGGATTGATTTGACACACCTAGGTATCAGAAAGGATTTGAAGGTGCAAGATGAAGGTAAACCACGGGATATGGCACCAGCTGTGTACGTCTTGGACAAGGTAAAAAGAAAAGAATTCTACGAGGTCCTGTCACGTGTGAGATTCCCACATGGATTTGCTTCCAATCCTGAAAGGAGAGTCAGTGCAGATGGAAACAAGGTACAAGGGTTGAAAAATCATGACTGCCACGTCCTACTTCAAAGGGTTTTACCTGTTATCCTTAGAGGATTGGGCCGCCCTGACTTATACAGAGCAGTTGCAGAGTTGGGACAATTCTTCAGGGAACTCTGCAGTAGAAATATCAGGATAGATGCTTTGGAGCGTCTTAGAGACAAGATACCAACTATCCTATGCGACCGTGAGAAGATATATCCTCCAGCCTTCTTTGATGTGATGGTGCATTTGGCTGTTCATCTACCTGATGAGGCACTACTTAGAGGTCCAGTACAGTATGACTGGATGTACCCTATTGAAAAGGGGCTAGGCACTTTCAAGGGCTATGTTCGGAACAGAGCTATACCCGAGGGGTCCATCGCAGAGGCCTACATTGCTACAGAAGCGTTGACATTCTGCTCAAAATACATTGAAACAGCTGATCATCTTAGCAAAGAGGTGGGTGAAGACAATCCTGGGCTCAATGTTTTCGATTATTCTGTTCGATTTACAGGGAGAGTCAACAAGAGGACAAACCTAAAGATTTGGACAGAATGGTTTGGTATGTGTTGAATAACTGTCCTGAGATACTTCCTTATATCAAGTAAGTGTAGTACTGCAGCTTATACATCGTAATCTACTAAAATTGCATCACATTCTTATATATTTAGATGCTTGACGCGATCACTATGTTGTGCAGCATCTACAAAGAGGAGTTACTGCCGCAAAATCCAAGAAACATTGACAAACTGGTTATGGCATGATTTGCGAAATGGTTCAAGAACCATGTAAGCTTTCGAAGTGCATTGTTAGTTTTTTTAATATATTGAGTACATAAGATGATCAACTTGTCTATTTTCTAACCATAGGTTAAGAAGATGCGGGAGGATGGGCATGCAGTTGATGATGCCCTTTACTCACTAGCAATCGGTCCTGATACTCAGGTAAGACATTATGAATCTTGCGTTGTTGGAGATGTGCGCTACAACACCCTTACACGAGACGAAGGAAGGAAGACACAAAACAGTGCCATCATGAGCACGGATACATATGACAAAGAGACAACTGAAATGTATGCTAACATAACAGACATTGTTCAGTTGCAGTATATCTCCAGTTCCGAGGATCATCGCTGTGTGGTTCTGTTGTGCTGTCGTTGGTATAACCTGTTTTCCAGGATCGCAAAACCCAGAGTTGGTGATTATTTCAAATCCATCAATGTCAAGGCGGCATACCAGACCAACGAGCCTTTTATTTTGGCAAATCAAGCAACACATATATTTTTCTTGGAAGACACATTTGCACGTAGCGATGACTGGAGAGTATTGCAAAGGTTTGAGCAGAGGAATTAGTTTAATGAAGTTGCACAACAAGATGATGCTTACACTTCTCCTAATGTACAAGATAACACCGATGTTCCTAATATCTTTGAGAACCATCACGTCAATGACGCCGGCGAAAAGATTGCCTGTCGTGCTGTTGACATACAAGAGTTGATCAAGAAGAAACCAATGTTCGAGGACGTTGAGGACGAAGAAGAAGATGACACCGCGGGGAATTATGATTCAGACTGATACACATGGCGAAGATGTTGACGCTGCTGCTGCGGATGATGATTACATTGATTTTGTCGTATTTGCCTGTCAGAAGGCATTTTTTTATCTACTATGTGAAATTGTGTTTGCTATGACAACTGAAACCTGATGAACATGTTGTTTAGTATTTTGCTGTGAGAACATCACTTGTTATGTATGCTGATTTGTGTTTGGTGATTGTATGACAACTAAAACATGATGACATTGTTGTTTAGTTGTACTCATATTTGGCTGTGAAACTTGAATTTGATGACATAGTTTGCTGTTGGACTGCAATTTGCTCGACGTCTTCGAATGAGAACAAAGCTGACCCGACAGGGCCTCTGCTATTTATTTATTTATGAGCAAAAGGGGATACCCCTTGATTTCCGTTAATAGAAATCATTAGATGTTCACAACACTACGCCCAGCCTGCTACACAGGTTTCATTCATTACTAGTTTCAGCAAAGTGCTCAGGTCGTAGCCACTGAATACATCACGAGTGCTACATACACTGCAAATAAAGAGACAATCATCCTACAGAGAACATCGATTTTGCCCATTATCTTCACAAGCTCTTTCATCTCCTCATTGCTGTCAAGCCCGTTCAACAGCTATTGCTTGGCCATGATCAGAGGAACTGCATCTTTAACCTTCTGCTCTGCATCTTCCTCTTCTGTCGTTCCTTCAGTTACTGGTCCAACACCCCAACCTACTGGTATTGGGATTCCTTGGCTAACCAAATAATCAGTGTAGTTGCATTCCACCACATCAGCAACTTCCCAGAAATACAAATCACACAGATCTTCCCTTTTCTGCACGAATCAAATTGGAAGATCATCAACCAAACTATTAAAAAATCAGCAATTGAAAGCAGCAGAACAACACTTAAACATATTATTACCCCATGATTCGGGCATTTGTAGAAGACTCGGCCAGGGTTGAGGATTGTGGTTGAGACACGATGGATGACTCTGCGTGATTTGCAGCATTGGCACCACACCAACGGCAGCGGGTTGCGATGAGCAATCGGCTGCGGTGCGCGTGTCAGCGGGGGTGTGATGAGACCCATAGGCGATGGTACGGGTGGCTACTTGGCACATATCTTGTTGTTGCCTGCTGAAGAACAGGTGGACGAGTAGCCAGCGGATATGGTTGCTGTGGCCAGAGCTTCTGATGCTAGGCAGAGTAAGTAGAAGAGGACAAGCGAACGTTGGATATGTCAGTTTCATTACTTGCAGAGTAGCATAGCACCATATATAGTCATAGTCTAGGTTTGGATTCGAACCAGCTACAGGAGCACATCTCTCTTTTTTCTAAAACTCGGCAACGTCTCTTTACTGGTACACTAGCTTGTTCTGTACGCCTTCCCAAGTCTTTGATTTTATTTCCATTTTTTTGCGAGGAAGGAAGGAGGACAAACTTGAGAGTTCCTAGGACTCGAACCCAAGACCTCTCGGTTGAAAACCAAGGGTTCTAGTCAATTATGTGGCGAACGTTCCCTGTGAGGAAGACGGCAGACGAACGCATTTTCCTCGCAGTTTTCTTCCTATATATAAAAAAGTATGCTACTTGATGTCCGCTTAGTCAACAAACGATTGTGCCAACCTTGACCGTTGGATTGACATTCAACGTCTGTCGCGTTTCTTCAGTCTCTTCTTCCTCGAGCCGCCAAAGCCAAACCAGCATCGGCGGGACCACCTGCTCCTTCCTCCCACGATTGGCTGTGATCTTCCCCGGCTCCTGTTCATTCCCGTCCGAGGCCTCACCATCGTCCTCCGCCTTGGTTCCCTCGCTGCGGCGCCGCCCTCCGGTGTTATCAACATGGTTAACAACCAAGAGGAATAAGGAGATGACTATACATGGTGAGGATGACAGTAGGGACCCAGCAGCGCGTGCAGTAATTTTGTTTTTTCCGGACAGAGAAGGGTATCAACTGGGTTGTGCGGGACCCGTGGCCTGTCTAGCCCAGGCTTTTATTTCATATGTTTAGCACATGACCAGCCTAGTTTCTTTTTTCCATTCTGAAAAATGGCTAGCCAACTATTTTGTTTTTTGCAGAATAACCAACATAGGCCTACTTGCTTTTCTATGCCCTGCTGGGCCGGAAATCTTTCAAGACGAGGAGGGATGCATTTTGCCCAGAAATGGGCTATAAGTAATAAGAAATGGGCTATAAGTAATAAAAAATGGGCTATAAGTAATAATAAATGGGCTGTAAAATGAAAAAATACAGCAAACATGCAATTAGTTCCAAAATACTGTTTTCTTTCGGATTTTGATATTTTAAATTTCATTGTTTTTGTGTGGATAAAATTTCATTGAATTTAAATTAAGGTATATTTAGATTTAAAATTAGTTTGAATCTGGCTAGAAATGTCGGGCTGTATGCTGTTTGGGACAGATTTGGAGGCTGACTTGTGGGTCTACTAGGTTGACGTGTACTTTGGCTTTGTCAACTTAGTCCACAAACGATTCTAGCAGCGGTGACCGTTGGATGTTAATCCAACGGCCGTGCTGCTTCTTCAATATGAACGATTCTAGCTCCAGTGACCGTACGATGTCCATCCAACGGCCGTAGTGCTTCTTCAACCTCTGGTCTTCTTGCTCCAGCCGCCCAAAGCAGCGCCGGTCGTGCCGCATGCTCCTGCCTCCCGTGGCTGACTGTGCTGCCGTGGAGGCCTCACCGCCCCCTACTATTCCCACCACTGGCCAGGCCCTACAGCGACGACAACCTCACACCGCAGCCGAACAAGTGAACCCTCGTACTCCTCTCCACGCGGGCTTCCACTATCGCGTCTTCCCCGGCTCCGCGTCGTCCCCTTCCTAGGCCTCGCCATCGTCCACCGTCGTGGTGCTCTCGGTGCAGCCTGGTCAACGTGTTCAAGGAACGACTTCCATCGGACGTGGACTGTACGTGGAGAGGCTGACAGCTAGGTCCACGGCCGCAGCAAGGAAGTTCCTCATTATTACGCGGAAAATAATGATTCCTCCACCTGACAGTTGGGACCCACCGGACAGGCCACTGTATTTCGCGAAAAAAATGTTTCCCCCTGACTGCTGGGACCCACCAGCTACATCTTCGCACGCAAGGAAGTGCGTCCGGGCAAAAAAAAAATGATTCGCCCCCCTGACTACTGGGACCCACCAGCTACATCTTCGCACGCAAGGAAGTGCGTCCGGGCAAAAAACACGATT
>NC_041385.1:55299508-55315593 GCF_002162155.2 Triticum dicoccoides
TGCTGGGACCCACCAGCTACATCTTCGCATACAAGGAAGTGCGCCTGGGCAACAAAAATGATTCTCCCCTCTGACTGCTGGGACCCACCAACTACATCTTCGCACGCGAGGAAGTGCATCCAAAAAAAAACGATTCGCCCCCCTGACTGCTGGGACCCACTAGCTACATTTTCGCACGCAAGGAAGTGCCTGACAGTCGGGACCCACCTGGTCGAAGCGTACGTAGCATTGTCATTCTGGTCGCGAACGTGTACGTACATATATACTGGTCGATGTAGAGGCGCGCACGTGTCGTAGTAGAGGCGTGCACGTAGCATGTACACGTACGTACAGCGGCCAGGGTGCAAGAAAGAAAACACGGCCACGTGTGTGTACATACGGGCGGGGTCTCGAACGCCTACTCGCGCATACGTACGGCCAGGGCTCGTGTATATGGCTGGGTCGGAACTGAGAAACAACGTCGTCATCGTGTTCATGGGGAGGCCACCGGCTGGGTCGGAACGGAATGCATGGTCGTGTTCATTGGGAGGGCTTGGACGGAATAGGCGATGGAAACGAGGCCTCGGGTACCGCAAAACGGAGGAAACGGCCTTGTGTTCGACCGGCCATGTTCGAAATGGGATTGTGTTCATCGGGAGGGGTGCGGCGTACCGCAAAATGGACGAAACGGACCTCCTATGGTCGAAACAGGGGTCCTGTTGATCTGGAGGGGTGTGGCGTACCGCAAAACGGATGAAACGGACTTGTGTTGGAGCGCTACGGTCGAACGGGGGTCATGTTCATCGGGAGGGGTGTGGCGTACCGCAAAACGGGACTCCACGGGATACTGTTCATCTCCACTGTTGACCTCCTCCAGCCTCCACGGGCTACTGTTCATCCACCGTCGACCTCCTCCAGCCTCCACCTGCGACAGTTCATCCACGGGCTCCTGTTCATCCAGCCTCCACCGTGCGCTACTCCACCCGCTACTGTTCAACCACCCCTCTCCACGGGCTCCTATTCAACCACCCCTCCACGGGCTACTGTTCATCCACCCCTCCACCGTCTACTGTTCATCCAGCCCTCCACGGGGTCCTATTCATCCAGCCCCAACCGGCTCGATCAATCGGGGTCCTGTTCATCCAGAGGCAACGCCACGGGTCCTGTTCATCCACTCCCACCGCTCACTATTCATCCAAACCCCCGCGCAATGCTCACTGTTCATCCAGAGAGGTCGCATTGATCGACTTCAGTTAGCAGCAGTAGCGATGGAATCGATCACTCGGGTTCAGTAACACGTAGCCTACAGTGCAATCCCTCGGGTTCAGTTAGAGCCCAACGCCTCGCTCGGGTTCAGTTAGAGCCAACACCTCGCACACATGCGCATAAATGTACGAGAGAAACGTGCATCGCTCGGCCCCCGACCACCCACCGTAACCGGGAACTCCCTGAAATTTTCCTCGCCCTCGCTTCTACCATGGTTTTTCCCGTCATGGACGGCCCAAAGAATGTCATGCAGCTTTGTCTCCGACCCGCCCAAGATGAAAAGCCCATTTTCTGTCATGATTTTTTGTCATATAAGTAGGAGCCCACCACATCTATGATGATACCGGGTTTTGTCACAATTATCGTCATAGAAGTGTCATATGTATGCCAGAAAAAATCGTTCTGCCCAAAATGTCACGGATGTGTCTCTTTTTTGTAGTGTTGTTCGCCACGCTATCACCTCCTTAACGGACCAAGACGTTGGATCAAGTGTGATTACGCGCTTTGCCGAACACCCCCGCATTATATGCGTGGGGGCTGAAGCCGACGACTGCAAACTTTCAGGTTATATACATACATACATAAACGGCCGCACAGGAGGTACTACAATACTTTACGGGCAAAAGTATAAATATAGCCTTTATTATCAAAAGCATTCATTTTTACAATCAAGATACATGTCACTGGAACATGGTATTCTTTGAGCACTGAGCCTCTATTAAACGGGCACCTTCTAGGACTTCTTCAAAATAGTGCTCGGGCGAGTCCTGACCCCAGGGCGGACCCCTGGTTGCAATATCGGTGGCCTCCATCTTCACCCAATATGTCTTAACACGGGCAAGAGCCATCCGCGCACCCTCTATCACTACTAGGGAAAGCCTAGCAGTAGCGCGGGTTTTAGGTATATTAGTAGCGCGGGTGCCCGCTACTGATACGACGCTACAGCTAATAGGTAGTAGTAGCGCGGGTGCCACCTGCGCTACTATTACGTCCGTTAGTAGTAGCGTGGGTAAAAACCCGCTCTACTACTAATCTCTAATCTCTGAATTTTTTTTCGAATTTGTTTCGAATTTTTTCCCCAAATTTCTGACTTATTTTAACCTCTAATCTTTAATCACCCCTCATCGCTGCTCAATTTAATATCTAATCTCTAGTCACCCCTCATCATTCCAAATCATCTAACTTCCCGGACGGTCACCCATCCTCTCACTACTCCAGCCCGAGCACGCTTAACTTCCGGGTTCTATTCTCCCTCGTTTCCAAGTCTGCACTTGTTGTTTTCCTGACAATAGTAAGATGTCAATCCTATTAACCCTCAAGAGTTTAGCTTGAGCATGAAGTCACACATTTCACTGTTTGAGTTTGAAACTATTATTCTTAAAAACAATAATTATTTAGTAACACTAATATTTCTTGAATAAGTAATTTGAACATTGTTTGACCACAGTTTGAGCAGATTTGACCAAAATTCCAAGAAGCTAAAATAATTATTTAGTAACACTAATATTCTTGAATAATTATTTAGTAACACTAATACTTCTTGAATAAGTAGTTTGACCACAGTTTGACCAAATTTGACCAAAATTTTCAAAAAAAACTGAAATTTGAGCATAACTTTTTTTCCTTTTAGAATTTGAGGATTCTAAAAATTTGCAAACAGGCCATAGGCCGTCATAATCGGATGCAGATTTTCGTGCTAAACATTTTGATATATTATACGTTTTTTTTCTGACATTGTATGCAAAAGTTATAGCCGTTTTACATTTTCCCTACACTTTTTGCAAAACATGTCCAAATTTAAGTTTTAAAATTTTCCTAAGTAGTACATGTAGTAACATAACTACATCTCAAAGGATTTTAATTTTTGAAGTTTTTATCATTTTCTTTTGCTTTTTACAAAACTGAAAAGGTGATCCACTTGGGGGGGGGGGGTTGGAGTTTAAAAAGCACAATACTTAGTAGTGGCGCGGGTTTTTACCCCTCGCTACTACTATGGCATGTCCCCGAGGGCAAGGTTGAGACCGCTTAGTAGTACCGTGGGGTAAAAACCCGCGCTACTACTATCAACTTAGTAGTAGCGTGGGTTTATAACCCTCGCTACTACTATGGCATGGCCCAGGGGCACGGTAGAAACCACTTAGTAGTAGCGAGGGTTAAAAACCAACGCTACTGCTATCAACTTAGAAGTAGCGAGGGTTAAAAACCCGCGGTACTACTATGGCATGTCCCCGGGGGCACGGTAGAGACTGCTTAGTAGTAGCGAGGGTTAAAAACCCGCGCTACTGCTATCAACTTAGTAGTAGCGAGGTTTAAAAACTTGCGCTACTAGTAAGTAGCAGTAGTGAGGGTTATAAACTCACGCTGCTAGTAAGCGTCTGTTTGACAATCTTTTCCCTAGTAGTGTATGCACGCCGACCTCTTGACAACGTCGATATGCGGCACAACACGAAGAAATCGTTGCACCAAACCAAAATAACTACCCGGGCTCGGTTCCTTCGGCCACAGATGATCCACGACAGCCTATGGCAAGCCCGGACAACCTTGGAGCTCGGCCCACTCAGCCATTTTCTCATTCAACAGCAGCGGGCGCTTTGGAGCACTGAACTACGACCAGAACAATCTTTCCACCTCATGATCTTTCCGATCTTTGAAATACTCCGTCGCATCAGCAGCACTCTTTGCTAAATCCAAGTATGCGTCTAGAGAACTCCGCAGTTGATCAAGAGGGGCATACTTCGGATCGCCAAACTTCGTTCTCAATAAAAAGGGCTTCCCAGCCGCGATATCACTGGCTTGCCGAAGCTCCTCCCGGGTTGCTCTGATTTTAGAGCGAGTTTGTTTTGCTGCTTGCAAGGCATTATTTAGGTCAGCCGTCTTCTTTTGGTTTTCCTTTTCGAGAAGCTCATATCGGCTAGCAGCATTTTGCAGCTCAAGAGCCATGTGGGCTATTTTATCCTCACTCTGACGATGAGCAGCCTGTTCGGCTTTTAGTTCTTCGGCTGCCTTCAGGGCGGCCGCATCACTTCTCCTGGCTTGCTCCTTGGCCCAGGCAAGTTCTGCCCGAAGGGTCTCCATTGCGGCAGCTCCATCTGCAGTCAAAGCATACTATAAATACTAGCATCATGCTCGTCTTAATATTTGCTGACCACCCGAATATACATACCATGTGCCTCGTCAACCGCTTGTTCACAAGCGTGATGTCCGCATCCGCCACATCAAGTTGCCACCTCAATTCGGCAAATTCAGCACTTCGGTCAGCCACCGGATCTGCAGCCACCTGCGCACGGAAGCAGCGCTCTCATTACCTGAGACTATGATCCTCTGCTCGCCTCATCTGGACGGCAACCAGAGTCTCAGGGGTACTATCTATACAAAGTACACCTCGCGTGTGCGGTACAGTCAAAAATATATATATCATCACTTTGCATACCTCAAAGCCTCTTAGCAGGCTCGGGAAGGCTTCATTCAACCCGCTTTTTGTGGATGAAATCCTCTCAAATACCGTACCCATTAAGGTAAGATGTGCCTCTGAGATAGACGCTTGCTCCAGAAGACCCGTCAATGTGTCTAGTTGTACGCCGGACAATCCTGGGTTTTTTCTGTTGGTCTCCTTAGGAGCCGAGAACTCCGGACTTTGGACGGCCGAAGAGTTACCTTCTGGCCTTTGCGGATCAGGAGAGATCCTCCGGGACGACACCTTAGGGTCGTCCGCGAAGCAGGAGGAGGCGTTTCGCTCTCCATCATCTCCGGAAGTAGATCCCCCGAGGACGAACATTGTTGAGAAGGGCTATGAGCTGGACTGTAAAACATACATATCGGTTGTTATTCTTAGGAAAAGAGCAGGGCATGCTTACTAAAGTGCCTTTGTTCACTTATGGCTCGGTTGACGGCTGGCCCACTTGTGGGCGCTGTGCGGTAAGGATGCCCTCCGGGGCAGGGCCCCCTGGTGAAGGTTTCTTCCCTCGTTTGGAAACCTTCATTTCCGAGTCTTCACGAGCGGTCTTTTTCTTCCCGTGGGGAGAGGGGATTCTAGATTCTCCTCCCTGATCATCCTCCAACCCGGGGCACTAATTCCCTCGGTTAGGATGCGTAATGTACCTCCAGCATGAAGCCCGCTTTCGGCTTCCCTATTCCTCCACTCGTCCTTTCCTGATGGCACTTGATAAGGTGCGCGAGCCAGCATCCTGGTTAGTACAGGATCCGGCGAGCCTTCGGGAAGAGGGGCCGAACACCTGATCCTCTCCTGGCCAAGGGTGGTTTTTTAGAATAATGTTGTGACAAATATAACGACAGCATGTTCGGTCACGGAGTTACTTACTTTGGTATCTGGATGGTTGTAGTTGAGACCCGCATCCTCTGTTGTGTCCAGACACTTTATTCGTGATCCGAAGAATAATCGATACATTCCTTTGAGCGTCACGCCGAAGAAGTGTTGAATGGTTCGCAGTCCTTCTGGATTGAACTCCCACATACGGAGAGATCGACGTTGGCATGGTAGGACCCGACGAACTAACATTACTTGAATTAATTTGACGAGACTGATATCCCTCACGAGGAGATCTCGGATGCGCCTTTGCAATGTCAGCACGTCATTAACTAGTCCACAGTCCAACCCCTTGTTGACCCATGATGCAAGTTGTGGTGGAGGGGCAGATCGGATCGCTGGGGTGGCCACCCACTTTGTGCCTCAGGATGCTGTGATATAGAACCACTCCTGTTGCCATAGGTCGGACACCTCCGGGAAGGAACCCTTTGGCCATAAGGCGTTGGCACCTTTTCTTATTATAGCGCCTCCGCACTCCGCATGTCGCCTGTCAATCATCTTCGGCTTCACATTGAAGGTCTTGAGCCATAAGCCGAAGTGTGGGGTAATGCGGAGGAAGGCCTCACACACGACGATAAACGACGAGATGTGAAGGAAGGAATCTGGAGCTAGATCATGAAAATCTAGCCTGTAATAGAACATGAGCCCTCTAACGAAGGGATCAAGACTAAAGCCTAGCCCTCGGAGGAAGTGGGAGATGAATACGACACTTTCGTTGGGTTCAGGAGTGGGGATAACCTGCCCTTGAGCAGGTAGCCTGTGAAGGGCTTCGGCGGTCAGATACCTAGCCTCCCTAAGCCTCTTGATGTCCTCGGAAGAGGCCATCCACCGTCCTTGAAGGTTGGATCCGGACATGGTTGACGGTCCGAAGCGCTTAGACTGAACCTTGGGTGTTGGAACTTGAGGTAGGGGAAGGGAAGGATCGGGCATGGAAAGAAAAGGACAGGTCTTGACCTCTTTATAAAGAGCATGAATATCAAGCGTCCTCCGCGTGGACGTTTGGAACTTTCCTAAACCGAGGAGTCATATTAACGGCACGGTTGGGTTACCCACGCCCCTATTGATGAGAATCCCGTGATAAATGGAACACGATCTCTGCTTCGACAAGACGTGCAAATAAAACCGCCTCGCAAGACGTGTAGGGCCAGGTTGGGGAAAACGGTTTTGATAATAACCGGGCCGCAACGTGATATCACGCTAGGTAAAAGTTGTCAGCAGAATGGACTCATGGAATATTGTGCTCTCTACGATGGTACGTGGAATTTGTTTTGCAGAGTCAGACATGATTCATGTGTTCAAAATCTACCTTGGAGTATTCGGAGAAGGAACCCGCTTTGCAATGCCGAAGACAATCTGCGCGCCGGACTGATCTTCATTGAAGCCTGGTTCACGGGCTATTGAGGGAGTCCAAGATTAGGGGGTCCTCGGACAGCCGTACTATATGCTTATGCCGGACTGTTGGACTATGAAGATACAAGATTGAAGACTTCATTCCGTGTCCGGGTGGGACTCTCCTTTGCGTGGAAGGCAAGCTTGGCGATTCGGATATGTAGATTCCCTTCTCTGTAAGCGACTCTGTGTAACCCTAGCCCCCTCCGTTGTCTATATAAACCAGAGGGTTTAGTCCGTAGGAAAACAATAATCATAATCATAGGCCAACAACAATCATAATCATAGGCTAGCTCCTAGGGTTTAGCCTCTATGATCTCGTGGTAGATCAACTCTTGTAATACTCATATCATTAAGATCAATCAAGTAGGAAGTAGGGTATTACCTTGTCACATCCCTGGTCCTGTTATGCACTAAGCTAGACCTCATGTGAGCATCATGTTTTTAATTCAAATGAAATTTGAATTGAGGGATTTTCAAAGCCTCAGAAACCTTCTAAAAATGATCAACATTAAAATCCTCTCAAAGAAGTCCAAGAAAATGTTCCTCTTAGTCTCTGAAAATATTGCAAAGAGGTAAAACTCAAAACAATATTTTTGGTATCTCAGAGTTAATTATTTTGGGCCTTTGAATTAAATAACTAACTATTTGCATTGGATATATATTTTATAAATAAATAATATATGTCCAATAATACTGGAACATTTTATGTGGTTTGGTATATTTTAGTTCTAGCCACATAACTATTTTCAGGATTTTATAAAATGGTTTAGTATTTTACTAAACTAAAACAACATAGAACAAAATAAATAAATAAAAACAGAAATAGGAAAAGCAGAGAGGAGAGAAACCTTACCTGGCGCTCACCTGGTAGCCCAGCCGGCCCAGCTCCTGTGCGGCCCAGCCCACCAGGCGTCCCCCCCTGTCGTCTTCCTCCCCTCGCCCCGAAGCAGCTCGGTGGCGAGCGCTGGCGATGCCCCGGCCACCTCCTGCTTGCCGCCTTCCTCTCGTCGCCCTGGACCCCGTCCGTGACGCCATGCAGCCCCCTCGCTCCTCTCTCTTACTCTCTCCCGACCCCCTTCTCCCTTCTCTGCTCTCCCCCTCTCGCGCCCGAGCGGAGCTCGTCGCCGCCGTCCACCGCCACCACGGCCACCGGGCCTCCCTCGCTTCCCCGACTAGCCCACAAGCTCCGCCACTCCGTCCTCGACCCACCTCACCAAGCCTTGCCCCTCCAGAAGCCACCGAACGGCCTCACCGGGCTTGTCTTCTACCTCGGACCCGCCGGCCATCACCGTCAAATTCGTCGGCTCCGGACCGTCCCCGATATCGCCGAGGCCACCGCTGCACCCGCTGTGAGCTCCGCCACCGTTTCCCCCTCTTCCCCTCTTCGTTTGATTGCCGTAGCCGTCGCCCCCTTGATGACCGAGATGCACCGCCGCCTGAGCTCGCCGTCAACGATGCTCCGGTGACCAAATGGTCACCCTGGAGAGTACAACCTACTCCTCGCGATGCGTAGCACCCTTCTAGCCCCTTGCCCCGCTCTTCTACGCACTGAAACGCGATCCCGCGCGCAACCGAACTCCAGCGGCCACCTAAGTCGTCGCCGGCGCCGATTCCGGCCACCCCGACCCCAGCTAACTCCACCAAGAGCTTCGGCTCGTCCCCAGCTCCACCTAGATGCCCTCCGCGACCCTTTTGGTCGTCGGAGTGGCCAAAACCACTCTCACCGCCGCGTCGGGCTCGCCGGCGGCTAAACGCCGGCGCAGCTGACGTTGACATTGACCACGGGTGGGCCCTGGTTGACTCCGATGAGTCACTGACAGGTGGGGCCCAGCCCTGTTAATTAACCCAGTTTAGTTTAATTAAATTCTAACTAAACTAATTTCACTGACACGCGGGACCCACTGTCAGGTTTGACTGGACAGTGACCTGTTGACCTGCTGACATCACACTGACGTCAGGCTGACGCAATAATGAATTACTGGAATTATTAATATTCTGAAATTCCAGAAAATTGTATAAACTTCTAAAAATCATAGAAATTCAACCGTAACTCCAAATCAAATAATTTATATATGAAAAATTATCAGAAAAATTCAAGGAGTCCATCTGTACCATTTTGATGCATGTTTGAACAATGTTTGTCCTCTGTTTTGGACAAAACAAATAAAGGGCATTTAAATAATCACATATGGAGTTTGAATTTGAATCTTGTATTCAAACCAACTTCATTTAATCTGTTGCTAGTTGCATTAGCCCAAAACACATTCATTTTGCCATGTCATGATCATGCATCATATTGTGCATTGCATTGATTGTGTTCCCTTCTGTGTTGCCGGTATTTGTCCCCTCTCGATAGACGTGATACCGATGATGTGATCGTTGACACTGATGAAGACTCAATGTTATCTTCAGAAGTGCCAGGCAAGCAAAACCCCCTTGTTCATTCCGATACAAACCCACTCTCTTGCTCCTGCTCTCTTTTACTACATTAGGACAACAACGATTCATCTGTTACCTGCTGCGGTAGCTGAACCCCTTTATCCTCTGCATGACCTGTCATTCCACAGTAAATAGATGAAACCCACTAGCATGAGTAGGAGTTGTTTGAGCCCTGTTGTGCCTACTCATTCTTGCTTGTTTGTCATGCCTGCTACTGCTTAGAGTTGTGTCAGGTCTGATTCATCGGGAATGAATCAGAGGTGTGTGAACATGTCCTACCATTGAGAGCTAAGTGTGTGAACACGATTTGGTAAAGGTAGCGGTGAGAGGCCATGTAGGAGTACATGGTGGGTTGTCTCATTGAAGCCGTCCTTAGGAACTGAGTTCTGTGTTTGTGATCCATGACTCAGCTACTACCATACATTGGGCCCTGAAATATGACCCCGCTCGACTTCTTAATCACCCTTGTCCTCTGTCCAGGAGTTGCAAGTAGTTTCTGGTGTATGTAGTATGCTGGAGGCCGTGGGCAGCGCTGACCGGAGGGGTGGGCTGTGATGCGGTAGGCACGTGGCCGGGTATACCGAGCACCCGTTTGGTGTCACGGAACCCTGTTCACATCGTTTGGGGCTGTGAGTGAAACTCCGGCCGGATCTCCTCATGGATGGAACCCGAATAGGCGATAAACCTGGACTAGAGACTTGAGTGTTTAGGTAGGTCGTGGTCTACACCCACGTCGGCTTTCGCTTGAAGTCTGCCGAGCACATGTCGTGTGCAGACGCTAAGTGGTGGAAACATGTATGAAGAAGTACACCCCTGCAGGGTTAACATCATCTATTCGAATAGCCGTGTCCGTGGTAAAGGACTTCTGGGTCGCTTATATCAGTTCATAGACAAGTGAAAGTGGATACTCTAAAATACGCAAGATAAGCGTGAGTGCTATGGATGGCGTTCTCGTAGGGAGACGGGAGCGGATCCATAGTGGTGTATTGATATGGTGAATATGTGGACTCGTGTGCGCCACCTCAAAAGAGTTACTTGCAGTCGTAGTTCAGGATAGCCACCGAGTCAAAGCTGGCTTGCTGCAGTTAAACCCCACCATCCCCTTTGTTGATAATGATGCATATGTAGTTACTTCTGATGTAAGTCTTGCTGGGTACATTTGTACTCACGTTTGCCTATTTTATGTTTTTGCAGAGAGACTTCAGTCTCACTAGTAATTCCGCGTGGTCTTCGACGTTTAGCTTGTTACCTCAGCTACGATCTTGTGCCCCGGCAGGATCTGGTAGATAGTCAGGCTTCTCAGCCTTTTTCCAGTTATAGATGTCTGTACTCAGACATGATAGCTTCTGCTTGTGCTTTGATTTGTATGCTCTAATTGTTGGGTCATGAGACCCATGTTTGTAATATCCTGCTCCTCGGAGCCTATTGAATAAATTACTTGAGTCGTAGAGTCATGTTGTGATGCCATGTTGTATTTGCACATATCGAGCATATTGTGTGTATGTTATTGAAATGCTTGGTATGTGTGGGATCTGACCATCTAGTTGTTTATCTTTAGTAGCCTCTCTTACGGGGAAATGTCTCCTAGTGTTTCCACTGAGCCATGGTAGCTTGCTACTGCTCCGGAACACTTAGGCTGGCCGACATGTGTCCTTCTTCGTTCCAGTGTCTGTCCCTTCGGGGAAATGTCACGCGATGAATACCGGAGTCCTGTTAGCCCGCTACAGCCCGGCTCACCGGAGTCCTGCTAGCCCAGTGCTACAGCCTGGATTCACTCGCTGATGACCGACACATTCGATGCTGGGTCATGGATGCCTGTCCCTGTAAGTCTGTGCCACTTTGGGTTTACGACTAGCCATGTCAGCCCAGGCTCCTTATCATATGGATGCTAGCGACACTATCATATACGTGTGCCAAAAGGCGCAAACGGTCCCGGGCAAAGGTAAGGTGACACCCGTGGGAATACCGTGCGTGAGGCCGCAAAGTGATATGAGGTGTTACATGCTAGATCGATGTGGCATTGAGTCGGGGTCCTGACAGCGTTGGTATCAGAGCTTGACTGCCTGTAGGATTACCAAGCCAAACTGGTCGAAGTTGAGTCTAGAAATTCTTTAGTTATATAAGGGAATTGATTGTGGGATGGGAACGTAAGGCTCTTTTTACTCCTTATATCTCATGCCTTCTGATCTGAGTCATCTTATCTTTCCTGCGTAGTTAAGGAACTAGGCTTTCTCTTCTTTCTATCAGGATCACGTGTTACTAATCCGTAGACCTATAGAACTGTTGGACTTAAGTCTCAGTCCAGTTCCTACTACTTCTGTATGTTAACTGTTGATCTCGAAACCTTGATATTGTGCTTCCGAGTGGTTTTGCCACCATTTTTGTGATTGTCTCAAATCTTTTTGAGCATTTACAGCCGTTATGCTGTCCGAGTCATCCCAGGTTTCTAAAATAGTCGGATGCATTTGCAAATCCCTTCCCTCTGTTTCCAATGTGCTTTTGGTCAGATTAATCACACAAATCAGTGAGTTGAGGTACTTTATTGCCATGACATATATGTTGGAGCTATTATTATGACCCTAGGTGTTTTAGGGAGTCAGCTAGTAATCTAGCAATGTTTTGTGTTCCCAGTGTGAAGATTCTGGCCATCATTCTCGAAAGCATCCCGTGGTGCTACTTAGTAGTAGGTATTCTATTCCTGGGTTTTGAACCCGAGATTCACCCTACTTACTTCATGTTGATAGTAATTGCTAGCTCCCTTAGGTTATTAGTAACCTTTGCGATAGTCCTTGAAGTCCGTGGTATATCGTTCTTCCAAATACCATGGACCATTATTGGCAGGAGTTCTTCTGAACCAAAAGATGACAACAAGAGTGCTCTCGATGAGTTCTCCATGCTATATTGTGACTCTGCCAGCTCAACCTTTCTGCATGGGTTATCCGGAAGAATTATGTTGAACTTGGTTTGACATACTAATCTATGCATCCACAACTCGGAAAGTTATATGTTCCTTTGAGTTGTCCCTCTTTAGTTGTCTTCTGACCCTCGTCTATCAATTGATAGTCAAGATTATGTGTGCATTCCTTCATCGATGCCTATTACTCTTGTGGTCCGTCAAGCCATTCTATTCCAGAATGACTAGGAGAAACAAACTCCAGTACCTTGTCCATTTCCAGGATTGGGTCAAAGAAGTTGTGCTTCGCAGATCAAATTGCTAATCCAGCTTCTGTTCTGCTCTACCTTGGAGTATTACCATCTTTTATATCGGGATTGTTATAGGAATTGCACACCATCCTATGAACTCTTGGCACAGTGATACTTCTTGCCATCATTGTTCATTCCTCGGTTCCTGTGTTATTGTAACCGGAATGCCGACAAATGAATCATGGCGTGTGAAATCAATACTGCTAGCAACTCTGTTGCTTGGTAGTTAAATGGACGATAACCTCATTCTTAGCGTGTTGATTATTGAATCGTCACCCTAAGACTGATTGTGCTACCTAGTCCTTGTTCTCGGTGCACTCCTCGATCGATGAGTTAGGATTATTTCAAATCTTCGCTCTATTGATCATATCGTCTTGCCTCAAAAGCAAGATTGTTCTCGAGCTTCCTAACATATCGGTGGTTCGTGATTTTCCGAATATCTTCTCGAAAGTATCACCAGGTTGTCACCTGACTGTTATGTTGAGTTCGTGATCAAGTTGCTTTATCCTGTAAACCACCCCTTTCTCCAAGAATCCGTGTTGGATACCCCTGAGCTAGTTGGTTAAGCTAGGCAACAACTTGGAGAGTTGGAAGATAAAAGCTTGCCTGACTTAGTTCATTCCAAAGGGATATTCTTGTGTAGTGTGTGTTGAAGAAAGTTGATATTTTCATCGACTGACCCTCGTGATCAGTTAATGGACCTATCATCTTGTCCAACCTTTGATTTGGGTGTGGGCTATCCTCAAATCAAGTCAGAACCAACGATGTTCGTAATGTTGTCTTACTCGTGGTTTTTCCTCGAGCATACACCGTTATATTCTTGGGTCTGACTAATGCTATCACCGTGTTCACTTAACTATGGAATTCCTTTTAAAAGGAAACCCAGATGAATTGTTGTTGAGCCCATTGACAACATCCTTATCTCCTCCATAATTTTGCTGAACATTAAGCTAGTGTTGGAAACTTTTGAAAGCATTTGTTCATGCTAGCTCATGAAGTACTTGTTTAATGGAAGGAGTGACTTCCTCTTATACACGTGCATTTGGTGAAAGTTGCCGCCGTGAATTTGAAAAAGATTGTTTTGTTTCCTTTGGAATCATTCCAAATCAGTCATGCACACGTGCGAAGAATTCTGTGGTTTGAAGACTTGCAACCTTCAATCTATATGTGTCCCGAGCACACCAAGCCCCTGACTGATTTGTTCAGGGAAAAGAGTTAAGTGATAATCCATGGTAATGCACAAGACTCTGATATCCCCGATGATGGTTCCCTACCAGAACTCGGTAGTGTTTTATTGTAAGACTACCATGTGGCCATGCTTGTCTGGGACAACGTGTTCACATGTTTGTAGCAGAACCAGCTCATGCTTTGGAGCTTACTATCCTAGTTCATTTCCCGAGAATCCCGCAACGTCATCTCGTTGATTTGTGTTGCAAACTTTCGTTTTTCTTCCTAGACTCGATGAGTCTAGAATATCCTGACACCAACCAGATCTGAATCTCAGGCAGATGTGATGGTTGGAACATTTCCCAAGAACTATAATATTGGTCTCTCAATAACCGGTAAGGTGGATGTCGTGGCCAACAAACCCATCCGGTAGACCTATTATTATAGTATCTTGTTTGAGGAAGTTGGCCACCTTCCCATAAGGACTTCGTAGGATTTACTCCCTAGTTGTGCCTTATGATTTTTGAGATCCCGAAGTCCGACCTTTTTACTTGATGTTCTAGATACCAGACCATTTCTATGAATGGGTTACAATAGCACATCAAGGAGAACATTAGAAGCGGAGTGCTAAATGTCTCTCGGTCGATCATCCATATTTTGATCCTTGGCTTCGCTAAGGTGTAATCTGAGAAGGTGTTATCTTCCTTTGCGTCTGCATCATCCATCATTAGCCATCATGGTAGTATGTTGTGTTGCCAGGATCCTTGACACGGATGTTGGTAAAACCTTGATGAATATGGAAATGCTCAAGTTCTTGAGAGCATGCACAAGCGCTACGTGTTATCATCGGCACTAACTGGGATTCCTCTCAGTTTCCTCGGCAATGCTATGACCTTTTCAAACAGTGAATTCACTCTCTATTGTTGGGTTCTTCCCCAGTTACCAGAATCATTCCCAGCATTTGCATTTTGTTCCCAGCTTTCACCGCCAATGTGCCATTCTACCATGGGTCTCTTCCATTTCCGGTGATAAGCAAAAATCATCCATTGCGTTGTCTTCAACAAGGTAGTCCACATCATCCATTCTAGCCCGAGTGTACCATTCCTTTGCACCCCGCCAATCGATTGCTGTGATTTGCCTTAGGCTGATATAGAGAGTCTCAATGATCTCTATATCAAAGGTAATTCTTTTTGCCACCTAAGGTAATAATCTACGAATCACCCTCCTCCAGGATGTCCCGCTGTGGCATCATGGAAACTCAATTCCTCGCTACGTTGACAATCGTTTACACCTTTTTAAGTGTGGAATTGTTGTCCACCTAGTGAACCTTCGTCATCCGTTTCTTTCCACCCCTCTTGATGTGTATCTCGTGTCTCAACTCGAGAGATGTTGCTATGTCTCATTCTGTGAGTTAATCCTGAGTTATTCGACCTTCAAGAAGACCGATCCTTCTAGAATCTCCTTCTCCTCTCATTGTCATAATAACTGGAGTTCTCAGAACAAGACGTCGAGACAAAGATGGTGATCGAAACAACGTTCCTATGAAGTGCAACCTGGATCGTGAAGATTGTGCTAGTTTGCGTTCCCCCTTCACCTTACCCTACGCTTGAATCTCGGGACAAGATTTTCGTTTAGTGGGGGTGAGTTGTCACATCCCTGGTCCTGTTATGCACTAAGCTAGACCTCATGTGAGCATCATGTTTTTAATTCAAATGAAATTTGAATTGAGGGATTTTCAAAGCCTCAGAAACCTTCTAAAAATGATCAACATTAAAATCCTCTCAAAGAAGTCCAAGAAAATGTTCCTCTTAGTCTCTGAAAATATTGCAAAGAGGTAAAACTCAAAACAATATTTTTGGTATCTCAGAGTTAATTATTTTGGGCCTTTGAATTAAATAACTAACTATTTGCATTGGATATATATTTGATATATAAATAATATATGTCCAATAATACTGGAACATTTTATGTGGTTTGGTATATTTTAGTTCTAGCCACATAACTATTTTCAGGATTTTATAAAATTGTTTAGTATTTTACTAAACTAAAACAACACAGAACAAAATAAATAAATAAAAACAGAAATAGGAAAAGCAGAGAGGAGAGAAACCTTACCTGGCGCTCACCTGGTAGCCCAGCCGGCCCAGCTCCTGTGCGGCCCAGCCCACCAGGCGTCCCCCCCCCCCCTGTCGTCTTCCTCCCCTCGCCCCGAAGCAGCTCGGTGGCGAGCGCTGGCGATGCCCCGGCCACCTCCTGCTTGCCGCCTTCCTCTCGTCGCCCTGGACCCCGTCCGTGACGCCACGCAGCCCCCTCG
>NC_041385.1:55316158-55434823 GCF_002162155.2 Triticum dicoccoides
TCTCACTCTCTCCCGACCCCCTTCTCCCTTCTCTGCTCTCCCCCTCTCGCGCCCGAGCGGAGCTCGTCGCCGCCGTCCACCGCCACCACGGCCACCGGGCCTCCCTCGCTTCCCCGACTAGCCCACAAGCTCCGCCACTCCGTCCTCGACCCACCTCACCAAGCCTTGCCCCTCCAGAAGCCCCCGCACGGCCTCACCGGGCTCGTCTTCTACCTCGGACCCGCCGGCCATCACCGTCAAATTCGTCGGCTCCGGACCGTCCCCGACCTCGCCGAGGCCACCGCTGCACCCGCTGTGAGCTCCGCCACCGTTTCCCCCTCTTCCCATCTTTGTTTGATTGCCGTAGCCGTCGCCCCCTTGATGACCGAGATGCACCGCCGCCTGAGCTCGCCGTCGACGATGCTCCGGTGACCAAATGGTCACCCTGGAGTGTCCAACCTACTCCTCGCGATGCATAGCACCCTTCTAGCCCCTTGCCCCGCTCTTCTACGCACTGAAACGCGATCCCGCGCGCAACCGAACTCCGGCGGCCACCTAAGTCGTCGCCGGCGCCGATTCCGGCCACCCCGACCCCAGCTAACTCCCCCAAGAGCTTCGGCTCGTCCCCAGCTCCACCTAGATGCCCTCCGCGGCCCTTTTGGTCGTCGGAGTGGCCAAAACCACTCTCACCGCCGCGTCGGGCTCGCCGGCGGCTAAACGCCGGCGCAGCTGACGTTGACTTTGACCACGGGTGGGCCCTGGTTGACTCCGATGAGTCACTGACAGGTGGGGCCCAGCCCTGTTAATTAATGCAGTTTAGTTTAATTAAATTCTAACTAAACTAATTTCATTGACACGCGGGACCCACTGTCAGGTTTGACTGGACAATGACCTGTTGACGTGCTGACGTCACACTGACGTCAGGCTGACGCAATAATGAATTACTGGAATTATTAATATTCTGAAATTCCAGAAAATTGTATAAACTTCTAAAAATCATAGAAATTCAACCGTAACTCCAAATCAAATAATTTATATATGAAAAATTATCAGAAAAATTCAAGGAATCCATCTGTACCATTTTCATGCATGTTTGAACAATGTTTGTCCTCTGTTTTGGACAAAACAAATAAAGGGCATTTAAATAATCACATATGGAGTTTGAATTTGAATCTTATATTCAAACCAACTTCATTTAATCTGTTGCTAGTTGCATTAGCCCAAAACACATTCATTTTGCTATGTCATGATCATGCATCATATTGTGCATTGCATTGATTGTGTTCCCTTCTGTGTTGCCGGTATTTGTCCCCTCTCGATAGACGTGATACCGATGATGTGATCATTGACACTGATGAAGACTCAATGTTATCTTCAGAAGTGCCAGGCATGCAAAACCCCCTTGTTCATTCCGATACAAACCCACTCTCTCGCTCCTGCTCTCTTTTACTGCATTAGGACAACAACGATTCATCTGTTACCTGCTGCGGTAGCTGAACCCATTTATCCTCTGCATGACCTGTCATTCCACAGTAAATAGATGAAACCCACTAGCATGAGTAGGAGTTGTTTGAGCCCTGTTGTGCCTACTCATTCTTGCTTGTTTGTCATGCCTGCTACTGCTTAGAGTTGTGTCAGGTCTGATTCATCGGGAATGAATCAGAGGTGTGTGAACATGTCCTACCATTGAGAGCTAAGTGTGTGAACACGATTTGGTAAAGGTAGCGGTGAGAGGCCATGTAGGAGTACATGGTGGGTTGTCTCATTGAAGTCGTCCTTAGGAACTGAGTTCTGTGTTTGTGATCCATGACTCAGCTACTACCATACATTGGGCCCTGAAATATGACCCCGCTCGACTTCTTAATCACCCTTGTCCTCTATCCAGGAGTTGCAAGTAGTTTCTGGTGTTTGTAGTATGCTGGAGGCCGTGGGCAGCGCTGACCGGAGGGGTGGGCTGTGATGCGGTAGGCACGTGGCCGGGTATACCGGGAGCCCGTTTGGTGTCACGGAACCCTGTTCACATCGTTTGGGGCTGTGAGCGAAGCTCCGGCCGGATCTCCTCATGGATGGAACCCGAATAGGCGATAAACCTGGACTAGAGACTTGAGTGTTTAGGTAGGTCGTGGTCTACACCCACGTCGGCTTTCGCTTGAAGTCTGCCGAGCACATGTCGTGTGCAGACGCTAAGTGGTGGAAACATGTATGAAGAAGTACACCCCTGCAGGGTTAACATCATCTATTCGAATAGCCGTGTCCGCGGTAAAGGACTTCTGGGTCGCTTATATCAGTTCATAGACAAGTGAAAGTGGATACTCTAAAATACGCAAGATAAGCGTGAGTGCTATGGATGGCGTTCTCGTAGGGAGACGGGAGCGGATCCATAGTGGTGTATTGATATGGTGAATATGTGGACTCGTGTGCGCCACCTCAAAAGAGTTACTTGCAGTCGTAGTTCAGGATAGCCACCGAGTCAAAGCTGGCTTGCTGCAGTTAAACCCCACCATCCCCTTTGTTGATAATGATGCATATGTAGTTAGTTCTGATGTAAGTCTTGCTGGGTACATTTGTACTCACGTTTGCCTATTTTATGTTTTTGCAGAGAGACTTCAGTCTCACTAGTAATTCCGCGTGGTCTTCGACGTTTAGCTTGTTACCTCAGCTACGATCTTGTGCCCCGGCAGGATCTGGTAGATAGTCAGGCTTCTCAGCCTTTTTCCAGCTATAGATGTCTGTACTCAAACATGATAGCTTCCGCTTGTGCTTTGATTTGAATGCTCTGATTGTTGGGTCATGAGACCCATGTTTGTAATATCCCGATCCTCGGAGCCTATTGAATAAATTACTTGAGTCGTAGAGTCATGTTGTGATGCCATGTTGTATTTGCACATATCGAGCATATTGTGTGTATGTTATTGAAATGTTTGGTATGTGTGGGATCTGGCCATCTAGTTGTTTATCTTTAGTAGCCTCTCTTACGGGGAAATGTCTCCTAGTGTTTCCACTGAGCCATGGTAGCTTGCTACTGCTCCAGAACACTTAGGCTGGCCGGCATGTGTCCTTCTTCATTCCAGTGTCTGTCCCTTCGGGGAAATGTCACGCGATGAATACCGGAGTCCTGTTAGCCCGCTACAGCCCGGCTCACCGGAGTCCTGCTAGCCCAGTGCTACAGCCTGGATTCACTCGCTGATGACCGACACGTTTGATGCTGGGTCATGGATGCCTGTCCCTGTAAGTCTGTGCCACTTTGGGTTTACGACTAGCCATGTCAGCTCGGGCTCCTTATCATATGGATGCTAGCGACACTATCATATACGTGTGCCAAAAGACGCAAACGGTCCCGGGCAAAGGTAAGGCGACACCCGTGGGAATACCGTGCGTGAGGCCGCAAAGTGATATGAGGTGTTACATGCTAGATCGATGTGGCATTGAGTCGGGGTCCTGACATACCTCCATAGAGAGGTCCCGAACCTGGGTAAACATTGTGTCCCCCGCCTCCTGTTACCATTATCCTTAGGCGCACAGTTCGGGACCCCCTACCTGAGATTTGCCGGTTTTGACACCGACACCCTCCGCCTTCTCCACCACCGCCGAGCCGCCCAAGGCTTGCCGCCCCGGCAGCGCTCCGGCCCCATCGCCCAAGGTGATTTTTTTACTATTTTTGTGTTTAGGTTTAGGTTTCAGTGGTAGGATTAGGTTACTGCCAGATTTAGGTTTAGATAGTTAGAAGAAGAAAATAATTGAAAAAATAAAAATAAGTAGAAGAAGAAGAAAAAGGGAAACAGGAAGAGGGTTGCCGAGGGGATAGGTGGTGGAGCCAGTGGGTCCCGACGCCCATGCCGAGAACCCCCGGTCCAAGTGCTGACCCGTCGACCATGCGTTGACTATTCTCGGTGTCAATGGCGGTCGAACACCATTGCGAATTAGGGGGTTCCTCGGTGTCGATGGTAACCTAAATAGTAAGTATCGTCAGTGCGAGGTACATATGGCCGTCGGTGTCGAATACTACATCCACGTCCCACAAGTGACACAGGGGTCCTGCGTCCAGCAGCAACAGTTCTCGGTGTCGATGGCGGTCGAACACCATTGCAAATTTGCCTGGCAGTCTCAGAGATGACGATTCAAAGCGAAGTGTTGAAACTTGAAACACCCAAACTAACTCAAGTCGGTTTGGTTGTTTGAAAATTTCAAAACACGGCTTTAATCCTCATCGCAGAGGCTGCCAGACAAATTCTTATACATAGTGTCATGGTCTTCATTTCCGTCCCCGTCGGCCCTCGCCCGCTTTATGATTCGGATGTGGTAAATTCTCTTTCATAACAATTTGTTGCATTTCGTATTTATGACAATTATGGCCATCAAATTTACATAGAGATATTTTAATCTAGGAGGTATGTGAACCGGAATTTGAAACCGACCCTCTTGTCAAGAAGTTAAATTTAGTTGAAAAATAAAAAGAGTATTTGAAAGAAAAAATTAATAGAATTGAAGAAGAGAAGATGACATTGGAGTTGTATGTTGTCGATGTCATGGATGATCACAAGATGAAGATGAATGCAATGCACTTGAAGATGGATGCAATGCGCCTGAAGCTTAAGAAGATTAGCAAATATGCCATTGATAATGAGGGTTGGTATCATTATGCTGTTGGATCAATTGTTACCTTACTTGCGATCTTCATCATATTTGTTGTGATGAGGGTAAGTTTTCTCTAATGTTTTTCTTTACAAATGGATATTTAGCTTATTTCCTTCTAAATGGCATAATTACCCAAGTTATATAAAAAATGAGTTATACTTAGCTTATTCAGTTCATTTATGACATACTTAGAATACTTAGGTCAAAAATGGCATGATAATCTTTGTTACATCCTAAATGATATAGACTTAGCTTATTTTCCTCGAAAATGACATAATAACCTTACTAAGCTCCAAAATGACATATTTACCTAGCTTAGCTCTAAAATGACCTACACTTAGCATTTTTACCTAGCTTAGCTCTAAGAAGAGGAGAGGAGAAAAAGAAAGAGAATAAAAAATCTTCTTCTTCTTCTTCTTCTAACTAGTCTTCTTCTTCTAACTAGTCTTGTTCTTCTTCTACTTCTTCTTCTAACTTTCATCTTTCCCAATTTGCAGATTTGCTTTACATGAGGAACGCTTGGATTCATGGAGTGTACTATTCTTCTGGTGCTTCCTTGTTGTTTAGGAAAACTTGTTTGGATATGTATGTCTATATGGATATGTTGTTGGAAACTTGTTTGTGGTTATCTATATATGGATATGTTGGACTTTGTTGAACTATGTTGTTGGATTTGATCAAATATGTTGTTGGACATGCTGTTGGATATGTATGCATGTATATATGTGTTTGAAACCATGTCTAATTAATTGGATTTAAATAAAAACAGGGGATGTGTAGCCTCTTTGCCGTCAACTAGCGGACGACAAAGCTCTTTGCCGTCAGCTAGCGGATGGCAAAGCTCTTTGTCGTCCGCTAGCCAACGGCAAAGAGGACACGTGGCAGTCACCTGTGCAAATTGGCAACATTGGCTGCCTATTTGGTCATTTTGCCATCTGCAAGCGGATGACAAAGTGACCAAATAGGCCTGGCAAATAGGGCCATCTATGTCGTCTGCTTGACGACGGCATATCTGGGCACGTGGCAGCATCCCAGTGCTGCCCTAGCTAAGCTCTTTGTCGTTCGTCAGCGGATGGAAAAGAGCTTTGCCTCTTTGCCGTCGGCTGGCGGACGGCAAATAATGCCATTAATACCCTAACGGCTCTCACCTCACACCGCTGTCGTCTATCGTCGTTGCCGTCTGCTAGCCTCGGATGGCTGACGGCACAATCCTTTGCCGTCCGTTTCTACGAAGCGGATGGCAAATAAGGCCTTTGCTGGCACGTGTTCAGTCGGACGGTTTGCCGTCCGCTGGCTGACGGCAAAGGACTTTGCCGTCCGGCACCCGTGCATTTGCCGTCCGCCACGGCGGACGGCAAAGAAGCTGATTTTAGTAGTGGTGAGTTCTTTATGACTAATGTTGAGTCCATGGATTATACGCACTCTCACCCTTCCACCATTGCTAGCCTCTCTAGTACCGCACAACTTTTGCCAGTGCATTAAACCCACCATATACCTTGCTCAAAACAGCCACCATACCTACCTATTATGGCATTTCCATAGTCATTCCGAGATATATTGCCATGCAACTTCCACTGTTCGTTTATTATGACAGGCTTCATCATTGTCATATTGCTTTGCATGATCATGTAGTTGACATTGTATTTGTGGCAAAGCCGCCATTCATATTTTTTTATACATGTCATTCTTAATCATTCCATATCCTTGTACAGCGCCGGAGGCATTCATATAGAGTCATATATTTGTTCTAGTATCTAGTTGTATTTCTTCAGTTGTAAAGTAAATAAAAGTGGGATGATCATCATTATTAGAGCATAGTCCCATGTGAGGAAAATGATGATGGAGACTATGATTCCTTCACAAGTTGGGATGAGGATCTGGACGAAAAAAGAGAGTCCAAAAGAGCCCAAACAAAAAAAGATACCAAAGAGCCCAAAATAAAAAATGAGAGAAAAGAGAGAAGGGGCAATGCTACTATCCTTTTACCACACTTGTGCTTCAAAGTAGCACCATGATCTTCATGATAGAGAGTCTCCTATGTTATCACTTTCATATACTGGTGGGAATTTTTCATTATGGAACTTGGCTTGTATATTCCAATGATGGGCTTCCTCAAATTTCCCTAGGTCTTCTTGAGCAAGCGAGTTGGATGTGCACCCACATAGTTTCTTTTTGAGCTTTCATACACTTATAGCTCTAGTGCATCTGTTGCATGGCAATACCTACTCACTCATATTGATATCTATTGATGGGCATATCCATCGCCCGTTAATACGCCTAGTTGTTGTGAGACTATCTCCTTCTTTTTGTCTTCCACAACCACCATATTCTATTCCACCTATAGCGTTATATCCATGGCTCATGCTCATGTACTGCGTGAAAGTTGAAAAGGTTTGAGAATACTAAAGTATGAAACAATTGTTTGACTAAAACCGGGGTTGTGCATGATCTACTACTTTGTGTGATGAAGATGGAGCATAGCCAAACTATATGATTTACTTTCTTTGGCCATGTTATTTTGAGAACACATGATTGCTTTATTAGTATGCTTGAAGTATTATTCTTTTTATGTCAATATTAAACTTTTGTTTTGAATCTTATGGATCTAAACATTCATGCCACAATAAAGAAGCTTGCATTGATAAACATGTTAGGTAGCATTCCACATCAAAAATTCTGTTTTTATAATTTACCTACTCGTGGATGAGCAGGAATTAAGCTTGGGGATGCTTGATACGTCTCCAACGTATGTATAATGTTTGATTGTTCCATGATATTATATTATCTGTTTTGGATGTTTTATATGGATTGATATGCTATTTTATATTATTTTTGGGATTAACCTATTAACCTAGAGCCCAGTACCAGTTTCTGTTTTTCCCATGTTTTTGAGTTTTATAGAAAAGGAATATCAAACGGAGTACAAACGAGCTAAAAATTTACGGTGATTTTTTATGGACCAAAAGAGACCCCCGAAGCATCGGAGCTGGACTAGAAGAGTCCCAAGGAATCCACATACCAGGGGGCGCGCCCTACCCCCTGGGCGCGCCGGAGGGCTTGTGGGCCCCTCAGGCACCTCCTTGCGTTTTCGACGCCAAAAATTCTTATAAATATAGAAACCTCCAAAAAGAACCCTAGATCGGAAGTTCCGCCACCGCAAGCCTCTATATCCACAAAAAACCTCTCAGGACCCCGTTCTGGCACCCTGTCAGAGGGGGAAATCATCACCGGAGGCCATGTTCATCATCGTGGCATTCTACAAGACGAGGAGGGAGTAGTTCACCCTTGGGGTTGAGGGTTTGTACAAGTAGCTATGTGTTTTATCTCTCTCTCTCTCTCTCGTGTTCTTGATTTTGCACGATCTTGATGTACCGCGAGCTTTGTTACTATAGTTGGACCATATGGTGTTTCTCCTTCTCTATCCTCTTGTGATGAATGGAGTTTCTACCTTTGAGGTTTCACTATTATCGGATTGAATACTTTTATGGATTTGAGAACACTTGATTTATCTCTTGCATGGCATACCCGTGGTGACACTGGGGTGTTCTATTGATTCACTTGATGTATGTTATGGCACTCAAATCGTGGATTCTTGAGGTGACCTTGGGTTTATTTATGCATAGGGGTTGATGCACATTTTCATCCTTATTTCTCCATTAGAAATCTTCGAGCACTCTTTGAAGTTTTTGGTTTTGGATTGAATATTATGAATCTGAAGTTGTTTGATGCATATTGTATAATTGCCCCACGGATACTTGTGGTGACATTGGAGTATCTAGGTGACATTAGGGTTGATTTATGTGTATCATATGGTGTTATTTTACTATGAACTCTAGGGCTGTTTGTGACGCTTATAGGAATAGCTCAATGGATTGATCGGAAAGAATAACTTTGAGGTGGTTTCGTACCCTACAAGAAATTTCATCTTATGTTCTCCGTGATAGGAACTTTGGAGTGACTCTTTGTCGCACATTAAGGGATTGCCATATGATTTAATTATGTTATCATTGTTGAGAGACTTTGCACTAGTGAAAGTATGAATCCTAGGCCTTGCTTCTAGGCATTGCAATACCGTTTTTAATCACTTTTGTTACTAGTTACCTCGCTGTTTTTATTTATTCAGATTATAAAAATATATTTATACCATCCATATTACACTTGTATCACCATCTCTTTGCCGAACTAGTGCACCTATACAATTTGCCATTGTATTGGGTGTGTTGGGGACACAACAGTCTCTTTGTTATTCGGTTACAGGGTTGTTTGAGGGAGACCATCTTCATCCTACGCCTCCCATGGATTGATAAACCTTAGGTCATCCACTTGAGGGATAGTTTTCTCTATCCTACAAAACTCTGCGCTTGGAGGCCCAACAGGAGTCTACAAGAAGAAGGTTGCATAGAAGACATTAGCGAACAAAAAGGAAACAAAAAGGCAAACAGAGAGAAGGCGAATAAAAAGGCAAATATTTTTGTGTCTGAAAATGTTTTAGAAGTGGGGGAGATGAAAATGAGAGGCAAATGAAGAATAATATAAATTCAAGACATGATAGTTTGTGATGGGTACTTGGTAGGCTTGATGTGGATCCTCCCCAGCAACGGCACCAGAAATTCTTCCTGCTACTTCTTGAGCTTGCATTGGTTTTTCCCTTCAGGAGGAAAGGGTGATGCAGCAAAGTAGAGATAAGTACTTCCGTCATTTGAGAACCACGGTACCAATCCAGTAGGAAGAACACACAAGTCACTAATGGCTGCACCTACACAAACAAACAAATAGTTGCACCCAATAGATAAAGGGGTTGTCAATCCCTTCACAGCTACTTGCAAGGATGAGATCTGATAGTGATAGATATAAAAGATAAATAAAAGTACAAAATAAGATAAAAGTAAATAAATTGCAGCAAGGTTTTTGTGTTTTTGATTTTATAGATCTGAAAATATAATGATAAAAATAGACCCAGGGGCCATAGTTTTCACTAGAGGCTTCTCTCTTGAAAGAACGCATACGATGGGTAAACAAATTACTGTTGAGCAATTGATTGAAAAGTGCATAGTTATGATGATATCTAAGGCAATGATCATGAATATAGGCATCATCTTCGTGACAAGTAGACCGACTCCTGCCTGGATCTACTACTATTACTCCATGATACGTCTCCAACATATCTATAATTTTTTATTGTTCCATGCTATTATATTATCCATATTGGATGTTTTATATGCATTATTATGCTATTTTATATCATTTTTGGGGGCTAAACTATTAACCTTGTGCCAAGTGCCAGTTGCTGGGTTTTCCTTGTTTTTGTCTTAAATAGAAAATCAGTACCAAACGGAGTCCAAACAGAACAAAACTTTTTGAGGAATTTTCTTAGACC
Source organism: Triticum dicoccoides (assembly GCF_002162155.2). Taxonomy (NCBI): domain Eukaryota; kingdom Viridiplantae; phylum Streptophyta; class Magnoliopsida; order Poales; family Poaceae; genus Triticum; species Triticum dicoccoides. Next base: position 55,326,150 of record NC_041385.1, read on the forward strand.
AGAAGACACCCAGGAACCTTCAAGAGGGGGTTAGAGGGGCCACCAGGTGGCGACAAGCCTTGAAGGCGCGCCCTAGGGGGGCGCCCCCAGGCTTGTGGGCCCCCTTGATACCTCCTTAACCCTAATCTTTGCTCTATAAATACCCAAATATTCCCCGTATACTAGAGGGCACACCAAAAATACTTTTCTACCGCCGCAAATTCCTGTCCTCGTGAGATCCCATCTAGAGACCTGTTCTGGTACTCCGTCGAAGGGGGATTCGATCGCGGAGGGCCTCTACATCAACCTTGATGCCCTTCCGATGATGTGTGAGTAGTTTACCACAGACCTACATATCCATAGCTAGTAGCTAGATGGCTTCTGCTCTCTCTTTTTGATTTTAATACAATGTTCTGATCGATGTTGAAAGAACATGCGGTGCCCCCATGTTTGGTTTTGGTAATTGATGACAATCTCTATGGACTAATGGTTGCCTTGAGTTATATTTGAAGGTTTTGTCCATAGGCTTTTCTTGGAGTACATGTGTTGGTTTCAAGGAGAGTTTGTATCGACTAAGGTGCTATTCAAGGAATTACCTAAAAGATTGGTCTTGTGAGAGGTTGACCAAGACTAAGTCAAAGAGTGAATCAAGTTGATCAACACACAAAGCGTAGAAGATGTACCGAGAGGGATCAAGTGATCCCAAGCTATGGTAAGCATTGTCAATTATGCTTTGTGTACTAACCCATGGTCTTCGTGAGAGTTCTTTGTGGGGTTAGGATGCGGTGTGCAAGTTCAAGTGATGCATCATGAAGAGATCGAGTGCTTGAAGCTTGCCATCCATTGTGGTGACAATGGACTTGTGAAGGTGAGCCGAAGAGTGGCTCACCCATAGTGGACTATGGGGGAGCAATCATCTAGTCTTCATCGAGCCAATGCAATCAAGAAAGGTGGTCCAACTTGAGGGAGTCAAGATCTTCATCATCTAGCTCAAGTGGACCATGTTCAAGGCAAAGGTTTGCCCTTGATAGATTTTCTATTTTACCGGTCTCATGGTGGTAGTTGGGAGACCGGGTTATAGGATTGTTTGTCGTACTATCAAGGGGGGCTCTCGTGTTGGTAGCTTGATCGTATCGTTAGTAGAGAGCTCAAACCATTGCATCCTTGCATCATGTTTCTTTGTTCTTTTTTGGTTCTCTTTGTGAGTCTTAGAGCTTATGGTCATCTTGATGATAAGCTTGATTTCATCGAAAACGGAATTCGCATGCGTCTTCTATGATGTTTTTGGTGTTGGAGGTTTTACCGGTCTTATCCGAGGAAGGGTTCTCACCATTTTCTTATGGTCCTTTTCTCATTTGCTTATTATTGATATTTCTATCAAGATTGTGTTAGCCCATATCGTTAGCTTTCCAACAAACTTGGTTTCATTGAATTTGGAGTCCGTTTGCATAAGTTGTGGCTGTATTGGTAAAGGCTGCAGCGGTACTACCGCGACTAGAGCGGATGTAATTTTTTACTACCGCTCCAGAGCGGTACTACCGCAGCTCCTGAGCGGTAGTACCGCTCCGGACTAAAATCTCGTGTTTTGCTCAGCGGAGGTAGGCACGGAAGTATTTTTTTTAGTACCGCTACCATTTGCGGTAGTACCGTGAGGACGAGCGGTAGTACCGCTCCGGTGGTTCTACTAGCCTTTTGCCTCCTCGTTGTTGTTTTTCAAAGGGGTAAAGGAGTGGCACTACTGCTCTGTGCGGGCTGTGAGCATAACGGTTGGATTTTTCCCCACCTATAAAAGGGGGTCTTCTTCCCCATTGAATCTAATCCTTTGAGTTCATGTTCTTCCCCCATTGTTGACCTTCTTCGAGCTTGCTAACTCTCAATCCCTCCATGGATTCTTGCTAGTTTTTGTGGGAAAAGAGAGAGGAGATCTAGATCCACATTTCCACCAATAACTTTCTCCTCTATGTGAGGGGAACCCCTTGGATCTAGATCTTGGAGTTCTTGGTGTTCTCCTTCTTGTTCTTCCTCTCATCTTCCTCCCTAGCATTAGTTGCTTCGGTGGGATTTGAGAGAGAAGGACTTGGGCACTCCGTGTGCCCTTGCCATTGCATTTGGTGCATCAGTTTGAGTTGTCCACGTGATACATGGAAGTTACAAGTTGAGAAGCTTATTACTCTTGGGTGCTTGGTACCCTTGAGCTTGTTACTCTTGGGTGTTTGGACACACTAGAGCTTGTTCCTCTTGGGTGCCTTGGCGCCCTAGACGGTTGGTGTTGTACGGAGCTCAATCGTTGTGGTGTAAAGCTCCAGGCAAGCGTCGGGGTCTCCAATTAGGTTGTGGATATCGCCCCGAGCAATTTGACGGGTACCGGTGACCGCTCTCAAGGGTTGCCAAAGTGTACGAGTTCTATGACCGCCCCCAAGGGTTTCCATTTGTACGGGTTCGGTGACCGTCCTCAAGGGTCCCTTAGTGGAATCATGACATCTTGCATTGTGCGAGGGCGTGAGGAGATTACGGTGGCCCTAGTGGCTTCTTGGGGAGCATTGTGCCTCCACGCCGCTCCAAACGGAGATTAGCATCCGCAAGGGTGTGAACTTCGGGATACATCATCGTCTCTGCGTGCCTCGGTTATCTCTTACCCGAGCCCTTTACCTATGCACTTTACTTTGTGATAGCCATATTGTTCTTTGTCATATATCTTGCTATCACATAGTTTCTTGTCTTGCTTAGCATAAGTTGTTGGTGCACATAGGTGAGCCTAGTTGTTTTAGGTTTTGTGCTTGACAAATTAACTGCTAGGTTTATTCCGCATTTGTTCAAGCCTAAACAGTAATTATTTTAAAGTGCCTATTCACCCCCCCTAGGTGACATCCTTGATCTTTCAGATGTTCTTGGAGATCTATTCGATGTAATCTTCTTTTGTGGTGTGTTTGTTGAGATCCGATGAATTGTCGATTTATGATCAGATTATCTATGAATATTATTTGATTCTTTTCTGAACTCTTTTATACATGATTAAGACAGCTTTGTATTTCTCTCTAATCTATTGATTTGGTTTGGCCAACTAGATTGATTTTTCTTGCCATGGGCGAGGTGCTTTTTAATGGGTTCAATCTTGCGGTGTCCTCACCCAGTGACAGAGGGGGTAGCGAGGCACATACTTTTTTTATTAAGGTAAAAAGGTGGGTTTTATTCATATTGATTTGATCTATCCCTCTACATCACGTCATCTTGCTTAAGGAAGTACTCCGTTCTTGTTAACTTAATACACTATGTTGGGGATATAACTACTAAGTATAAACCACCCAGGAGGGGCCGGGTTATGCTCATCCGTATTGAAGCCCATGAAGACAAGGAATATGGCGCTTTACTATTGAAGCTTAGAGGCCTAGAGTCCAAGGGCAGATTAGGGCCCATAGACATAAACTGCCATGAGATATGTAACTTGTGTGGTAAGATTGGGAAAGGTAGAAACCGAGCCGGACACGTGTATGAGCCGGCCTCGGTATTCTGTAAACTACCGGGCGTCAACCTGTTTATATAAAGGGACGACCCGCCGGCAGTTCAGGGACAAGAAACAACAACTCGAGAGGTAGGTAAAGCGGATTCGCTCCCTGCTCATCGAGACCCCATCAATTCCACCACAACTTGATCATAGGCTTTTACCTTCACCGCAAGGGGCCGAACCAGTATAAACTCCCCGTGTAATTTGTCCGGTTTAACCCCTTCAAGATAATCTCGTTGCGATGGCTCCACGACTAAGTCCCTTCACTAGAACATCTAACGTGTTAATTCCACAACAGTTGGCGCCCACTGTGGGGGCTCTCGTACGATGGTTTCGAGTTCTTGAAGGGCAACTTTGAAGGACACAAGGAAACACGGTTGGCCGGATGACCAAGAGTCATCGCGGTAAACTCTACATCAACGATGTAGGCTGGGGCCCCGATGCCGGCTTAATCGAGTACGGGTACCGGGTCCCCTTTGGCAGAATTCACATTTTCATTGGCAAGATCGGCGAACCGGGCCCTGAGCCAGACATCTGCACCGACCTCGTCGAGACGGCTCAGCGTGCGAGTCCTCCCCGGGTTTAGCCTGCCATGAAGCGTGCGTTCGTGGAATTCATCCACGGTGCAGAATCTAAACCGGTGTCCGATGGTGAGACGGTCGTTTACTCAGATGGCGAATCATCCACCGGCGAGACCGAGTCACTGTACCAGGTACAAGATGGCCAGTTCGGGGGCTGTTCCGATGGCGACAGTATTTCGGACCCCCTTGAACCGCCAAACCGGGTTGCGATCTTCATGGCCGGTACACAGCCCATGTTGCAATCTTCAACGGCAGCAGCGATGACTTCCGGATCGGCGGCTGGGGCAGGAGGCCCTGCGCGTCGGCCAGCTCAAGTTCTGTCCGGTTTATTGGGCACCTGGACGACATTGTTGACCACATCAGTTACCCCAGAGACTCAAGGTCGGCATAATGCGAGGTCACAAAGCTGCGGGATCAGATAACTCAGGCCAAGGAGGACTTGGCGGCTGAGGAATCTAGGATGGCTGATGAACGGGCCTCTTTAGATGCCCAGTCACATTGGATTCAGGCAGAGAATTACCGGCTCATGCTGGATCAGAACACTTAAAATGAGGTGTTGAGGAGGAGGCACAGGTCTCATCTACCGCCGGTTTATGAAGCAATGAATCTCTTCAACATGCCAGGAGCAGGGCCAAGTAGTCCGGCAGCGGTAAACCGAAATGAAGCACCTGGGACAGGAACGCTGGGTCAGCCATGGGTGACGGACCCGCCTTGACGAACAGATAACCCTCCACAATACATGCCGACCCCGTCAGGTCACTTCTCCACCCCTTTGGATAATATGATCAATGTGGCGTCCCGATTGGCAGCTATTCCAATGGAGGGCGAGTCTCCAGCGGCGGTTGAGGGAGTCCTGGATTAACGGGTCCTCGGACAGCCGGACTATATACTTTGGCCGGACTGTTGAACTATGAAGATACAAGATTGAAGACTTCGTCCCGTGTCCGGATGGGACTCTCCTTTGCGTGGAACGCAAGCTTGGATATTCGGATATGTAGATTTCCTTCTTTGTAACCGACTCCGTGTAACCCTAGCCCCCTCCGGTGTCAATATAAATCAGAGGGTTTAGTCCGTAGAACGACAATCATAATCATAGGCTAGCTTCTAGGGTTTACCCTCTACGATCTCGTGGTAGATCAACTCTTGTAATACTCATATCATCAAGATCAATCAAGAAGTAAGTAGGGTATTACCTCATTGAGAGGGCCTGAACCTGGGTAAAACATCGTGTCCCCTGCCTCCTGTTACCATTAGCCTTAGACGCACAGTTCGGGACCCCCTACCCGAGATCTGCCGGTTTTGACACCGACATTGGTGCTTTCATTGAGAGTTCCACTATGTCGTTGCTGTAAGGCTGGATGGCTCGCCTCGTTGTCGAGGACAACATCACCTCCGGAGGATCCCTGGCTGTAGGCCAAACTCTCCGGCTGGGTGGTTTCGTCATGACAGCCCGTTCGGCCGCCGCGCCGACGATGACTTCTCAGGTCATCAAAAACAACCTCCGCGTCAGCCCGGAATTCACCGAGCAGATGGGTCCAATGGAGCTCTCCTCCCTAAAAGAGCTCTTGGATCGCATCACCGCCCTGGGAATCATTACGGATTATGATTGGATCGGACTTAAACCCGACCTAAGGGAGATTAACTCTCCGCCGGTCACCCATCAGATAGCGGTGGTGGAGGAACAAAACGGCAATTCTTCCTCTATTTTGAGGACGAACTATGTCCAGATTACCGAGCTCTCTGAGCCGGATACCCGTTTGCGGGAGGACGTGGCCCAGGCTCTGAACTTAGAATCGGGCAACAGGAGACAAATATTGGACAATATCCTAGAGCCAGAGCTACCAAGCTCAGGAGCTCCTTCTCCTGTGGGTTCCAGATTGGGTCAGGTGCGGACTTAATTGCACCCACCCACCCAGACACAAGTGATCTTTCCCACATTAGACAAGAGCCCCAAGAGACAGTACACCACTTCTGGGCCAGATTCCTCCTTGTAATGAGAAAGGTTAAGGACTATCACGAGGAAGACGCAATCTCATTCTTTTTCAAAAATTGCACGGACAAGGGAATCCTCAATGCCATAAGTCGCCGTGACATAGCACACTTTGCCGACCTCGCGGCCATAGTGCAGAAGTACTGCGTGATGGAAAGCGCCTGGAAGACCCAAACAACATTCTGGGATCCTCCGGCCCTAACTAAACCCCTCGTCCGAACTAAAAGGGTGCGCTCTCGCAAGTCACCCAACCCAATCACAAAGAAAACAAAGCCCGCTATAGGGCGTGGAACCGTACTGGAGGGATGGCTCAATAGGCCATGCAAAATTCACAGCACACCGGACACCATACCAACACACAGTATTAGAGCATGTTGGATACTCCGGCATGTGGCCAAGAGCGGCGAGGACCTTCTCATCAACAATACCGCAGAACACCATCCCGCAGAAAATAACAATATAGTACTAACCGTCTTCGACACTTTCGCCTCAAACAACAGGCGCAAGCAAGCGCTCCGCAGCCTCGCTGAAGTCTGCCAGGTCACAACAATAAACCCGTGGAATGATACGGACATAACCTTCAATGCCAGCGACGAACCTCAATTCCGAACAGTCCGAGCACCAGCTGCTTTGGTCCTTAGTCCAATCATCGATGGATTTCGGATTACTAAAGTGCTCATGGACGGCGGCAGCGGATTAAACCTCGTCTATGAGGAAACTCTTAACAAAATGGAAATTGATAAGATCCGCATTGAGCGAGGCAGCACGACCTTAAGAGGAATCATCCCTAGCCGAGAGGCGCGATGCGCAGGGAAAATCACACTGGATGTGGTATTTGGCACCCCAGAGAATTATAGGTCCGAAGAAATCACATTCCAAGTGGCCTCATTTAGGAGTGGATACCACGCCCTCTTGGGACGAGACGCATTCACAAGATTCCAAGCTATACCCCATTATGGATACATGAAGCTCAAGATGCCGGGACCCAATGGAATCATCACTCTAGCCAGTGACCCGGACATAGCACTCCGTGCCGAAAATAAAACTGACGCACTAGCCCTAGAGGCATTATCCGAAGCCCTCGCGGCCGAAGAGTTAACTGCACTGCGCTCCGCAGTAGACAGGGACGATGTGATACTCGAGAAATGACCAAAGTCCACCTCTTTTAAACCAGCAAACAAAATAGTCAAATTTCAGGTCCACCCAACGGACCCCACAAAAATGGCATCAATTGGGGCATAGCTGAACCCCACAATAGACGCCGCACTACGAGAGTTCTTGTGTGAGAATTGGGACATTTTTGCCTGGCATCCTTCAGACATGCCAGATATCCCACGCAGGCTGGCTGAACATAGCCTAAACATACTAAAAGGATACAAGCCAGTCAAGCAAACTCTTCGGCGATTTTCAGAACCCAAGCGATAAGCTATGGGACAAGAGCTAGCCAAGCTACTCGAAGCCGTATTCATCAGAGAAATAAAACATCCGGATTGGCTAGCAAACCTGGTGATGGTACCAAAGAAGGACATATCATGGCGCCTATGCGTCGACTTCACAGACCTGAATAAGGCTTGCCCTAAGGATCCCTCCCCCCTCCCCCGCATCCATCAAATTATCGACGCTACCGCAGGACACGATTCATTGTGTTTCCTCAATGCATACTCCGGATACCATCAGATCAAGATGGCGGAGTCTGATCAAGCCGCAACGGCATTTATCACTCCATACGGTCCCTTGTGTTTTAACACCATGCCTATCGGGCTCAAAAACGCCGACACAACCTATCAACGCATGATTCAAACATGCCTCGAAACATAAATCGGCAAAACAGTGGAAGCTTACGTAGACGATGTGGTCATCTGTGACAACCCAAAATTTTAACCTTGTTTTATTAATTAAAATTTTGCCAGGAAACTTAAACTTTTATTTTCTGGATTTCCTTTTGATTTCAGAACCATTCTTTTCGTTATTTTTATGGAGTTTTTACCCCAAGTGAAAACTTTTCAATCATTATTGGACTTATTTACCCTCTCTAATAAAACATTTTTTTATTACCAGTGGATTTATTTGCATAATTATTGCTCTCTGAACTTTATTCCTTAAAATGGGTTTTCATTAGTTTTGAAGCACTTTTTGAACTACAACCATTGGATAAATTTATTTAAAAATTCCACCAAAATTTGGAGATGTCATGTGATGTTTTTAAATCACTTTTATGCAAAAATATCTTCTGCTCATTGGAGATTTTGAGCTCTACACCAAGTTTTCAAATCTGGTCCAGTGGGCAATTTTGCACTACAACCTATTTAAATATTTCTTTAAAACTTACATACAAATTTGGAGATGTCAGTACATGCATGTAAATCATTTTTATGAAAAAGCCCTTGATTATTCTTTGAAAAATTTGAGTGAATCAACCTCTTTTTCATTCTGGCCCAGTTGGGTGTTTTGTACTGCATCCCTAATTATTTTTGCTCTAGTGACCATGAGCTTTCTCCTGCTTGTAATAAACCTTACCAAACCCTTAAGTCCAAGAGATCAGCCCCATAGGCATGTTTTAAGTTGACCAGATTGCCCCTTTCCTTTTCTGTCCAGATTTGAGTTTCACCAAAACTTGCATTGTAAAGTTTCTTGTTTTACCAAAACAACTCCACCACCATCTTTTTGAATGAAGGAGACACCAATCTGGAATGTTTTGTTGCCATCAGAGTCCTTTAGATGCCACTGGCATTTCATCAAACACCTGTAGCGCATGGCTAGTTTTGGCATGGTTGTAAGATTGTATTGTGAACTTCCCCCTATGTTCAAACCAGGTTGTCTAGTAGCCTTATAACTGTCTCTAACCTAGGTATGTTGATTTACAGTGGCATTCAGGCAAGCTTGGTCGCTCTGGCATTTCGTTGAACGATTGTCGTGCATGCCCGGAGCACGGCCAGAGCGCACGTTTTGCACGTGCCGCGCCCGAGCTGCCGCGCCCCTGGTCTATTCCCTGAGCTTATCCTGACCCTCTACCGCTCGCAGCATAGGGCCAAGCCTCGACCTGTACTCCCTCACGAGTACCACATCCCCTCGCCACGTCTCCGGCAAGCCAGAAGCTAGCTGCCATCGCCTCCTACTGTGGTCGGTGCCGTACAGGCCACCTGGTGCGCCCCCGAGTACCCCAGCCCGCCGTGCTCATCCACAACCCCGTCGCCTACCTCTGCAACCTCTGCCAGCCAGTCCCCACCTCCCCTGCTCTGCAATAGTGCCGCCGCCATCATGCTTATCCTCGGGCAGCCGACGAACCGACCTCTCGCGCCTATAAAACGAAACCCCCTCGCTCCATCAGCCTCAGGTGGCACCGTATCTTCCCCTTAGACCAATCCCGCGCATCAAGCTGACCCGCAGAGGCCATCCGCTTCACCTCCGGCCGAGACGCTCACCGCCGCCCTTCCGATCATTCTGGCGCCACCAGGGCGTCCCCCTCTCCACTCTCTTCACTAGAAGCTCCCCCTTCATCTCTTGAATCCACCCCCCTGCTCGATTTTGATCAGGAGCCGCCAGAGGCAAGAACCCCACCCTGCCCGACGGCCACCATCCGCTGCGGAGCTCGCCGCCGGCGACTCCGTCCACCCCAGGGACCGCCTCGACCCCCGGAGCCCGTGGATGGCCTCGGTTTCTCGAACGGTGCCGCTGTTCGCCGGCGAGCATCGCCGGAGTCCCGCCTCCGCTCGGGCAGAGGAAGAAGAGGGAGAGAAGACTAGTCAAACCTGACCTGTGGGCCCGCTGGACCCACTATCAGTGACCCAGACCCGCCGCCACGTGTGTTAAGTGGAAGCGTAAAATCCCCGAGTACGTCCCCCCGCTTCAAAAGCGTATTCTCATCGAAGCGTTTTCTTTTTTTGGTTTTTATTGAAAACAGAATATTGACTAAACTTTGACTGTCTATATCTTAAATATAACTCCAAATGAGTTCATTCTTTTTCCTACCTCCCTCAAATTTCACCTAGTTTATTTTAAGATTTATTTCAAAAATAATTAAGCAAACTTTTTTTACTGTTTTGAAACTATGTATTTATTTGAATATTTTCAAAAATAGGATTTTGAAGAGGAAGGCCACTTTCAAAAATGCACCCCCGCTTGCATACTCTTGAAGGCAAGCATTCTGAACCCTGGCATAATATTTCGGTGCATTGTTTGACACGATTATAACACCACTGTAATACGGATAACTCATTATTTTATGTGGTAATACGATCATTTTGCATGAATGCATGTTGGAGATTTCCTTGCTGTTGGAAATGGTCATGCTAGTGACAGCCATCATCCTCGAATGCTTTTCGTGCCTGCCGGAAGGAAGCCGGGATAGTCTATGTCTTGGGTAGACCTGAGCTTGTCCCTAGTTCCTCGTCGAGACGAGTGTGTCTGACATGGCATGATGGGGTATGAAGAGTGGTGATTCTGTCTATTGAATGAAATATATTCGTGATGCTAATCATGCAGGGAATACTTAAACCTCCTGAGTCGACCATAGATCGAGTCTTGTTCCAGTAACCCCCATACTTGGTTCGTACTACCACTTGTCCCTACAACAAATAGGGTACGGTTCAGTAAGTCGTCAACCCCTTTCTAGCACACACCGTACAGAGAGGCCATGGTGGAAGATACCGGTTGTAGCTGGTAGGCAGGCCACCTGGTCCGGGGGCATGGGTGTTTCCGGTTGGGACCGAGAGGGGGGCACCCCTTAGAGCGTGCGGTATAAATTTGATCCCATGCTAATCGAGGTTGTAGCCTCCCCACTTAGAGTTTTGCTTGACAGGTGTCGTGGGTGATTCTAGACACCGGTAAGTTAAGCTGGTGTGTGCCGGTCAGGTGTGTTTTCAATTGAAAGACCGTAGACGGAATTAGTCCCGATGGACTAAAGGAATCCGTTACTCGTGGGTAAAGAGTACACCCTCTGCAGAGATTAAACATCTATTCGAATAGCCGTGTCCATGGTTAAGGACTATAGTCTGGGTTGGGTCAAGTGTCGGTCTTAGTGTCGGTCTTCGGAGGAGAAGCTACTAAACCAGAACATGGATCATGACATGTGACTTATGATGATTATGATTATTATTATTATGGACTAACCCTTTATATTATTTGGAGTATTGAGTATCCCTGGGACGGTTCTACCTCCTGAATATTCACTGTGATTGTTTTCTTATAAGCCCTTTATGTGGTGTCGCTGAGACGCCCGACTGTGGCATGCTGTTATTGATTTACTCTATAAGCCCTTTACGTGGTGTTGCTCAGACGCCTGACTGTGGCATGCTGTTATTTATTTACTTTATAAGCCCTTTATGTGGTGTCTCTCAGACGCCCGACTGTGGCATGTAGTTATTTATTTACTTTATAAGCCCTTTATGTGGTGTCACTCAGACGCCCGACTGAGGCACGCTCGTCATTTACTATCCTTTCGAGGCGTCACTTCAGACACCCGATAGGTGCATTTTATTACTACTCTGTTATTACATATTCATGTTGCATATAAATAACCTGCTTGCATGCATCAGGGATTCCATTTTATGACTGACGTTGTGATCATGAAATATTTTAGAGCATCATTGGTTATATTATACCTGTGTTCATAATGTTTGCGAGTACATTCAAAAGTACTCACTAGCTTGTCCCTGGCTATTGTCTTGGCCAGATTTCTTGCATGGAGAGGAGCATTGCGATGACAGCCTCGGAACCTAAGCAACAGTGATAATAGCCTCGTGAAGATAGGAGTTAACCTGGTCAGCTGTTCGTGTGGGAAATGGAGTCCCATAGACGCTGATGTACCACAAACCGCTTCCGCCCTCAACCACTAGCAACCTTATGTTGTACTCATAGGCCAGACTGGTCTTGTACTACATAGTATGTATTTTTGCTTGGAATTTCTGTATCAAGTTGGTGCCTCATCAGCTAACAGTAATCCTGGGGCTGGTGAGCACAGAGGCCATTTTCTGGGAAATTAATACCCGGAAAACCGGTCGTGACAAACTTGGTATCAGAGCCTGGCTGACCATTGGCTAATCCTATCTTAGCCAGGTCGAAAAACCTAGACTAACCATCCCACCAGACCTTAGCCTTATCCCGGCCAAGCTTCCCGTGCAAGATAGCCACACAGTGACCCGACACTTTTTGGCAGTCGGTGCCCAACCTATTAGCCTAGCCTGTCGATCACGCGCCAGTGACCGACACCCAAATTGTCTTATTCACAAGCGTGCAAAGGAAGACTCCCTCCCCTTTTCCTATAAAAAGGGGCACGCTAGCCTCAACACAGCACAACACAAACTCCTTCCCCAAACCGAGCTATAATGCCTGGCCCCGTCGTGCACAATGAAACCACGGCAAACAACCTTGGAGGCTTTGTGACCGTGCTCGCGAACCTCACCCGCCGTGCCTTTGCATTAGAAGAACCCCCAGAATATGTTGTGTACCAAGGACCCATGAACGGTGAGAGCCATCAATTCTGGGCCACCATGCACATCTATGGTAGGGGTCTATCGCCAGAACGCCCCTATAGGTTCACCGGAAGGACAACTTCCTTTGAGCCACAAGCCATCCAACTAGCCGCTCGAGAGGCTATAGTTCAACTCCGGCACTTGTCGCCCAGAGTTAACTGTCGCTCATTCTACTACTACCCCATCCGTGATGGCTATGGTAGGCCACCCCAGGTTGCCAACGGAGATCACGAGATGGATCCTGCATTGTTGCATCTGGTGCGCTATGTAAGTGCACTAGAGGAACTATTCGATCAGATCACCCTTGATCTGATCGCAGCTCGTGGAGAACTGATCCGCCGGGCCCCAGGAAGAAGAGAAGATGAGCCCGACGCCGACAACCCAGTCGTGCTGTTCGGACAACCGATCGAGACCTTGAGATCAGCCCCAGCCATCAACCAAGGTGCTTTGATGACCCCAGAAGTGCTTCGTCGCCTTTTGGGAGCACACTCCAACGGGATTGTGGCGAACAATCCCCGCGACGGTCATCATTGCTACCCTGACCCTGCAGCCCCTCAACCCCCTCCAGCTAATCCCGACGATGAAAACCGTGGAGAAACCTCGATGTCCACGAGGCACGCCCGCTTAGATATTAACAAGGTAGATTAGAGTCGCTCAAGTAGTACCGAGTCTTAGTATGTCCACGCCCGGTAATTATGTGATCCTGTATCGCCATAATTAAATGATGTTGCTTGTACGCCCCTATTTTAAATAGTAGCCATGCACGAGTATGTCGAAGTGCGATTGCATTTTTAACCTCGGACGTAGCTGCCAAAAACCAACCTCGGCGACACACAGTTTGTGCTGTGAGTAAAACTTTCTGGTTTCAACTAACAGGAATAATATTTTCAAAACAACTCTTAACAAATCTCGAGGACGAGATTTTTCTTAAGGGGGGTAGCGTTGTGACACGCCAAAATTTTAACCTTGTATTATTAATTAAAATTTTGCCAGGAAACTTAAACTTTTATTTTCTGGATTTCCTTTTGATTTCAGAACCATTCTTTTCTTTATTTTTATGGAGTTTTTCCCAAGTGAAAACTTTTCAATCATTATTGGACTTATTTACCCTCTAATAAAACATTTTTTTATTAGTAGTGGATTTATTTGCATAATTATTGCTCTCTGAACTTTGTTCCTTAAAATGGCTTTTCATTAGTTTTGAAGCCCTTTTTGAACTACAACCATTGGATAAATTTATTTAAAAATTCCACCAAAATTTGGAGATGTCATGTGATGTTTTTAACTCACTTTTGTGCAAAAATATCTTATGTTCTTTGGAGATTTTGAGCTCTACACCAAGTTTTCAAATCAGGTCCAGTGGGCAATTTTGCACTACAACCTATTTAAATATTTCTTTAAAAATACATAAAAAATTGGAGATGTCAGTAGATGCATGTAAATCATTTTTATGCGAAAATCCTTGATTGTTCTTTGTAAAATTTGAGTGAATCAACCTCTTTTTCATTCTGGCCCAGTTGGGTGTTTTGTACTGCATCCCTAATTATTTTTGCTCTAGTGACCATGAGCTTTCTCCTGCTTGTAATAAACCTTACCAAACCCTTAAGTCCAAGAGATCAGCCCCATAGGCATGTTTTAAGTTGACCAGATTGCCCCTTTCCTTTTCTGTCCAGATTTGAGTTTCACCAAAACTTGCATTGTAAAGTTTCTTGTTTTACCAAAACAACTCCACCACCATCTTTTTGAATGAAGGAGACACCAATCTGGAATGTTTTGTTGCCATCAGAGTCCTTTAGATGCCACTGGCATTTCATCAAACACCTGTAGCGCATGGCTAGTTTTGGCATGGTTGTAAGATTGTATTGTGAACTTCCCCCTATGTTCAAACCAGGTTGTCTAGTAGCCTTATAACTGTCTCTAACCTAGGTATGTTGATTTACAGTGGCATTCAGGCAAGCTTGGTCGCTCTGGCATTTCGTCGAATGATTGTCGTGCGTGCCCGGAGCACGGCCAGAGCGCGCGTTTTGCACGTGCCGCGCCCGAGCCGCCGCACCCCTGGTCTGTTTCCCGAGCTTATCCTGACCCTCTGCCGCTCGCAGCATAGGGCCAAGCCTCGACCTGTACTCCCTCATGAGCACCATAGCCCCTCGCCACGTCTCCGGCAAGCCAGAAGCTAGCTGCCATCGCTGCCTGCTGTGGTCGGTGCCGTACGGGCCACCTGGTGCACCCCCGAGTACCCCAGCCCGCCGTGCTCATCCACAACCCCATCGCCTACCTGTGCAAGCTCTGCCAGCCTGTCCCCACCTCCCCTGCTCTGCGATAGTGCCGCCGCCATCGTGCTTATCCTCGGGCAGCCGACGAACCGACCTCGAGCGCCTATAAAACGAAATCCCCTCGCTCTATCAGCCTCAGGTAGCACCATATCTTCCCCTTAGACCAATCTCGCGCATCAAATTGACCCGCAGAGGCCATCCCCGTCACCTCCGGCCGAGACGCTCACCGCCGCCCTTCCGATCATTCCGGCGCCACCGGGGCCTCCCCCTCTCCACTCGCTTCACCAGAAGCTCCCCCTTCATCTCTTGAATCCACCCCCCTGCTCGATTTTTATCAGGAGCCGCCAGAGGCAAGAACCCCACCCTGCCCGACGGCCACCGTCCACTGCGGAGCTCGCCGCCGGCGACTCTGTCCACCCCAGGGACCATAGCGACCACCGAAGGGACCGCCTCAACCCTCGGAGCCCGCGGATGGCCTCGGTTTCTTGAACGGTGCCACCGTTCGCTAGCAAGCATCGCCGGAGTCCCGCCTTCGCTCGGGCAGAGGAAGAGGAGGGAGAGAAGACCAGTCAAACCTGACCAGTGGGCCCGCGGACCCACTGTCAGTGACCCAGACCCGCCGCCACGTGTTTTAAGTGGAAGCGTAAAATCCCCGAGTACGCCCCCCCGATTCGAAAGCGTATTCTCATCGAAACGTTTTCTTTTACTGGTTTTTATTAAAGACTGAATATTGACTAAACTTTGACTGGATATATCTTTTTAAATATAACTCCAAATGAGTTCATTCTCTTTCCTACCTCCCTCAAATTTCACCTAGTTTATTTTAAGATTTATTTCAAAAATAATTAAGCAAACTTTTTGTACTATTTTGAAACTATGTATTTATTTGAATATTTTCAAAAATAGGATTTTGAAGAGGAAGGCCACTTTCAAAATTGCACCCCCGCTTGCATACTCTTGAAGGCAAGCATTCTGAACCCTGGCATAATATTTCTGTGCATTGTTTGACACGATTATAACACCACCGTAATACGTATAACTCGTTATTTTATGTGGTAATACGATCATTTGCATGAATGCATGTTGGAGATTTCCTTGCTGTTGGAAATGGTCATGCTTGTGACAGAAATGATCCTCGAATGCTTTTCGTGCCTGCCGAAAGGAAGCCAGGAAAGTCTCTGTCTTGGGTAGACCTGAGCTTGTCCCTAGTTCCTCGTCGAGACGAGTGTGTCTGGCATGGCATGATGGGGTATGAAGAGTGGTGATTCTGTCTGTTGAATGAAATATATTCGTGATGCTAATCATGCAGGGAATACTTAAACCTCCTGAGTCGACCATAGATCGAGTCTTGTTCCAGTAACGCCCATACTTGTTTCGTACTACCACCTGTCCCTACAACAAGTAGGGTACGATTCATTAAGTCGTCAACCCCTTTCTAGCACACACCGTAGAGAGAGGCCATGGTGGAAGATACCGGTTGTAGCTGGTAGGCAGGCCACCTGGTCTGGGGGCATGGGTGTTTCCGGTTGGGACCGAGAGGGGGGCACCCCTTAGAGCGCGCGGTATAAATTTGATCCCATGCTAATCGAGGTTGTAGCCTCCCCACTTAGAGTTTTGCTTGACAGGTGTCATGGGTGATTCCAGACACCGGTAAGTTAAGCTGGTGTGTGCCGGTCAGGTGTGTTTTCAATTGAAAGACTGTAGATGGAATTAGTCCTGATGGACTAAAGGAATCCGTTACTCGTGGGTAAAGAGTACACCCTCTGCAGAGATTAAACATCTATTCGAATAGCCATGTCCATGGTTAAGGACTACAGTCTGGGTTGGGTCAAGTGTCGGTCTTAGTGTCGGTCTTCGGAGGAGAAGCTACTAAACCAGAACATGGATCATGACGTGTGACTTATGATGATTATGATTATTATTATTATGGACTAACCCTTTATATTATTTGGAGTATTGAGTATCCCTGGGACGGTTCTACCTCTTGGATATTCACTATGATTGTTTTCTTATAAGCCCTTCATGTGGTGTTGCTGAGACGCCCAACTGTGGCATGCTGTTATTTATTTACTCTAGAAGCCCTTTATGTGGTGTCTCTCAAACACCCGACTGTGGCATGCTGTTATTTATTTAATTTATAAGCCCTTTATGTGGTGTTGCTCAGACGCCCGACTATGGCATGCAGTTATTTATTTACTTTATAAGCCCTTTATGTGGTGTCGCTCGGACGCCCGACTGAGGCACGCTCGTCATTTACTATCCTTTCGAGGCGTCACTTCAGACACCCGATAGGTGCATTTTATTACTACTCTGTTATTACATATTCATGTTGCATATAAATAACCTGCTTGCATGCATCAGGGATTCCATTTTATGACTGACGTTGTGATCATGAAATATTTTAGAGCAACATTGGTTATATTATACCTGTGTTCATAATGTTTGCGAATACATGCAAAAGTACTCACTGGCTTGTCCCTGGCTATTGTCTTGGCCAGATTTCTTGCATGGAGAGGAGCGTTGCGATGACAGCCTCGGAACCTAAGCAACGGTGATAGCAGCCTCGCGAAGATAGGAGTTAACCTGGTCAGCTGTTCCTGTGGGAAATGGAGTCCCATAGACGCTGATGTACCACGAACCGCTTCCGCCATCAACCACTAGCAACCTTATGTTGTACTCATAGGCCAGACTGGTCTTGTACTACATATTATGTATTTTTTCTTGGAATTTCTGTATCAAGTTGGTGCCTCATCAGCTACCAGTAATCCTGGGGCTGGTGAGCACAAAGGCCATTTTCTGGGAAATTAATACTTGGAAAACCGGTTGTGACATCATCAAAACCAGAAACATCGAATCATTAATAGACGACTTGAGGCTTACGTTCGACAATCTCCAAACATACGACATCAAGCTCAACCAGGAAAAATGCGATTTCGGCGTACCATAAAGAAAACTCTTGGGCTTTAATGTTTCCAATAGAGGAATTGAAGCGAACCCGACTAAAATCCGAGCTCTGTCACAGTTGGCTACCCCAACAGACCTCTAGCAAATCCAGAAACTAACTAGATGCATGGCCGTCCTAAGCCGCTTTATCTCCCGATTAGGAGAAAAGGCGCTACCTCTTTACCACCTTCTTCAATGCAGCAAACACTTCGAGTGGACGGATGCGTCTATGGCTGGGTTGGAGGAAATAAAAGCCCTCTTGGCCACCAATCCAATTCTGGCAGCACCAAATGTCGGCGAACCCAAGCTGCTATACATAGCTACAACACACCAGGTTGTCACGGTACCGACATTACAAAAGAGAGACATGCACTATGGGAAACAACTAATATGCCGTCAGGGAGCGTCTTTGCCGTCAGCTTTTCGTCGGGGCAGACGGCAAAGAAATGGTTTGCCGTCATCAGCAGACGGCAAAGAAAATCTAATGGTAAAATAGTCTTTGCCGTCTCCCAAAAAAATTACAGACGGCAAAGAGCTCACTTTGCCGTCTGCGGAAAAACGACAGACGGCAAAGAATCTTTGACGTCTGCTTTTTTTTCTACAGACGGCGAAGTGAGCTATTTGTCGTCTGTGTTTTTTTTGGGGACGGCAAAGTCTTTGCCGTCTGCGTTTATATTTATAGACAACAAAGTCGAGACTTTGCCGTCTGTAAATATAAACGCAGACGGCAAAGAGAAAACACATGCCACGGATTGATCCCACGGATCGATGACATGGCGTGATCCAGGCCGCCCGCCTCTCTCACCACGCGCGCGATCCACTGTGTCTGCCTCTCTCTCACCACGCGCGCCTGACACACCCACCCGCTGGCCCACCACCCAGTCCACCCATCCATTATCCTCACTCCCGAGACCCCACCCACGCCCTACCCACAAAAATCCCCACCCACCCACCCACGATCCCATCTCCAGCGGTCCTGACTCCCTTCTTTTGATCCCCACCGCACCACCACTCGCCTATGCTTCGCCGGACACCGATGCCGCGTCCTCTCGCCAGACCCCGGTGCCGCGTCCTCTCGTCGGACCCCGCCGCCGTGTCCCCTCACCGAACCCCACCGCATCCCATCGCGGGACCCCGCCGCCTCCCATCGCCGGAAGTGAGGGCGCTCTCCAACGACGGCGCCGCCGATGATGTCGACGGCCCTCGTGTCCGCCCGCGCCACCGGGCGCCCCCGCCTCCGCCTGCATCCACCTGCCGGAGCTTGCCTCCGCCTGCACCACCGGGCGACGCCTTGGACAAGGAGGTACAGTGCCGGCAAGCCTCCGACCGCACCTTCCTCTGCTTTGCCGGTCTCTGAATCCTTCCTCTTTCCTTCTCCAGGAACCACCAAGGCGGGCAGCACGAGCAGGGCACGGCCGCTGCAGGGCGGCACTAGCAGGGCATCCGGTGCGGGAGGCCGCTGCGAGTGACGCTCGGGCAGGCGGTGCTAGCAGGGCGCGGTTGAGCAGGGCCGTGCGGCTAGGCGGCAAGCATGGACAGGCGAGCAGGGCAAGGCGGCGGCAGTGCATCCCCGGCCAGAAGAACGGCCGGCGGTCAAGTCCCTGTTCCTGCAGTGGAGAAGCACTTGATTGCTTTTTTTCATTTCTAGGGTCCTTTTTGTAAATTTTCAGTACAGCTGTATAACTTCTCTGTAACTCCACCTACAATGAATAAAAGATAGTACGGCTGTGTCGAATGAATGAAAGGTAGCACGACAGTTCATGTGTCCAGCAAGATTCTTTGCATTGACGTCATTTAAAAAAATGCAAAACAATCTTTGTCGTCTGTACTTTAGTCTATATGACAGCAAAATACAAGTTTTGACTGACGGCAAAGAACGTGGTTTTGCCGTCTGTTATTTTTGCGGTAGACGGCAAATCTATAGTTGGCTGTCGGCAAAGTCTTTGCCGTCTTCCCGACGAAAAGCTGACGGCAAATTATTCTTTGCCGACTTATCTTTGCTGTCTGTTTCCTGACGACAAACTCTTTGCCGTCTGGATTTAGGTCTTTGCCGTCTGTGATCCACAGACGGCAAATTATGTGTTTCCCGTAGTGATGGACATAAATTCCCAATACAACAGCCGGTATACTACGTATCCACTGTCCTTACTCCATGCAAGTCATGGTACCCACATTATCAAAAGATAGCATACGCGGTCTTCATGGCATCCTGAAAACTACGACACTACTTTCAAGAGTGTTCAATGACGGTTGCCTCCGAAGTACCACTCAATGACATAATAAATAACCGTGATGCCACGGGACGGATTGCAAAATGGGCTATCGAGCTCCTCCCGTTAGACATGACATACAAACCACGACCGGCCATTAAGTCGCAGGTACTGGCTGACTTCGTCGTCGAATGGACAGAAGCCGAACTCCATAAAGAGTACGGCACATACTCCAATTGGATCATGCACTTTGATCGCTCTAAGATGCTAGCCGGTCTAGTGGCTGGCGTCGTCCTGACATCCCCCACCCGAGACACAGTCCAATACGTACTCCAAATACTTTACACAGATTCCAACAATGCAGCTGAGTATGAGGCATTGCTGCACGGTCTTCGGCTGGTGGTCTCCATGGGTATTCAATGCCTAGAGGTACGTGGGGACTCAAATCTCGCAATATCTCAAATAAATGGAGACTTTGATGCCAAGGACCCGAAAATGGCGGCCTACCAAAATGCCGTTCTCAAAATGTCAGCTCGATTCGAGGGGCTCGAATTCCACCATGTGGTTCGAGAAAACAATCAAGCGGCGGATATCCTAGCCTGGATCTGAGCTAAACGTGACCCCATCCCACCAAATATTTTTTTTGGAAAGGCTGTTCAAGCCATCCGTGGTATGGGAAGGGGAGTCCGGCAATACTAGTCTGGATCCACACACAACCCCAGATCCAGAACAAACCAACATAATCGGAGGCTCCGCCACCGAAATCACACCTTCGGCCCACGTGATTATGGCAGTCATCGCCCCGTGGACGGAACCCTTCCTAGCTTACTTAAATAGGCAGGAACTCCCGGAGGACCAAAATGAGGCACGTTGCATTGTGCGGCGCTCTAAAGCCTACACAATAGGAGTGCTTTATAAGAGTCCATGAGGGAGAGCTTTATAAGAAAAGCGCGATAGTAGTGCTCCAAAGGTGCATCTCCGAAGAGGAAGGGCGGCAGCTCTTGGCCGAAATTCATGCCGGACTCGGCGGCCACCATGCCGCAGCCCGGGCGCTCGTAAGCAAGGCCTTCCGTACAGGTTTCTACTGGCCGACAGCCCAGGCAGACGCACAAAACCTTGTCCAACACTGTGTCGGTTGCCAGCTTTTTGCAAACCAAAGCCATATGCCGCCCACCGCCCTCCAAACAATCCCCATAACTTGGCCCTTTGCGGTCTGTGGTTTTGATATGGTTGGACCCCTTAAAGGAGGAATCCATAAGAAGAAATACTTGTTGGTCATGGTCGATAAATTCACCAAATGGATAGAAGCCAAACCAGTTAAAACGGCTGAATCTGGACCAGTGATAGAATTTATATCCGGGGTCGTACACTGCTACAGTGTCCCCCATAGCATCATCACCGATAACGGCTCAAACTTTACAACAGATGAGGTGAAAACCTGGTGCAGCAAAATGGGCATAAAACTTGATTACGCCTCCGTCTATCACCCCCAAACAAACAGTCAAGTCGAACGAGCGAAGGGTCTTATTATGAGCGGCATTAAACCCAGACTAGTGCGATCCTTGAAGGAATTAGATACGCACTGGGTCAAGGAGCTTGACTCCGTATTATGGGGGCTGCGGACCACGCCAAATCGGACAACCGGATACACACCATTTTTATGGTGTACGGTGCAGAGGTAGTGCTACCCTGCGATATCATCCATGATTCACCTAGAATGCGCATGTACGAAGAGAGAGAGGCCAAGCTGGATCGGTAGGACAGCTTAGATGCCCTGGAGGAGGAGCGTGACGTCGTGAAGGCCCGTTCCGCATTCTATCAACAGCAGGCTCGAAGGTATCAAAGCAGAGAAGTGCGGGCCAAAACTTATAACATTGGTGAACTTGTTCTACGCCTACTAGAGAAGAAAAAGGACAAGCTCAAGCCCAAGTGGGAGGGCCCCTTCATCATTGACAAAGTTCTCACTGAAGGTGTGTACGGTCTGCGTGATGCATCAGACAATCGACTCGAGCCGAACCCATGGAACGCGGCCAGACTCCAAAGATTCTACGCCTAGTGTCGAACTCCATGTTTGTCTCCTTACCTCCGTCTTCCTTTTTAAATTATATCCTCTCTCTCCCTTTTATATTTATAGTCATAAAAGCTTTAAGTATGCTTTGACCGCACACTCTGGCCGTGCTATGCGCGCCCAATATACCTGGGGGCTTCTTACACAAAAGCTTAATTATCTTCTGGCCTTTATGCCCACCACACATGCGTCACTTCTTCGTATGTGCCTTTTTTCACCACTATATGCATCGATATGACTTAAGTTTTGGCCAAGCTGGGTTGACTGGCTCTTGTGTTTATGCCCTACGTTCCCGTTAATTCGGCTAGGGAATAAGGGGAGCACCTTTGTGATTGTTACTGCCGGGTCAGCCGGATGTGTACCTCAGACTGGGTGAAGCTGAAAGCTAGCGTTCTTAAGGGAATATTCGGTCGGTGAAAAAAAGATGTGTTTTACCTATTACAGAACATGCCCCCAGATGCTTATATCCTGCGTAAATTTTTGAAGTTCGGACATGCACATCAATGCATGCACACCCAGGGAAAGGAACCCTTAACGGAACTATTCTCCCTGGAAGATGTTTCTTACTACCCATGTAATATAACATAACTAGTTGGGTACTTGTCTGTTAAAGCACTTATGACCCCTACGCTTGGTTTCCATGCGTGCCTCAGTTTTCACGTAACCGAGCGGCCATTCGGATACACTCCGAACTGTCGGGTCCAGAGGTTGAAGCGAAAAGGTCGGCCAAGACAAATGATTTACAATCCGGCTAGGGACAAAAATGTGTCCTTCGAAGTACAATGTCACTTAGACTGACTAAATTCTTCTTCTATACCATCCAACAGGCTGTCTAGCCTACAGTCCTGTTGGGAATGCTTAGCGGCTAATGCTACTTGGTCATACACCAGATGTACAGGGATCTCCTTCCCATCTGACCCTACAGGTCCGACCTCGGCCATGTGATTCGGGTCAGCCTTGGTAAATCGTGTCTTCACCATGGCCCAGGCTTCCCTTGCGCCTTGTTGGCAGGCCGATATCTTCCATAATTGGAAGCGCTGCCGCGCTCCCTTGAGCATCTCCACAAGCTCCCCCATGCCTCCTGGTAGGGAGGCGGATGGCCACAAGGCTTGGGCAATACCCCACATCACCTGCCTAACTTGTTCGTGCAGTTGTGAGAGCTCCGGCAGAAGATCGCCTGCAGATCCGGGCATCTCCTCCTCGAGACGACCTGTTAGCATGCCTACAGACATAATTCTGTTAGCACGCTTCTTCGCCGAACTTTATAGTGGTTCATTAGAGGACTTACTGAATATGTCGCGCCATAGCCTCTTTGAGGGAGTCTTGGATTAGGGGGTGTCCGGATGGCCGGACTATGACCTTTGGCCGGACTCCCGGACTATGAAGATACAAGATTGAAGACTTCGTCCCGTGTCCGGATAGGACTTTCCTTGGCGTGGAAGGCAAGCTTGGCGATTCGATATGAAGATCTCCTCCCATTGTAACCGACTCTGTGTAACCCTAGCCCTCTCCAGTGTCTATATAAACTGGAGAGTTTTAGTCCGTAGGACGAACAACAATCATACCATAGGCTAGCTTCTAGGGTTTAGCCTCTCTGATCTCGTGGTAGATCAACTCTTGTACTACCCATATCATCAATATTAATCAAGCAGGAGTAGGGTTTTACCTCCATCGAGAGGGCCCGAACCTGGGTAAAAACATCGTGTCCCTTGTCTCCTGTTACCATCCGCCTAGATGCACAGTTTGGGACCCCCTACCCGAGATCCGCCGGTTTTGACACCGACATTGGTGCTTTCATTGAGAGTTCCTTTGTGTCGTCACCTTTAGGCCCGATGGCTTCTTCGATCATCAACCACGACGCCGTCCAGGGTGAGACTTTTCTCCCCGGACAGATCTTCGTATTCGGCGGCTTCGCACTGCGGGCCAATTCGCTTGGCCATCTTGAGCAGATCGAAAGTTACGCCCCTGGCCATCAGGTCAGGTTTGGAAGCTTAAACTACACGGCCGACATCCGCGGGGACTTGATCTTCGACAGATTCGAGCCACGGCCGAGCGCGCCGCATTGTCACGATGGGCACGATCTAGCTCTGCCGCCGGACAGCGCCTAGAGCGCCGCTCAGGTGTCCGCTCCGACCCCTAGCTCGAAGCCAACCACACTAGTCGGGTACTGACGGTTGGATGCCGCCCTAGGAGCCGCAATTTCTACGGCGATCGAGCCGGATACCGGCCTAGTCCTTTGTGAGGCCTGTGACTCCAAGGTGCCGGACTCCTTTCCGGACTCCGAATCTTCCGCACCCCTTCCGATCGAACCCAATTGGGCTCCGATCATGGAGTTCACCACCGCGGACGTCTTTCAGTACTCGCCCTTTGGCGACATCCTGAGTTCACTAAAGTCTCTCTCTTTGTCAGGAGAGCCCTGGCCGAACTATGGTCAGCAAGGTTGGGATGCGGACGATGAAGAAATTCGAAACCCACCCATCACCCACTTTGTAGCCACTGTCGACGATCTAACCGACATGCTCGACTTCGACTCTAAAGACATCGACGGTATGGACGCCGATGAAGGAGACGACCAAGAACCAGCAGCTATAGGGCACTGGAAAGCCACCTCGTCATATGACATATACATGGTGGACACCCCTAAAGCAGGGGATGGCGATGAAAAAACGGTGGATGACCCCTCCAAGAAGCAACCCAAGCGCCGACGTCAGCGGCGCCGCTCTAAATCCTGCCAAAGCAAAAACGGCGAGTCTGGCACTGGAGAAAACAACACCCTAGACAGTGCCTAAGACAACCCCCTCTAGCAGGATCCAACGCAGGAGGACGGAGAAGCCAACCCTCATGAGAGAGCGGCAGACAGGGAGGTCGAGGACGACAATTATATGCCTCCCTCCGAAGACGAGGCAAGCCTCGATGACGACGAACTTGTCGTGCCAGAGGATCCTGTCGAACAAGAGCATTTCAAACGCAGGCTCATGGCCACGACAAGCAGCCTCAAGAAAAAACAACAGCAGCTTTGAGCTGACCAAGACTTGCTAGCCGGCAGATGGACTGAAGTCCTGGCGGCCGAAGAGTATAAACTCGAACGCCCCTCCAAGAGCTACCCAAAGCGCAGGCTGCTACCCCAACTAGAGGAGGAAGCAACTAAACCTACATCACCAGCGTATGATGCGCCCGATCGGCCACCCCGTGGCCGCGATAGAGAGGCCTTTCGGCCCTCAACTCAAGCCGCACCCCGGCGCCGCTCCAAAAATACCAGAGCATGGGGAAACGCAACAGACCTGCAAGACATATTGGAGGACAAGGCAAGGCAAACAAGATCGATCTACGGATACGATAACCGTCACGCCGGATACGATAAATACGGCCAGGGCGAACACAACAGACAAAGCTCATCCGAGCTACGTCGCGATATAGCCCAGTACAGGGGCGCCGCACACCCACTATGCTTCACAGACGAAGTAATGGATCATCAAATCCCCGAGGGTTTTAAACCCGTAAACATCGAATCATACGATGGCACAACATATCCTGCGGTATGGATCGAGGATTATCTCCTTCATATCCACATGGCCCGTGGTGATGATCTACACGCCATCAAATACCTCCCGCTCAAGCTTAAAGGACCAGCCCGACATTGGCTTAATAGCCTGCCAGCAGAGTCAATTAGTTGCTAGGAGGACCTAGAATCCGCATTCCTTGACAACTTCCAGGGCACTTATGTGCGATCACCAGACGCTGATGACCTAAGCCACATAAGCCAGCAGCCAGAGGAATCGGCCAGACAATTCTGAACACGGTTCCTAACCAAGAAAAATCAAATAGTGGACTGTCCGGACGCTGAGGCCCTTGGAGCCTTCAGGCACAACATCCGAGACGAATGGCTTTGCCCGGCACCTAGGACAGGAAAAGGCGAAATCTATGGCAGCCCTCACGACACTCATGATCCGCTTTTGCACAGGAGAAGACAGCTGGCTAGCTCGTAGCAATAACATAACCAAGAGCCCTGGCAATTCGGATACCAAGGACAACAATGGCAGGTCGTGTCGCAACAAGCACAAGCGCCGCATTAACGGTGAGAATAATGAGGATACGGCAGTTAATGCCGAATTCAGAGGCTCTAAACCCGGTCAGCGGAATAAGCCATTCAAAAGAAACCCTCCGGGCCCATCCAGTTTAGGCTGGATACTCGATCGCTCGTGCTAGATACACGGCACCCCCGAATAACCAGCCAACCACACCAACAGGGATTGTTGGGTGTTCAAGCAGGCAGGCAACTTAAGTGCCGAAACCAGAGACAAGGGGCTGCATAGCAATGACGAGGAGGAGCCCCGGCCACCGAACAACAGAGGACAGAAGGGCTTCCCCCCGCAAGTGCGGACGGTGAACATGATATACGCAACCCATATCCCCAAAACAGAGCGGAAGCGTGCTCTCAAGGACGTCTATGCGTTGGAGCCAGTCGCCCCAAAGTTCAACCCATGGTCCTCCTGCCCGATCACTTTTGATCGAAGGGACCACCCCACTAGCATTTGTCACGGCGGATTCGCCGCATTGGTCCTAGACCCAATCATTGACGGATTTCACCTCACTAGAGTCCTCATGGACAGCGGCAGCAGCCTGAACCTGCTTTATCAGGATATAGTGCGAAAAATGGGTAATAGATCCCTCAAGGATTAAACCCACAAAGACAACCTTTAAAGGCGTCATACTAGGTGTAGAGGCCAGCTGTACAGGCTCGGTTACACTCGAAGTGGTCTTTGGATCCCCGGATAATTTCCGAAGCGAAGAGTTAATCTTCGACATAGTCCCATTCCGCAGTGGCTATCACGCCCTGCTCGGACGAAGCACATTCGCAAAATTCAATGCGGTGCCGCACTACGCATATCTCAAGCTCAAGATGCCAGGCCCTCGTGGAGTCATTACGATCAATGGAAACACCGAACGCTCTCTCCGAACGGAGGAGCACACGGTAGCCCTGGCGGCGGAAGTACAAAGTAGCCTCTCAAGGCAATTCTCCAATCCGGGTGTTAAACGTCCGGACAACGTCAAGCTCGCCCTAAGTAACCTACAACAAAACCGGATGGCACGTTCTGAGCAAGCATAGCAGTGCGGCCCCAACCCCAGCCCTCGCCAAATGGCGATAGCGGTACCACACATACATAATTACGCTCTGGAAATACCATGGGCATAAGGGGAGGGGCACAACCTCGGCGCGCCCAGAATGTGGCTCAACCGCACTAGGGGCTCCCTATTATGCCGTTTCCTTTTTGTATATATACTTTCAGGACCCAACTATTCGGAAGGCCTGTCCGGCAATACACTCGCCGAACGCACGATGCAACAGCCAGGGAGACAACAAGCCACGTCAAATGTCCAGGTGGTCTCTATAACGAGCTAAATACCTATTTTACTTAAAGTATTGCATCTTGCACCTGGAGGGGGACATGTCAAACAATCCCATCTCTTGCTTTTTGCACTATTTGTATCGTTCTGCTTTCACAGCAGCCCTTTTCAATAAACAATACATAGCTCTTATCTATTATTGTATTCATTTATTTTTATACAAATATGTTCAGTCATGACATTCTGCAACCGTACACTTTGGTACGGCTAATACACCAGGGGCTTAAGTACCCCATAACACGGTGTGAGAAGACCGAACACTCTCATGAGTGCGGCAACCCCGAACTTATAGCATTATATGCATCGGCTCCAAATCATGTCTTGGGTCAATAGTTGGGTTTGCCCGGCTCCCATGTTTTGGTACCTTACGTTCCGCAATGTCGGCTAAGGTAGCGCTGGGAGAACTACTGCGATTGTGCCCCAGTTGAGCTGGGTTAACACCTCAATAGAGAAAGCTAAAACTGACCGTCATGATAGTGTGAGAGACCGGTCGCTGTTCGAGAGGTTTTTTCAAGTCCCTAAAGACTTATGCCGCTTAGAGCGAGGAGCCGGATTTATCCGGCCTAGGCGTGGATAGCGCCCCGAACACGGTCTTCCAAATACTAGGGGCTTCGCTGAAATTTAAAATTATAGAATTCTATGGCTAAGTGAGAGTGATAAAGCATTATAAGTCCGATGGCCTGGTTCGTTGTGCTGAGCGCCTCCCTAGATGGACCCAAGAATGGGAACAAGAGCGCTCAGGTTTATCCCGAACACCCCAGCATTCGTGGCATGGGGGTAGAAGCCGACGACTTGCATCTCTCAGATTTCATAAACAGCCGCACAAAAGGTAATATTTTAAATTCAAAAAGCGTTGCTTAGCGCATCTGAACAAGTTTTCAGCGCACAGGATAAACACGAGCGAGTTTACTCAAAAATTACATCCATGGTACATTCCTCCACCACAAGATGGGCACCCTTCAGGACACCCTCACAATACATCTCGGGCTTGCGATGCTCCTTCCCCTCCGGTGGCCCATCCTTTACCAGCTTCTCGGCATCTAGCTTGTCCTAGTGCACTTTAGCACGGGCAAAAGCCCTATGGGCGCCCTCGATACACACGGAATGATTGATGACTTCAAGCCGTGGACAGGCATCCACAAGCCGCCGCACCAGCCTAAAGTAGCTCAAAGGCAAGACCTCACCAGGCCACAGCCGGCCTATCAAGCCCTTCATGGCCTGTTCGGCTGCCTTATGAAGCTCGACCAGCTGCTTCAGCTGGTCGCTCAAGGGCACCGGGTGTCCGGCTTCAGCATACTGGGACCAGAACACTTTCTCCATCGAGCTTCCTTCCTCGGTCCGGTAGAATGCGGCGGCATCGGATACACTGCGGGGCAGATCTGCGAATGCTCCTGGAGAGCTCCGGATTCGTGTAAGTAACATGTAATTTACTTTCACATGCTTGCTTTGCATAAAGAATGCCTTACCCACCGCAATCTTTTTCATTGCCTCAATCTCCTGGAGGGCTTTTTGGGCTTCGGCCTTGGCAGATTTGGCGCTTTCAAGTGCCGAGGCAAGCTCGGACTCTCGAGTCTTCGAGTCAAGCTCTAACCTCTCCTGTTTTTTCACAAGAGCATCGAGCTCTTGCTGCACCTCCGCCGCCTGTGCCTCTTGCTTCTCTCGCTCTGAGAGCTCCATGGCCGCATTATCTGCAGCCTTGGACAACGCTTCCTTCAGGGTTGCCACCTGAGTTGTGGCCCCTGCAACATTCACATTGGTCCTGTCATTATTTGCAACCAGGTATTTCTATATACATTTACATACGGTATTACATACCCTCCTTGTCCTCGAGATGCTTCTTGGCACGGCCGACCTCGTTCTCGGGCCGCTCGAGGTTCTGCTTCAATGCATCGACCTCTGCAGTCAGTGCGGCAGAGGTCAGCATCGCAGCCTGCATTCCCATATCAACATATTTATGTTAGACTCCTGCTTATATCTTTTTAGATCCTCAGTCCGGCTTTTCTTTCGAACACCGAACTGAGCATCAGGGGCTACTGTCTATGCGGTAACATTTTTATATGTTTTGAATACATACCTCGAAGCCTGTTAGCAGGCTAGTACAGGCTTCTGTCAGCCCGCTCTTGGCGGACTGAACCTTCTGAATCACCGCAATCATAACAGTGCGGTGCTCCTCATCGATGGAGGCACCGTTAAGCACCTCCAGCAAATTGTCCGGCGTCTCCGGTTGGACGGAGGCCGCCGGCGTTGTAGGCGTGCCTTTCTTGCGAAGGCGCCGCCTACCGGACTCTGGAACCGTTGTTGATTCCGGAGTGGTGTCCGGCCCAGGGCCGAACTTAGATCCCTCTGGGGCTTTACCTCCTTTGGGACTGGAGTCTGGGAGGTCGCCTTGCGGCGCCTCCAGGACCACCACCTCCTGGCTTAGTCCCTTTTGGGACTCCACCTCGGCGTCGTCCGTAGGAAGAGGGGAGGAGGCCGTTGGAAGTGAAGCGCTATTCACATCCGACGAATCCAGGGAGCCGCTCGACGAATCGCCGAGCTGAGCCTTGGGCAGACTGCATGATTGAATTCAGCGTCAGAAGGTATCATACATTAGAGGAGCGCCATAAGTTATTCTGGTATCCGGATACTTACGATTTTGCTAGGGGCTTGATCCTAGATGGCCATTCCTCCCTGTCATCTTCGGCATCGGAGGCGTAGTCCGGAAGAAGGGTCCTCCCCTTCTTGGACCCTCCGGCCTCCCCAGTTGGGGCGGCCTTCCTTTTCTTTCCTCCCCCCGCTCGAGGGGGAGAGACTTCTTCTTCTTGCTCCTCCTCGTCCTCAGAGGCGGAGGGTGCTTCGGGGTTGTCAGGTGATTAATCCGACACTACCAGGCGCTGGGAACTCTTTCGGGTCCCCATGGCCTTTTTCTTGGCCTTCTTCTCCGGCACCATGTGAGGTGCCGGAACCAGTAGCTTCGTTAAGCGTGCGTCTGCTGGGCCTTCGGGTAAAGGAGCCGGACAGTCAAACTGTCCGGATGTCCTCTTCCAGTCCTGTCAAAGGGGCAGGAGTTTAGATCCTACATGGAGTCAAACTATGAAAATCAAGTGTCCCGTGGAGGACTAAAAGCAAGCTTACTTCGGTGGCTTGGCGCTTGGCGCAGAATCCGCGATCCTCGGTGACGGGAGGGGAGACCTCGGAGCTCTTGAATAGCACCTTCCAGGCGTCCTCGTGCTTTGTGTCTAAGAGCCGGGACAGAGTCTGGTGCTGGGCCGGGTCGAACTCCCACAGGTTGAAGGCCCGTCATTGACACGGAAGGATCCGGCGGAAGAGCATGACCTAGACTACGTTGACAAGCTTAACCTTCTTGTTCACCAGGTCTCGGATGCAGGTTTGGAGTCCGGTCACCTCTTCCGGACTACCCCACAACAGGCCCGTCTCCTTCCAATTTGTGAGCCGAGTGGGGATGCCAGATCGGAATTCGGGGGCCGCTGCCCATTTAGGGTCACGCGGCTCGGTGATATAGAACCATCCCGACTGCCACCCTTTGATGGTCTCTACGAAGGCGCCCTCAAGCCATGTAACGTTGGCTATCTTGCCCACCATGGCGCCTCCGCACTCCGCTTGACGGCTGCCCACGACCTTCGGCTTGACGCTGAAGATCTTCAGCCACAGGCCAAAGTGAGGCTAGATGCGGAGGAAGGCCTCACATACGACGATGAACGCCGAGATGTTGAGGATGAAGTTCGGGGCCAGATCATGGAAGTCCAGGCCGTAGTAGAACATGAGCCCCCGCACGAATGGGTGAAGAGGAAAGCCCAGTCCGCGGAGGAAATGGGAGAGAAACACGACCCTCTCATGGGGCCCAGGGGTGGGGATGAGTTGCCCCTCATCTGGAAGCCGGTGCGTGATGTCATGAGACAAGTATCCGGCCTTCCTCAACTTTTTGATTTGCCCCTCCGTGACAGAGGAGGCCATCCATCTACCTCCCGCTCCGAACATGATTGGAGAAAGGTTGAGGTGGGAAGTGCGGACTTGGGCGCTGGAGCTTGAGTGCACAGGAATGGATAAGCAAAGGAGGAAGAAGGCGTAAATGGAAAGGGTGGATCCTTATCCCCTTATATGGGCGGCCGAAACTATAAGCCCCCACCAACCTAATAAAACTCGCTTATCTCCCAAGCGCCGCGGTTAATGGCGTGGTTGGGTTACCCACGCCCATATTGATGAGAATCCCGGAATAAAGGGACACGATCTCTGCTTTGACAAGACGTGCCAAGGAAACCGCCTCGCTAAACGCGCCGAGGTGGAACAGTAAAATGATTCGAATAAAGGCTTGGCCGTGGCGTGATGTCACGCTGCGGAATACGTCAGCAGATTAGAATTGTTCAGATATTATTCTCTCTACGGTGGTACGTGGAACTTATTTTGCAGAGCCGAACACTATCCTTGTGTTCAACATCTTCTATGAAATATTCAGAGGAGGAACCCGCCTTGCAATGCCGAAGACAATTTGCGTGCCGGACTCGTCGTCATTGAAGCCTGGTTCAGGGGCTACTGAGGGAGTCCTGGATTAGGGGGTGTCCGGATGGCCGGACTATGACCTTTGGCCGGACTCCCGGACTATGAAGATACAAGATTGAAGACTTCGTCCCGTGTCCGGATAGGACTTTCCTTGGCGTGGAAGGCAAGCTTGGCAATTCGATATGAAGATCTCCTCCCATTGTAACCGACTCTGTGTAACCCTAGCCCTCTCCGGTGTCTATATAAACTGGAGAGTTTTAGTCCGTAGGACGAACAACAATCATACCATAGGCTAGCTTCTAGGGTTTGGCCTCTCCGATCTTGTGGTAGATCAACTCTTGTACTACCCATATCATCAATACTAATCAAGCAGGTGTAGGGTTTTAGCTCTATCGAGAGGGCCCGAACCTGGGTAAAAACATCGTGTCCCTTGTCTCCTGTTACCATCCACCTAGACGCACAGTTCAGGACCCCCTACCCGAGATCCGCTGGTTTTGACACCGACACTCTTATTCTCCTTTACGGAGTCAGCAAGCTGGGCCCAAACATCCTTTAATTCGACGTCCAACCGGACGTTCGCGTCCTGGAGAGTATTTTTCTCCTTTATAACCTTTGTAAGCACACACTGGCCAGCCTTCACCTATCGCCGAACATGTTGCTCATCCTCTGGTACGATCTGCGGATTGCCTCCGGGATTGTCTGCAGATTCTATTGTTAGAATCGCATTCGTGCCGAATACTTAACTGGTACATGCCATTACATTATTTTTGTTTAAAGCAAACATTACCATATGGGGCCTTTGTAGACTCCTCCATCACGACAATTGCGGCCCGTAGTTCGGCCTTACACTCCTCCAACTCTTTGGATAGCTGGGTATTCTTCTTTGTGAAAGTCTATGCACACAAGGATCCTTAAATCAGTTGTGCCAACTGTTTCAAGTCTCAGGGGCTACTGGTATACATGCTTATCAAATTTCCTTACCCATATATCTTTTACGTACTGGTCCGTGGCCTTGGCAAGGCCACCTTGAGCAGCCCGGATGTACGCGTCCCCTGAGTTGAAGGCATCAAACGCCTCCTTAGAGAAGTTAGGGTCGCGTAGTGCGGCCCGACGGCGCCTATGATTCAAGGCGCTCCCCACCTCGGAGTTTGTAGCGGAAAATCTATCTACATCCTTTGTTGGAGGATCGTCCACGTTGACCTCTGCTATTGAGTCCAGTCTTGGAGTCCGGCTGGTGGAGGCATGACCGGCAGGCTCTCCATATATAGTCCGGCGAGCACTTTTCTGTCAGAAGGTAGTGGACATTGTTATATTTTAACAATGATAAATTTGTGGCAGGTTTTTTAAACATACCTTTGCAACGGCATCTCGGTCCTGACCGCCTTCCTTTTAAGTCTACCCGATTTCGGTGCCCCTTGTTGGCGAGTCGCTGCAGGTTCGGCTCGGCGCCCCGATAGCCTTCCCTGTAAGACACAATTCATGTGCAGTGGGTGAAGTGTTAAGAGGGAACACTTTTTGGAAGTTGGGACTCTGGCTTTACTTACTTGGGATACAGGGAGTAGGCCAGGATAATCAGCTATGATGGCCACCATCACACCATCGCAGCTTAACCGATAAAATGTCCTGTCAACAAGCTCCACAAATGTGTCCAGGTCTTCTCCGAGTCCGGGGTCAAGAGCCCGGTTGGGGTCCTCTAGCTGAGGAGATGGGTTGTGAACATCCTTCATAGCTCTTCGCAATTCCTGCTATGAATCAACAAAGTTAACATCTGCGCTAAAAATATGGGAAAGATTGGAATAAAAGATAGCGACTCACCCAGCTTGGGGGTTGTACATGGAGAATCCATCCCGTGGCTTGATATGGATGAACTCCTCCTCTTCTCCTTTGTACAAATTGGACAGTATCTTCGCCAGAGCGGCGGGAGAATCCGGACCTTTACGGCTGCAGCGGGTGGCATCGTCTTCTCCATCGAAGTGCCACATGGGTTTTCCCCGATATTGAAGTGGCTGCACTCCCCGCATTATACATATGGACATAACTTCAATTATTGTCAGTCCTGATTTGGCCAACGTATTTATCCTGTCCATCAGGAAGAGGATCTCTCTGTTATCTTCCTCCTGGGGGCTCCTGGGGCGCCATTTGTGGCGTTTCTTCAGAGGGGCATTTATAAACTCAGGAAGGCCCTTCCGAACAGGGCCTGGAAGAGGGACGTCCTCCACGTAGAACCATTCTGAGAGCCATTCCTCAGATGTCTTCTTCGGGGTGCTGGATAGATATCCAGACCCGGCAATGCGCCATATTTCGGCTCCGCCCACTTGATATACTGACCCCTCCTGAGTGCGGGGTACGAGGCCGAACATCCTCTTCCACAGCTAGAAATGAGCTTTGCAACCCAAAAAAAGTTCACAGAAGGCAACGTAGCCTGCGATGTGCAGTATGGAGGCTGGGGTAAAGTTATGCAGCTGGAGGCCATAGAACTCCAGGAGCCCGCGGAGGAAGGCATGGATCGGAAATCCGAGCCCCCTCAGCAAGAAAGGGACGAAGCATACCCGCTCTCCCTTGGATGGGTTTGGAAAGCTCTCCCCTTGCTCCCCCGCCATTATAAGTCGCTAGTCCGGCTCGGACGGGGACCATTTATGCAGGTGGGAGAAACCCCTTGGTTTGCAACTCTACTAGTCTGTCACATCCCTAGCTTCTGGCTTTGCACCAGGCTTTCCCTTCATGTGTGCATCATGTTTAAATTTCTCAGAAGTTGAAATGGGGATTGCTTAAACCCTAGCATCAAAGGAATTCACTAGGTTCAACTAAAATAATTTCAGTGAATCCAAATGTCTTTAAAAAATATTCATCATTTCTGGAAAATACTGGAAACAGTAACCAGAGGTGTTGCACATTTTTCCATGACATATTTGGGCTCGAAATTAAATCATATGGTATTTTCATTTGGGCATTTAAATACTATAAAATATTTGAAATGCTCAAATAATCATAAACTAAAATGTTTACTGTTGGATATATTCTAAATAGTAGCCATGATTAGTTTCATGATTTTTGAAAGTGTCTAAGTATTTTTTATAAAGCCCTAAAACTACAGAATAATAGAAAACAGAAACAATAAAAAAAAGAGGGTGTTTACCTGGCAGCCCACTTACCTGGCCAAACCCCTGGCTGGGCCGGCCCACCTGGCCGTGCCAGTCATCACCTACCTCTGCCAGTAGGCAGAGGAGGGAGACAGCGCACGCGCGCCCGCGGCGCCACGCACCTCCCTGCTCGCCTACGTCACTGAGGCCACCACGACGCCTCGGGCCTTCTCCTCGGCGCCGCCCCGACCCTGCACTTCTCCCCTCTCTCCCTGGAGCTCTCCCCCTCCTCTGGTTCTTCCTCCCTCGTTTTTCCCCACCTCACCGAACCACGCCGCCGCCGCCGATGAGCACCACCGCGGCCACAACCAGATCGGCATCGTCGCCCTCTTCGTCCACGCCGAGCCAAGAAACCGGGGAAGCACCGCGTCGCCGTCCTAGATGTCTTCTTCAACCTCGGTGCAGGCGATCCCCGTCGTCGGTTCGCTACAGCCAGGCCGTCCCCGAGCCTCCCGTGCTGATCTTCAGGACCGCTGTGAGCTCCTGCTGCTTATCCCTTGCTCGCCCCCTCCGTTCCCGTCCCCTAGCCCCGTCCTCCGACCATGGCCGAGCTTGCCGCCGCCGTGCCATGTCGTTGTCGTGGCCACAGTCGCCCTCGAACGTTTTTGAGCATGCCTCCGTGCTCACCGAGATCCCAGGAGCCAAACACGACCAACACCGGCCCCTGCCGTGCACCATAGGTCCTTCTCCCCTCCCCGCCGAACTCCGGCCGCCGCTGCGAGCTCGTTTCCGGCGAGCTCGGTCCACCCCGGCTGCTGCCGCTAGTCGTGTTGGATGCGCGCGAGTCCCAGCACCACGTAGAGCCCCTCCGCCGCTCTTTTGGCTGTCGGAGGGCGAAACCCGTCGCCCTCCGCCGTCTCTGGCTCCGCCGGCGACGAGCCGCGGGTCAACTCCAGCGAGTTGACCCGGGTTTGACCCTAGTTTGACTCCCCAAGAGCCACTGACACGCGGGCCCCGCCCGGCTAATTAAGTTAGGTTAGTATTAACTAAGCTAGGTTAGTTTAGTTAGACACTGACACTCGGGACCCACTGGTCAGTTTTACCTGGGCCGCCTGTTAACGTGCTGACGTCACTAATACGACAAGCTGACGCAGTATTTGTTTCTGGGATTTTAATAAATCAGAAATGATTTATTATTTTCAGAAAATGCCCTAAACTTCTAAAAATCATATAAAATCAACCGTAACTCCAAATTAAATAAATTATATATGAAAAATGATCAGAAAAATCCAATCTATCCATATGTATCATTTTCATGCATGTTAGAGCAACCTAACCTTGCTGTTTAGATGAAACAAGTTAATGCACCTTTATGACTTCATAAAATGTGTTTGCATTTGAATCTTTGGTTCAGATGGACTCATTCCAATCTGTTCTAGCTTGCATTAGCCCAAAGCACATTCATTTTCCCATGTCATGATCATGCATCATATTGTGCATTGCATTGATTGTGTTTCTTCCTTGTTTGTCGGTATTTGTCCCCTCTCAGTAGACGATGTTCCGACGATGAGTTCGATGACACCGATGAAGAGCTATATTATCTTCAGAAGTGCCAGGCAAGCAAAACCCCCTTGTTCATTTCGATACAATCCAACTCTCTCGCTCGTGCTCTCTTTTACTGCATTAGGACAACAACGATTCAACTGTTACTTGTGGCGGCAGTTGAACCCCTTTATCCTCTGCATGACATGTCATTGCCACAGTAAATAGATGAAACCCACTAGCATGAGTAGGAGTTGTTTGAGCCCTGATGTGCCTACTCATTCATGCTTGTTTGTCATGCCTGCTACTGCTTAGAGTTGAGTCAGGTCTGATTCATCGGGAATGAATCAGAGGTGTGTGAACATGTCCTATTGTTGAGAGCTAAGTGTGTGAACACGATTGGGTAAAGGTAGCGGCGAGAGGCCATGTAGGAGTACATGGTGGGTTGTCTCATTGCGGCCGTCCTCAGGAACTAAGTTCTGTGTTTGTGATCCATGATCAGCTACTACCACACATTGGAATGCTTAAGTGCCCCTCTCGGCTTATTAATCAACTTGATCTCTGTCCAGGAGTTGCAACTAGTTTCTGGTGTTTGTAGGTAGTGTTAGTAGTCTACCAAGTGGCACCCGGTACAGGTGGGCTTGGGACAGACTAGGCACAGTGGCTCGGTGTACCAAGTAGCACCCGGATGGTGGGCTTGGGAACCCTGCACACATCGTTTGGGGCCGTGAGCGACACCCCGGCCGGATCTCCTTGCGGATGGAACCCGAATAGGCGATAAACCTGGACGAGAGACTTGTGTGGTTAGTCAGGTCGTGGCCGACACCCTCGCTGGGCTTCCGCATGAAGGTTGCCGAGTACATGTCGTGTAAACGGCGGTAAGTGGTGAGAGCGTGTGTGAAGAAGTACACCCCTGCAGGGTTATTATGATCTATTCGAATAGCCGTGTCCGCGGTAAAGGACTTCTGGGTTGCCTGTACAGTTCATAGACAAGTGAAAGTGGATACTCTAAAATACGCAAGATAAGCGTGAGTGCTATGGATGGCGTTCTCGTAGGGAGACGGGACCGGATCCATAGTGGCGTATTGATATGGTGAATATGTGGACTCGTGTGCGCCACCTCAAAAGAGTTACTTGCAGTCATAGTTCAGGTTAGCCACTGAGTTAAAGCTGGCTTGCTGCAGTTAAACCCCACCATCCCCTTTGTTGATAATGATGCATATGTAGTTAGTTCTGATGTAAGTCTTGTTGGGTACATTTGTACTCACGTTGCTTAATTTATGTTTTTGCAGAGGGACTTCAGTCTTGCTAGTAGTACCGCACAGACTTCGACGTTTAGCTTGTTACCTCAGCCACGATCTTGTGCCCTCGGCAGGATCTGGTAGATAGTCAGGCTTCTCAGCCTTTTTCATTTGTAGATGTCTGTACTCAGACATGTTAAGCTTCCGTTTGTGCTTTGACTTGTATGCTCTGAATGTTGGGTCAAGAGACCATGTTTGTAATATCTCGCTCCTTGGAGCCTATTGAATAAATACTTGAGTTGTAGAGTCATGTTGTGATGCCATGTTGTATTTGCACATATCAAGCATATTGTGTGTATGTTATTGAAATGCTTGGTATGTGTGGGATCTGACTATCTAGTTGTTTATCCTTAGTAGCCTCTCTTACCGGGAAATGTCTCCTAGTGCTTCCACTGAGCCATGGTAGCTTGCTACTGCTCCGGAATACTTAGGCTGGCCGGCATGTGTCCTTCTTCGTTCCTGTGTCTGTCCCTTCAGGGAAATGTCACGCGATGAATACCAGAGTCCTGTTAGCCCGCTACAGCCCGGTTCACCGGAGTCCTGCTAGCCCAGTGCTACAGCCTGGATTCACTCAATGATGACCGACACGTTCGATGCTGGGTCATGCATGCATGTCCTTGTAAGTTTGTGCCACTTTGGGTTTACGACTAGCCATGTCAGCCCGGGCTCCTTATCATATGGATGCTAGTGACACTATCATATACGTGTGCCAAAAGGCGCAAACGGTCCCGGCAAAGGTAAGGCGACACCCGTGGGGATACCGTGCGTGAGGCCGCAAAGTGATATGAGGTGTTACATGCTAGATCAATGTGGCATTGAGTCGGGGTCCTGACAGCTTTGGTATCAGAGCTTGACTGCCTGTAGGTTTACCAAGCCAAACTGGTCGAAGTTGAGTCTAGAAATTCTTTAGTTATATAAGGGAATTGATTGTGGGATGGAACGTAAGGCTCTTTTTACTTCTTATCCCTTATGCCTTCTGATCCGAGTCATCTTATCTCTCCTGCGGGGTTAAGGAACTAGGATATCTTTTCTTTCTATCAGGATCACGTGTTACTAATCCGTAGACTTATAGGATCATTGGATTTAAGCCTCTGTTCAGTTTCTACTACTTCCGTATGTTAACTATTGATCTCGAAACCTTGATATTGTGCTTCTGAGTGGCTATGACCCCATTTTTGTAGCATGTCTCCAATCCTTTTCGAGCATTTATAGCCGTTATGCTGTCCGAGTCATCCCAGGTTTCTAAATAATCTGATGCAATTGCAAAATCCTTCCCTCGGTTTCGATGTCCTTTCTGGCCAGGTTAACCACACTAAACGGTGAGTTGAGGTATTCTATTGCCTCAACGTATATGTTGGAGCTATTATTATGACCCTAGATGTCTAGAGTATCACCTAGTAATCTAGCCATGTTCTGTGTCCCAGTGTGATGATTCTGGCCATCATTCCCGAAGGCATCTCGTGATGCCACATAGTTATTAGGCATTCTACTCCTGGGTCTCCGAACCCGAGGTTCACCCTACTTACTTCATTTTGGTAGTGTTTGCTAGTGCCTTTAGGATATTAGTAACCTTTGCGATAGTCCTCGAGGTCTGTGGTATTTCCTTCTTCCAAATACCATGAACTGCCTATGGCAAAAGTTCTTTTGAACCAAAAGTTCACAACTAGAGTGCTCTTGACGAGTTCTCGATTCCATGTTGTGACTCTGCCAGTTCTACCTTTCTGCATGGGTTATCCGGAAGAAACATGTTGAACTTGTTCGACATGCTAATCTATGCATCCCAACTCAGAAAATCATATGTTCTTTTGAGTTGTCCCTCTTTAGTTGTTTTTTGGCCCTTGTCTATCAAGTGATAGTCAGGAGTAATTATGCATATCAATGCCTATTACTCTTGTGGTCCGTCGAGCCATTCTATCCCAGAATGACTAGGAGAAATGAACTCCAGTACCTCATCCATATCTAGGATTGGGTCAAAGTAGTCATACTGCGCAGATCAAATACTAATCCAGTTTTTGTTCTATTCTACCCTGAAGTATTACCCTCTTTATGTCAAGAAAGTCATAGGAATTGCACATCATCTTATGAATTCTTGGTGCAGTGATGCTTCTCGCCATCATTATTCATTTCTCGGTCCCCGTGTTGTTGAACCGGAATGACGACAAGTGAATCGTGATGTGTCAAATCAATACTGCTAGCAACCTTGTTGCTTGGTAGTTAAAGGACAACAATTTCATTCTTAGCGTGTTGGTTCTTGAATCATCATTCTAAGACTGATCGTGCTACCTAGTCCTTATTTCGGTGCACCCTTCGATTGATGAGTTGGGATTTGGTCAAATCCTCGCTCATTGTTCATATTATCTTGCCCTGAAAAGAAAGATTGTTCTCGAGCTTAATAGCATATCGGTGGTTCGTGATTTTTCGATTATCTTCTCGGAAGTATCACCAGGTTGTCACCTGACCACTATGTTGAGTTCGTGATCAAGATTGGTTCCTTGTAACCACCCCTTCTCCAAAAATCTATGCTGGGTACCCCTGAGCTAGTTGGTTAAGCTGAACAACAACTTGGAGAGTTGGAAGATGGAAGCTTGTCCGATTTAGCTCATTTTACGGGATATCTTGTATGTGTGTTGAAGAAAGATGATATCTTCATCGGTTGATCCTCGTGATGTGTTGTTGGACCTATTGTCTTGCCAAAACTTTGATTTGAGTGTGGGCTATCCTCAAATCAAATCAGAACCAACGATGTGCGTAATGTTGTCTTACTTGTGGTTGTTTCCTCGAGCATACACCATTATATCTTTCGGGTCTGACCAATGCTATCACCGTGTTCACATGATGGTGGAAGTCCAGTGATATGGAAATTCCGATGAGTTGCTGTTGAGCCCATCAGCGACATTTTGTCTCCCCCATGATTCATGTTGAACATCAACCTAGTGTTGGAAACTTTGTAAGCAATGCCTTTGTGCTCCGTTCATGAAGCCTATGCTTGGATGGAAGAAGTGACTTCCTCTAATTCATGTGCATTTGGTGCAAGTTGCCGCCGTGGGTTTGACAAAGGTTGTTTTGTTTCCTCTGGAATCGTCCCAAGTCAGTCATGCATGTGCAAAGTATACTATGGTTTGGTAGATTAATTACCTCCACTCCATATGTATTCCGTAGCACCCCAAACCACTGATTGATTTGTTCAAGGAGAAGGAGTTCCTTCATAAGAGCTAATCCGGACTTATGAAAGAACTTCGATATCCTCAATGATGGTTCCCTACCGGAACTCGGTAGTGTTTTATTGTAGGACTACCATGTGATCATGTTTGTCTGGAACAGCGTGTTCACACGTGCGTAGGAGAACCAACTCATGCTTTGTAGCTTGCTATCGTAGTTCATTTCCCGAGAATCTTGCAACGTCATCTCGTCGATTTGTGTTGCAAACTTTCATTTTTCTTCCTAGACTCGATGAGTCTGGAATATCCTGACACCAACCAGATCTGAATCTCAGGCAGATATGATGGTTGGAACATTTCCCAAGAACTATAATATTGGTCCCTCGATAACCGGTAAAGTGGATGTCGTGGCCAACACACCCAGCCGGAAGACCTATTATTGTAGTATCTTGTTTGAAGAAGTTGGCCACCTCCCCATAAGGATTTCATAGGATTTACCTCCCTAGTTGACCCTTATGGATTTTTGAGTTCCCAAAGTCCGACCTTTTACTTGATGTTCTAGATATCAAACCATATCTATGAATGGATTACGCTAGCACATCAAGGAGAACATTAGAAGCGGAGTGCTAAATGTTTCTCGGTCAATCATCCAGATTTTGATCCCTTGGCCTCGTTAAGGTGAAATCTGAGAAGGTTACCTTCCTTTGCATCTGCATCATCCATCGCTGTTCATCATGGTAGTACGTTGTGTTGCCAGGACCCTTGACACGGATATTGGTAAAACCTTGATGAATATGGAAATGCTCAATTCTTGAGAGCATGCACAAGCACTAGGTGTTATCATCGGCACTAACTGGGATTGCTCTCAGTTTCCTCGGTTATGATATAACTTCTCAAACAGTGGACTCACTCTCTATTGTTGAGCTTCTCCTCAGTTACTAAAATCATTCCTTGTGTTGTTTTCAACAAGGTAATCCACATCATCCATTCTAATCCGGGTATGCCATTCAACCGAACCCCTCCAAACGATCGCTCGAGAATTGCCTTAGGCTGGTATAAAGAGTTTCGATTATCTCTAAATCAAAAGTGATTCTTTTTGCCACTTAAGGGGATATTTCTATGAGTCGCCTTTCCTAAGGTGCCCCGTTATGGTATCATGGTAACTCAACTCCCCGCTACGTTGACAACCATTCACCACCCTCTTAGGTGTGGAATTTTTGTCTACCTAGTGAACTCTCGTCATCCGTTCCACTCCATTCCTCTAGATGTATGCTTCGTGCCTAAGCTCGAGAGATGTTGCTATGACTCACTCTCTGAGTTGATCCTGAGTTGCTTGATCTCCGAGAAGATCGATTCTTTTAGAGTTTTCCCTTTCCTCTTCTTTTCATGATTAGCTGGAGTTCTCAGAGGAAGACGTCGAGTCAAAGATGGTGATCGAATCAACGCCCCTATGAAGTGCAACCTGGATCGTGAAGATTGTGTTAGTTTGCGTTCCCCCTTCATCTTACCCTACGCTTGAATCTCGGGATGAGATTTTTGTTTAGTGGGGGTGAGTTGTCACATCCCTAGCTTCTGGCTTTGCACCAGGCTTTCCCTTCATGTGTGCATCATGTTTAAATTTCTCAGAAGTTGAAATGGGGATTGCTTAAACCCTAGCATCAAAGGAGTTCACTAGGTTCAACTAAAATAATTTCAGTGAATCCAAATGTCTTTCAAAAATGTTCATCATTTCTGGAAAATGCTGGAAACAGTAACCAGAGGTGTTGCACATTTTTCCATGACATATTTGGGCTCTGAATTAAATCATATGGTATTTTCATTTGGGCATTTAAATACTATAAAATATTTGAAATTCTCAAATAATCATAAACTAAAATGTTTACTGTTGGATATATTCTAAACAGTAGCCATGATTAGTTTCATGATTTTTGAAAGTGTCTAAGTATTTTTAATAAAGCCCTAAAACTACAGAATAATAGAAAATAGAAACAATAAATAAAAGAGAGGGTGTTTACCTGGCAGCCCACTTACCTGGCCAAACCCCTGGCTAGGCCGGCCCACCTGGCCGTGCCAGTCATCACCTACCTCTGCCAGTAGGCAGAGGAGGGAGACAGCGCATGCGCGCCCGCGACGCCACACACCTCCCTGCTCGCCTGCGTCACTAAGGCCACCACGACGCCTCGGGCCTTCTCCTTAGCGCCGCCCCGACCCTGCACTTCTCCCCTCTCTCCGTAGAGCTCTCCCCCTCCTCTAGTTCTTCCTCCCTCGTTTTTCCCCACCTCACCGGACCACGCCGCCGCCGCTGATGAGCACCACCGCGGCCACAACCACTCCCTCGCCCCCTCTCCGCATCCCCGAGATCTGCATCGTCGCCCTCTGCGTCCACGCCGAGCCAAGAAACCGGGGAAGCACCGCGTCGCCATCCTGGATGTCTTCTTCAACCTCGGTGCCGGCGATCCCCGTCGTCGGTTTGCTGCAGCCAGCCGTCCCCGAGCCTCCCGTGCTGATCTTCAGGACCGC
This sequence comes from Triticum dicoccoides, assembly GCF_002162155.2. Lineage (NCBI taxonomy): Eukaryota > Viridiplantae > Streptophyta > Magnoliopsida > Poales > Poaceae > Triticum > Triticum dicoccoides. The sequence continues at coordinate 55,369,670 of NC_041385.1, forward strand.
TGTGAGCTCCTGCTGCTTATACCTTGCTCGCCCCCTCCGTTCCCGTCCCCTAGCCCCGTCCTCCGACCACGGCCGAGCTTGCCGCCGCCGTGCCATGTCGTTGCCGTGGCCACAGTCGCCCTCGCCCGTTTTTGAGCATGCCTCCGTGCTCACCGAGATCCCAGGAGCCGAACACGACCAACACCGGCCCCTGCCATGCACCATAGGTCCTTCTCCCCTCCCCGCCGAACTCCGGCCGCCGCTGCGAGCTCGTTTCCGGCGAGCTCGGTCCACCCCGGCTGCTGCCGCTAGTCGTGTTGGCTGCGCGCGAGTCCCAGCACCACGTAGAGCCCCTCCGCCGCTCTTTTGGCCGTCAGAGGGCGAAACCCGCCGCCCTCCGCCATCTCTGGCTCCGCCGGCGACAAGCCGCCGGTCAACTCCGGTGAGTTGACCCGGGTTTGACCCTAGTTTGACTCCCCCAGAGCCACTGACATGCGGGCCCCGCCCGGCTAATTAAGTTCGGTTAGTATTAACTAAGCTAGGTTAGTTTAGTTAGACACTGACACTCGGGACCCACCGGTCAGTTTGACCTGGGCCGCCCGTTGACCTGCTGACGTCACTAATACGTCATGCTGACGCAGTATTTGTTTCTGGGATTTTAATAAATCAGAAATCATTTATTATTTTCAGAAAATGCCCTAAACTTCTAAAAATCATATAAAATCAACCGTAACTCCAAATTAAATAAATTATATATGAAAAATGATCAAAAAATCCAATCTATCCATCTGTATCATTTTCATGCATGTTAGAGCAACCTAACCTTGCTGTTTAGATGAAACAAGTTAATGCACCTTTATGACTTCATAAAATGGGTTTGCATTTGAATCTTTGGTTCAAATGGACTCATTCCAATCTGTTCTAGCTTGCATTAGCCCAAAACTCATTCATTTTGCCATGTCATGATCATGTATCATATTGTGCATTGCATTGATTGTGTTTCTTCCTTGTTTGTCGGTATTTGTCCCCTCTCAGTAGACGATGTTCCGACGATGAGTTCGATGACACCGATGAAGAGCTATATTATCTTCAGAAGTGCCAGGCAAGCAAAACCCCCTTGTTCATTTCGATACAATCCCACTCTCTCGCTCCTGCTCTCTTTTACTGCATTAGGACAACAATGATTCAACTGTTACTTGCTGCGGTGGTTGATCCCTTTATCCTCTGCATGACCTGTCATTGCCATAGTAAATAGATGAAACCCACTAGCATGAGTAGGAGTTGTTTGAGCCCTGATGTGCCTACTCATTCATGCTTGTTTGTCATGCCTGCTACTGCTTAGAGTTGAGTCAGGTCTGATTCATCAGGAATGAATCAGAGGTGTGTGAACATGTCCTATTGTTGAGAGCTAAGTGTGTGAACACGATTTGGTAAAGGTAGTGGTGAGAGGCCATGTAGGAGTACATGGTGGGTTGTCTCATTGCGGCCGTCCTCAGGAACTGAGTTCTGTGTTTGTGATCCATGATCAGCTACTACCACACATTGGAATGCTTAAGTGCCCCTCTCGGCTTATTAATCAACTTGATCTCTGTCCAGGAGTTGCAACTAGTTTCTGGTGTTTGTAGGTAGTGTTAGTAGTCTACCAAGTGGCACCCGGTACAGGTTGGCTTGGGACAGACTAGGCACAGTGGCCCGGTGTACCAAGTAGCACCCAGATGGTGGGCTTGGGAACTCTACACACATCGTTTGGGGCCGTGAGTGACACCCCGGCCGGATCTCCTTGCGGATGGAACCCGAATAGGCGATAAACCTGGATGAGAGACTTGTGTGGTTAGTCAGGTCGTGGCCGACACCCTCGCTGGGCTTCCGCTTGAAGGTTGCCGAGTACATGTCGTGTAAACGGCGGTAAGTGGTGAGAGCGTGTGTTAAGAAGTACACCCCTACAGGGTTATTATGATCTATTCGAATAGACGTGTCCACGGTAAAGGACTTCTGGGTTGCCTGTACAGTTCATAGACAAGTGAAAGTGTATACTCTAAAATACGCAAGATAAGCGTGAGTGCTATGGATGGCGTTTTCGTAGGAAGACGGGAGCGGATCCATAGTGGCGTATTGATATGGTGAATATGTGGACTCGTGTGCGCCACCTCAAAAGAGTTACTTGCAGTCATAGTTCAGGTTAGCCACTGAGTTAAAGCTGGCTTGCTGCAGTTAAACCCCACCATCCCCTTTGTTGATAATGATGCATATGTAGTTAGTTCTGATGTAAGTCTTGCTGGGTACATTTGTACTCACGTTGCTTAATTTATGTTTTTGCAGAGAGACTTCAGTCTTTCTTGTAGTACCGCATGGACTTCGACGTTTAGCTTGTTACCTCAGCTACGATATTGTGCCCTCGGCAGGGTCTGGTAGATAGTCAGGCTTCTCAGCCTTTTTCATTTGTAGATGTCTGTACTCAGACATGTTAAGCTTCCATTTGTGCTTTAACTTGTATGCTTTGAATGTTGGGTCAAGGGACCATGTTTGTAATATCCCGCTCCTTGGAGCCTATTGAATAAATACTTGAGTTGTAGAGTCATGTTGTGATGCCATGTTGTATTTGCACATATCGAGCATATTGTGTGTATGTTATTGAAATGCTTGGTATGTGTGGGATCTGACTATCTAGTTGTTTATCCTTAGTAGCCTCTCTTACCGGGAAATGTCTCCTAGTGCTTCCACTGAGCCATGGTAGCATGCTACTGCTCCGGAACACTTAGGCTGGTCGGCATGTGTCCTTCTTCGTTCCTATGTCTGTCCCTTCGGGGAAATGTCACGGATGAATACCGGAGTCCTGTTAGCCCGCTATAGCCCGGTTCACCGGAGTCTTGCTAGCCCAGTGCTACAGCCTGGATTCACTCGCTGATGACCGACACGTTCGATGCTGGGTCATGGATGCCTGTCCCTGTAAGTTTGTGCCACTTTGGGTTTACGACTAGCCATGTCAGCCCGGGCTCCTTATCATATGGATGCTAGCGACACTATCATATATGTGTGCCAAAAGGCGCAAACGGTCCCGGGCAAAGGTAAGGCGACACCCGTGGGGATACCGTGCGTGAGGCCGCAAAGTGATATGAGGTGTTACATGCTAGATCGATGTGGCATTGAGTCGGGGTCCTGACATAGTCGGCTATGGGGAATAGAGCATCTCTCCCAATCGCCTGGCCTAGTGCTACGGGAGCGAGAGGAAGGAGCCGCGACGACCGGCCATGGTGGTATGGATTCTTCCGGGCGCGCTCTGATGAATACTCGCTGGGAAGAGATGGTGTGATTTGGATCTTAGGATCCCCATCTCTTTTATAGATGATTTACTCGCATGGTTGGGGTGGCAAATGTAAAAATGCCTCGACTTCTCGCATTCGCTCGACACGTGGAGACAGCTGTTATTAAAGCACAGAAGCCGAGGAGCGTGGCATTGATGAGGAGCCGGGCACTGCTCGTTACAACAATCTCTAAAGGATTTGGAGAAGAACCCGCCTTGCAATGCCGAAGACAATCCGCGCGCCGGACTCATCGTCATTGAAGCCTGGTTCGGGGGCTACTGAGGGGCTCCTGGATTAATGGGTCCTCGGACAGCCGGACTATATACTTTGGCCGGACTGTTGGACTATGAAGATACAAGATTGAAGACTTCGTCCCGTGTCCAGATGGACTCTCCTTTGCGTGAAAGGCAAGCTTGGATATTTGGATATGTAGATTTCCTTCTCTATAACCGACTCTGTGTAACCCTAGCCCCCTCAAGTGTCTATATAAACCGGAGGGTTTAGTCCGTAGAACGACAATCATAATCATAGGCTAGCTTCTAGGGTTTAGCCTCTACGATCTCGTGGTAGATCAGCTCTTGTAATACTCATATCATCAAGATCAATCAAGCAGGAACTAGGGTATTACCTCCATCGAGAGGGCCCGAACCTGGATAAAACATCGTGTCCCCTGCCTCCTGTTACCACTAGCCTTAGACGCACAGTTCCGGACCCCCTAGATCCACCGGTTTTGACACCGATAGCGGTCGAGATACGACGGGCCAGGGATCTTCTTCAAACCGCTATGGGACAGTAGCAGGCCTATTCATATAGCCGAGACAGAATCCATTCAACCCCTCGACCGAGCAAGAGTTACAGCAGGCACATTGATGAGCCGGTTGTGTCAAGAAGTGCGCGGAACTGTGATGCCCCTCGAGGGCCTAATCCGGCGCACGATGGTGCGAATGCGTAGGATGTGGTGAATAATAGTAGAGCGCGTCGGGAGGCAGAGTTAGCAGCGCAGTTGGCAGCACAGTATGCGAATCATCAACCCACTCTGGTTCGACCGACAACGTCAGTAGAACGAGGACTGGCTTTCAGCTCTTGGGGGGTGCCGTTTCTCACCCCGGCTCTACGTAATGTGCGGTTACCCAAGGATATCAAGGGCCCGCGTAAGGTGCCTAATTACACTGCCGATTTACCCCCTGAGTCATGGGTTGAGAGTTATGAGATGGCGATGGAGATGCTGGATGTGGACGAAGCACTGTGTGCGAAGTACTTCACCCTGATGTTGGACGGAACGACACGCACTTGGTTAAAAAGTCTGCCCATTAATTCTGTCGGTTCATGGGACGAGTTGAAGGCCCGGTTTATAGCAAACTTCAAAGACACGTGCAAGCAACCCATGTCAGTTGTGGATCTAGCCGCTTGTGTCCAACGAGAAGGCGAATCAACAACTCATTGGGTGCGTCGGGTTTCAGAAATTCTGCATTCATCGGACTGCATCAATGCAGATTCGGCAATCATAACATTAGAGGGAAATTGCCGGTTTAAGATGCTGAAGTTGAAGTTGGGACGGCTCAGGCGTCACTGCAATGACATCGGAACACTTATGGCAGCTTTGGTTAAGTATGCCGATTCTGATAGTACCAAGGATCCTGAGTCTGACAACGAGAAGCCGGAGAAGGGAAAGAAGAATGTCAGCGCAAAAGGACAGCAGCACCAGGCGAGCCATGGGAATAACGGTAAGTGCAAAGTGGACAGTAATTCTGATTTTGTGGCTAACACCAACATGCAGGGTAACAATCAGCACCGTAAGGGTAATCCGCCCCCACGGGGCGGAGGATCAGGCATGAATCTGGAGCTTCTGTTGAACCAGCCCTTCCCAAAACATGGGACGCAAGAGAAGCCAGCTACGCACTTATGGAAGGATTGCTTTATTATGTGAGAATTTAAAAACTCAGATCTCTTCCGGTATGATCATGGACCATCTGGCGGTTCAGGGCCCGGGTTTCACGCGCCGGGTTATGGTGGAGGTAACTTCGGTTTAGGTTTTCAACGTAATCAAGGTGGACAAGGCAATCAAGGCAATCAGGTCAACCAAGGTGGTTATAATCAACATGGGAATCAACAACAGCAGCAGTCGGGTTATCAGAGTAACCCGGAGCAGTTAAATGGTGGATAGTACGATGTCTTTACTACTAGTCTGTGCAAGTGCCATCAAAAGCTTCATAAGAGGGGAGTGAACTCTGTTGAACCGGCAGTGCCCCATTATCTGCGTTGGTCTGAATAGCCTACTGTGTGGAGTCGAGAAGATCATCCGCCCTGGGTTGATAATCCGGGTCATCTACCGTTGGTGGTCGTAGCGCAGGTTGGAGGTTATGGATGGAGGGAGTAGTATCAACATCTTGTATTAGGAAACTTTCCGGCGTATGGGGTTAACAGATAAGAATTTTAAGCCGTCGAACACCGTTTTTCATGGTGTGGTGCCTGGTAAATCGGCCTACCCGGTCGGTAAGATAGCTCTGGAGGTAGTTTTTAGAGATGACCATGATTCAAGTGTTGGACATCGTTGCAGAAAATAAAAAATTTCTATGCATCACTAAGGTTAATCTATGGAGTCATCTAGCAACGAGAGAGATAGGAGTGCATCTACATACCCTTGTAGATGCGCGAGCGGGAGCGTTCAAGAGAACCGGGTTGATGGAGTCATACTTGTCGTGATCCAAATCACCAAAGATCCTAGTGCCGAACGGACGGCACCTCTGCGTTCAACACACGTACGGAGCGGAGACGTCTGCCGTGCCTTGATCCAGCAAGGAGGAGGGATAGGTTGAGGAAGAAAGCTCCAGCAGCAGCACGACGGTGTGGTGGTGATGGAGAGGCAGTACTCTGGCAGGGCTTCGCCAAGCTTCTACGGAGGAGGAGAGGTGTTGGGGAGAATAGGGGCTGCGCCTTGGAGGTGTGTGTGCAGCCCTCCCCTCGCCCCTCTATTTATAGGGGGAGGAGGAAGGGGGCCGGTCCCCTCTAGATGAGATCTAGAGGGGGGGGGCGGCCAGGGGGGGGGACTTGCCCCCCAAGCAAGGGGGCTCCCCCCTTAGGGTTTCCCCCCCAACCCTAAGCGCATGGGCCTAAGGGGGGATGCGCCCTGCCCTCTAAGGGCTGGATCCCTTCCCTCCACGGCCCATGAGGCCATCCGGGAGAGGTGGCCCCTCCCGGTGGACCCCCGGAACCCTTCTAGTGGCCCCGGTACAATACCGGTATGCCCTTGAAACTTTCCGGTGACCATATTACAACTTCCCATATATCAATCTTCACCTCTGGACCATTCAGGAACTCCTCGTGATGTTCGGGATCTCATCCGGGACTCCGAACAACATTCGGTAATCACATACATGTCTTCCTAATAACCCTAGTGTCACCGAACCTTAAGTGTGTAGACCCTACGGGTTCGAGAATCACGCAGACATGACCGAGATAGCTCTCCGATCAATAACCAACAGCGGGATCTGGATACCCATGTTGGTTCCCACATGTTCCATGATGATCTCATCGGATGAACCACGATGTCAAGGATTCAAGTAATCCCGTATACAATTCCCTTTGTCAATTGGTACATTATTTGCCCAAGATTCGATCGTCGGTATCCCAATACCTCGTTCAATCTCGTTAACGGCAAGTCACTTTACTCGTTATGTAATGCATGATCCCGTGACCAACCACTTGGTCACATTGAGCTCATTATGATGATGCATTACCGAGTGGGCCCAGAGATACCTCTCCGTCATACGGAGTGACAAATCCCAGTCTCGATTCGTGTCAACCCAACAGACACTTTCGGAGATACCTGTAGTGTACCTTTATAGCCACCCAGTTACGTCGTGACGTTCGGTACACCCAAAGCACTCCTACGGTATCCGGGAGTTACACAATCTCATGGTCTAAGAAACTGATACTTGACATTAGAAAAGCTATAGCAAATGAACTAGACAATCTTGTGCTATGCTTAGGATTGGTCTTGTCCATCACATCATTCTCCTAATGATGTGATCTCGTTATCAATGACATCAAATGTCCATAGTCAGGAAACCATGACTATCTGTTGATCAACGAGCTAGTCAACTAGCAGCTCACTAGGGACATGTTGTGGTCTGTGTATTCACACATGTATCACTGTTTCCAGTTAATACAATTATAGCATGAACAATAGATAATTATCAAGAACAAGGAAATATAATAATAATCATTTTATTATTGCCTCTAGGGCATATTTCCAACAGTCTCCCACTTGCACTAGAGTCAATAATCTAGTTACATTTTGATGAATCGAACACCCATAGAGTTCTGGTATTGATCATGTTTTGCTCGCGGAAGAGGTTTAGTCAATGGATCTGCGACATTCAGATCCGTATGCACTTTGCAAATATCTATGTCTCCATCTTGAACATTTTCACGAATGGAGTTGAAGCGACGCTTGATGTGCCTGGTCTTCTTGTGAAACCTGGGCTCCTTGGCAAGGGCATTAGGTCCAGTGTTGTCACAAAAGAGAGTGATCAGCCCCAACGCATTGGGAATAACTCCTAGGTCGGTGATGAACTCCTTCATCCAGATTGCTTCATGCGCTGCCTCTATGGCTGCCATGTACTCCGCTTCACATGTAGATCCCGCCACGATGCTCTGCTTGCTGCTGCACCAGCTTACTGCCCCACCATTCAAAATATACATGTATCCAGTTTGTGACTTAGAGTCATCTAGATCTACGATGAAGCTAGCATCGACGTAACCCTTTACGACGAGCTCTTTGTCACCTCCATAAACGAGAAACATATCCTTAGTCCTTTTCAGGTACTTCAGGATATACTTGACCGCTATCCAGTGTTCCATGTCGGGATTACTTTGGTGTCTTGCAACCAAACTTACGGCAAGGTTTACATCAGGTCTGGTACACAAGATGGCATACATAATAGACCCTATGGCCGAGGCATAGGGGATGACACTCATCTTTTCTTTATCTTCTGCCGTGGTCGGGGAATGAGCTGAGCTCAATTTCATACCTTGCAACACAGGCAAGAATCCCTCCTTGGACTGGTCCATATTGAACTTCTTAAATATCTTGTCAAGGTATGTGCTTTGTGAAAGACCTATGAGGCGTCTCGATCTATCTCTATAGATCTTGATGCCTAATATATAAGCAGCTTCTCCAAGGTCCTTCATTGAAAAACACTTATTCAAGTAGGATTTATGTTGTCCCAAAGTTCTATATCATTTCCCATCAAAAGTATGTCATCCACATATAATATGAGAAATGCTACAGAGCTCCCACTCACTTTCTTGTAAACGCAGGCTTCTCCATAAGTCTGCATAAACCCAAACGCTTTGATCATCTCATCAAAGCGAATGTTCCAACTCCGAGATGCTTGCACCAGCCCATAAATGGATCGTTGGAGCTTGCATACCTTGTTAGCATTCTTAGGATCGACAAAACCTTCCGGCTGCATCATATACAGTTCTTCCTTAAGATAGTCGTTAAGGAATGTCGTATTGACGTCCATTTGCCATATCTCATAATCATAGTATGCGGCAATTGCTAACATGATTCGGACGGACTTTAGCTTCGCTACGGGAGAGAAAGTCTCATCGTAGTCAACCCCTTGAACTTACCGATAACCCTTAGCGACAAGTCGAGCTTTATAGATGGTAACATTACAATCCGCGTCCGTCTTCTTCTTAAAGATCCATTTGTTTTATATCGCTCGCCGATCATTGGGCAAGTCTGTCAAAGTACACACTTTGTTTTCATACATGGATCCTATCTTGGATTTCATGGCTTCAAGCCATTTGTTGGAATCTGGGCCCGCCATCGCTTCTTCATAGTTCGAAGGTTCATTGTTGTCTAACAACATGATTTCCAGGATAGGGTTGCCATACCACTCTGGTGTGGAACATGTCCTTGTGGACCTACGAAGTTCAATAGTAACTTGATCCGAAGTACCTTGATCTTCATCATTAATTTCCTCTCTAGTTGGTGCAAGCACCACAGGAACATCTTCCTGAGCTGCGCTACTCACCGGTTCAAGAGGTAGTACTTCATCAAGTTCCACTTTCCTCCCACTTACTTTTTTCTAGAGAAACTCTTTCTCCGGAAAGGACCCATTCTTGGCAACAAAGACCTTGCCTTCGGATCTGAGGTAGAAGGTATACCCAATGGTTTCCTTAGGGTATCCTATGAAGACACATTTTTCCGACTTGGGTTCGAGCTTTTCAGGTTGAAGTTTCTTGACATAAGCATCACATCCCCAAACTTTTAGAAACAACAGCTTAGGTTTCTTTCCAAACCATAATTCATACAGTGTCGTCTGAAGGGATTTAGACGGTGCCCTATTTAAAGTGAATGTAGCTGTCTCTAAAGTGTATCCCCAAAATGATAGCGGTAAATCGATAAGAGACATCATAGACCGCACCATATCCAATAGAGTGCGATTACGACGTTCGGACGCACCATTACGCTGAGGTGTTCCAGGCGGCGTGAGTTGTGAAACAATTTCATATTTCCTCAAGAGCGTACCAAACTCGTGACTTAAATATTCCCCCCACGATCTGATCACAAGAACTTTATTTTTCTGTCACGTTGATTCTCTACCTCATTCTGAAATTCCTTGAACTTTTCAAAGGTCTCAGACTTGTGTTTCATTAAGTAGACATACCCATATCTACTTAAGTCATCAGTGAGGGTGAGAACATAATAATAGCCACCGCGAGCCTCAACTCTCATTGGACCACACACATTAGTATGTATAATTTCCAATAAGTTGGTTGCTCGCTCCATTGTTCCAGAGAACGGAGTCTTGGTCATTTTTCCCATGAGGCATGGTTCGCACGTGTCAAAGGATTCGAAATTAAGAGACTCCAAAAGTCCATCAGTATGGAGCTTCTTCATGCGTTTGACACCAATGTGACCAAGGCGGCAGTGCCACAGATACGTGGGACTATCGTTATCAATCTTACATCTTTTGGTATTCACACTATGAATATGTGTAACATCATGTTCGAGATTCATTAAGAAGAAACCATTGACCAGCGGGGCATGACCATAAAACATATCTCTCATATAAATACAACAACCATTATTCTTAGATTTAAATGAATAGCCATCTCGCATTAAACGAGATCTAGATACAATGTTCATGCTCAAAGCTGGCACTAAATAACAATTATTGAGGTTTAAAACTAATGCCGTAGGTAAATGTAGAGGTAGCGTGCTGACGGCGATCACATCGACCTTGGAACCATTCCCGACGCGCATCGTCACCTTGTCCTTCGCTAGTCTCCGCTTATTCCGCAGCTCCGATTTTGAGTTACAAATATGAGCAACCGCACCGGTATCAAATACCCAAGAGCTACTATAAGTAGTGGTAAGGTAAACATCAATAACATGTATATCATATATACCTTTGGTGTTGCCGGCCTTCTTATCCACTAAGTACTTGGGGCAGTTCCGCTTCCAGTGACCGTTCCCTTTGCAACAAAAGCACTCAGTCTCAGGTTTGGGTCCGTGCTTTGGCTTCTTCCCGGCAACTGGTTTACCGAGTGCGGCAACTCCCTTGCCGTCCATCTTGAAGTTCTTCTTACCCTTGCCTTTCTTGAAACTAGTGGTTTTATTGACCATCAACACTTGATGTTCCTTTTTGATTTCTACCTCCGCTGATTTCAGCATTGAAAATACCTCAGAAATAGTTTTCACCATCCCCTGCATATTATAGTTCCTCACAAAGCTCTTGTAGCTAGGTGGGAGCAACTGAAGGATTCTGTCAATGACCGCCTCATCCGGGAGGTTAATGTCCAGCTAGGACAAGCGGTTGTGCAACCCAGACATTTTGAGTATGTGCTCGCTGATAGAACTATTTTCCTCCATCTTACAACTGTAGAACTTGTCGGAGACTTCATTTCTCTCGACCCGGGCATGAGCTTGGAAAATTATTTTCAGCTCTTGGAACATCTCATATGCTCTGTGCTGCTCAAAAAGCTTTTGGAGCCCTGGTTCTAAGCTATAAAGCATGCCGCACTGAACGAGGGAGTAATCATCAACACGCGAATGCCAAGCATTCATAACGTCTTGGTTCGCTGGGATGGGTGCTTCACCTAGCGGTGCTTCTAGGACATATGCTTTCTTGGCAGCTATGAGGATGATCCTCAGGTTCCGGACCCAGTCTGTATAGTTGTTGCCATCATCTTTCAGCTTAGTTTTCTCTAGGAACGCGTTGAAGTTGAGGTTGACATGAGCGTGGGCAATTTGATCTACAAGACATTTTGCAAAGGTTTTAGACTAAGTTCATGATAATTAAGTTCATCTAATCATATTATTTAATGAACTCCCACTCAGATAGACATCCCTCTAGTCATCTAAGTGATACATGGTCCGAGTCAACTAGATCGTGTTCGATCATCACGTGAGACGGACTAGTCATCATCGGTGAACATCTCCATGTTGATCGTATCTTCTATACGATTCATGCTCGACCTTTCGGTCTCTTGCGTTCCGAGGCCATGTCTGTACATGCTAGGCTCATCAAGTCAACCTAAGTGTTTTGCATGTGTAAATCTGGCTTACACCCGTTGTATGCGAACGTTAGGATCTATCACACCCGATCATCACGTGGTGCTTCGAAACAACGAACTTTCGCAACGGCGCGCAGTTAGGGGGAACACTTCCTTGAAATTGTTATGAGGGATCATATTATTTACTACCGTTGTTCTAAGTAAATAAGATGCAAAAACATGATAAACATCACATGCAATCAAATAGTGACATGATATGGCCAATATCATTTTGCTCCTTTGATCTCCATCTTCGGGGCGCCATGATCATCATTGTCACCGGCATGACACCATGATCTCCATCATCGTGTCTCCGTGAAGTTGTTCGCCAACTATTACTTCTACTACTATGGCTAACGGTTTAGCAAAGAAGTCAAGTAATTACATGGCGTTATTCAGTGACACGCAGGTCATACAATAAATAAAGACAACTCCTATGGCTCCTGCCGGGTGTCATACTCATCGACATGCAAGTCGTGATTCCTGTTACAAGAACATGATCAATCTCATACATCACATATATTTCATTCATCGCATCCTTTTGGCCATATCACATCACAAGGCATATGCTGCAAAAACAAGTTAGACGTCCTCTGATTGTTGTTGCAAGTTTTTACGTGGGTGCTATAGGGTTCTAGCAAGAATCTTTCTTACCTACGCCAAAACCATAACGTGATATGCCAATTTCTATTTACCCTTCATAAGGACCCTTTTCATCGAATCCGATCCGACTAAAGTGGGAGAGACAGACACCCGCTAGCCACCTTATGCAACTTGTGCATGTCAGTTGGTGGAACCTGTCTCACGTAAGCGTACGTGTAAGGTCGGTCCGGGCCACTTCATCCCACGATGCTGCCGAAACAAGATAAGGCTAGTAGTGGCAAGAAAATTGACAAAATCTACGCCCGCCACAAAATTGTGTTCTACTCGTGCATAGAAACTACGCATAGACCTAGCTCATAATGCCACTGTTGGAGATTGTTGCAAAAAATAAAAAAATTCTACGCATCACCAAGATCAATCTATGGAGTCATCTAGCAACAAGAGAGATAGGAGTGCATCTACATACCCTTGTAGATTGCAAGCGGAAGTGTTCAAGAGAACGTGGTTGATGGAGTCTTACTCGTCGTGATCCAAATCACCGAAGATCCTAGTGCCGAACGGACGACACCTCCGCGTTCAACGCACGTACGGAGCGGAGATGTCTCCCGCGCCTTGATAAATCAAGGAGGAGGGAGAGGTTGAGGAAGAAAGCTCCAGCAGGAGCACGACGGTGTGGTGGTGATGGAGAGGCAGTACTCCGGCAGGGCTTCGCCAAGCTTCTGCGGAGGAGGAGAGGTGTTGGGGAGGGGAGGGGCTGCGCCTTGAAGGTGTGTGTGCAGCCCTCCCCTCGCTCCTCTATTTATAGGGGGAGGAGGAAGTGGGTCGGCCCCCTCTGGATGAGATCTAAAGGGGGGCGGCAACCAAGGGGGGAACTTGCCCCCCAAGCAAGGGGGGGGGCGCCCCCCTTAGGGTTTCCCCCCCAACCCTAGGCGCATGGGCCTAAGGGGGGACGCGCCCAGCCCTCTAAGGGCTGGATCCCTTCCCTTCATGGCCCATGAGGCCCTCCGGGAGAGGTGGCCCCTCCCGGTGGACCCCCGGAACCCTTCCGGTGGCCCCGGTACAATACCGATATGCCCCCGAAACTTTCCGGTGACCGTATTACAACTTCCCATATATAAATCTTCACCTCCGGACCATTCCGGGACTCCGAACAACATTCAATAATCACATACAAGTCTTCCTAATAACCCTAGCGTCACCGAACCTTAAGTGTGTAGACCCTATGGGTTCGGGAATCACGCAGACATGACCGAGACAGCTCTTTGGTCAATAACCAACAACGGGATCTGGATACCCATGTTGGTTCCCACATGTTCCACGATGATCTCATAGGATGAACCACGATGTCGAGGATTCAAGTAATCCCGTATACCCCTTTGTCAATCGGTACATTACTTGCCCGAGATTCGATCGTCGGTATCCCAATACCTCGTTCTATCTCGTTACCGGCAAGTCACTTTACTCGTTACGTAATGCATGAACCCATCACCAACCACTTGGTCACATTAAGCTCATTATGATGATGCATTATCGAGTGGGCCCAGAGATACCTCTCCGTCATACAGAGTGGCAAATCCCAATCTCGATTCGTGTCAACCCAACAGACACTTTCGGAGATACCTGTAGTGTACATTTATAGCCACCCAGTTATGTTGTGACGTTTGGTACACCCAAAGCACTCCTAAGGTATCCGGGAGTTACACAATCTCATGGTCTAAGAAACTGATACTTGACATTAGAAAAGATTTAGCAAACAAACTACACGATCTTGTGCTATGCTTAGGTTTGGGTCTTGTCCATCACATCATTCTCCTAATGATGTGATCTCGTTATCAATGACATCTAATGTCCATAGTAAGGAAACCATGACTATCTGTTGATCAACGAGCTAGTCAACTAGAGGCTCACTAGGGACATGTTGTGGTCTACGTATTCACACATGTATCACTATTTTTGGTTAATACAATTATAGCATGAACAATAGACAATTATTAAGAACAAGGAAATATAATAATAATCATTTTATTATTGCCTCTAGGGCATATTTCCAACATCAAGGTCAGAGACATTGAACTTTGAAGTGGTAAAAATTAGAAGTCCGTACCATGCCCTGTTTGGACGTCCGGTCTATGCTAAGTTCATGGCAAGGCCGAGTTATGTTTGTCTGCAACTTAAGATGTCGTGTCATAAGGGGACCATCACGGTTCATGGCGGCCGCAAGATTTCTCTGGAGTGCGAGGAAGGTGATGCAGCTTATGTTGAGTCGGTTTGTGCGACAGAAGAGTTAAAATTTTATAAGGACAATGTTGATCCGGCAGATATGACTTCTCTGAAGAAACCCACTATAGAGCATGATCCGGCTTTGAAGTTTAAATCGTCTGATGAGACTAAGTTGGTTGATTTTGTTCCTGGTGATTCATCCAAGCAGTTTAGCATCAGTGTTAACTTGGATCCGAAATAGGAAAGCGCACTCATCGAGTTCATCCATGAGAACCGGGACATCTTTGCATGGAAACCTTCTAACGTGCCAGGTGTACCGAGGGAACTCGCTGAGCACACTCTTAATATTGATCCCAAGTTTAAACCGGTCAAGCAGTTTCTTCGCCGCTTTAATGAAGAGAGACGCAAGGCCATTGGTGAGGAGGTAGCCCGGCTCTTGGCAGCAGGGTTTATTGTGGAGGTCTTTCACCCTGAGTGGTTGGCTAACCCGGTGTTGGTGCTCAAGAAGAATGGCACATGGTGTATGTGTGTGGACTACATAGATTTGAACAAGGCTTGTCCAGCTGATCCCTTTGCCCTCCCCCGTATTGATCAGATTATTGATGCTACGGCAGGTTGTGAGTGGTTGAGATTTCTAGATGCTTATTTGGGTTATCATCAGATCAAAATGGTGGTTAAGGACCAGGAGAAGACGACTTTTATAACTCCTTTTGGGGCCTTCTACTATGTGTCTATGACTTTTGGGCTCAAGAGTGCCCAGGCAACTTATCAGCGGTGTGTGCAGAATTGTCTTCATAATCAGATTCGGCGCAATGTTCATGCTTATGTGGATGATATTGTGGTGAAGTCCAGGAAAGCAGAAACACTAATAGCCGACTTACAGGAAACTTTTGATAATCTGAGGATTTACAAGATGATGCTTAATCCGGCCAAGTGTGTTGTTGGTGTACCAGTTGGCAAGCTCTTGGGTTTTCTGGTGTCTAACAGGGGTATTGAAGCTAATCCATAAAACATCAAGGCTATTACGTCCCTGGCTAAACTGGCGTGTATCAATGACGTTCAATGACTGGCGGGTCGTATTGCAGCGTTAAGCCGGTTTATGTGGCACCCCGGCTCAGAGAAACCGGAACGCCCCGTATTCCAGCCCAGAGATCAAGGAGAAGTCTTCTGGAATACGGCACTGCTTAGCATAGAACAAACCGGCTTTCTATTATTACACAAATATGAGTACAAGGTCTCCGATATTACAATGAATAACATCGGTACGGCGGTACTACGCCATCCTCAGTTGCTCTATGCAAGCAACAGAACAACTTGAAGCAGCAGAATAAGTCTAGCAGCGGAACAACGGCGACGGTGGTGAACTCCACTCCACAGGGACTCTGGCTGGAACGCTTATCCTAGCTCGCAAACAAGGACTCCACGGCAAACAAGCAATCAAATCCGGAATGACCTGCAAGCTGGCATGACACGCCAAGTCAGTACATTGAATGTACTAGCAAGCTCACAATAAACATAAACATAATGACAAACAATATTAGGATATTTAACCATTTAAGCAACAATGCAACCATATATCCAACATACTGCGATTATGCTCAACAGGTACTCATTCTCCTGACTGGCTTACCAGATGTGACCAATAAACATGATAATACCAAAAACACACTCATGATCCTTACGGCGATCACCACCCGACCATCTCATGGCCCGTGATCCTTAGGACGATCACAACCCGACCAACTCGTGACCTGTGATCCTTACAGCGATCACAACCCGACCAACTCGTGGCCCGTGATCCTTACGGCGATCACAACCCGACACCTCATGTCCAACTCAACAAGATGACCTCACTGCCATCCATAGTGCAATTTAGTGTGCATATTTATTAAGTGTTGACCCATGGCGTACCCTACTTTCGAGCGTGTCCGTAACCATGGACTCGGCTATCGATAGATTAAAAACACTCTACAGAGGTTAGTACACTATACCCACACTATGGAACCCATGGCCTCGCACTCCCATTCGGGTGGACCAACAGTGTTCCGACGAAACCATTTCATTGTCATGACACTCTCCCGCCCCTCCCGACTCAGACCCCAACGGGCTAGTCCTGGGTAGCCCCATGTCTACCTCCAGACACCTCGACCACCGTCATGGCCCGTCCCACTTTGGGACATGGATCCAAAAATTAACTTAACTACAGTCTCACAAGGTTATGCTCCGCCTACCTGATCAGGGTAGCGTGCACCCATAACCTTCCCTAGTTGGAGGCACCGACCAGAGGCACGACAATGAAATGCATTAAGGTCGTCCCATGCCGGCAAATGTGGTTGCACTGGGAAAGACTCGTTTCAGCGGCACCATGACCCGGTCAACAATATATTCAAGTTGAATTATTAATCAGGTTCAACTTAATGTGAATAAAAATAACCGGTGTCATCATGCCATACTATGCATCACTTAACATATGCATCACATAATCGTGCAAACAACTGCACCAACCATGCTCTCACGGAGCCATCATCAACACATGCTACTATTCTGGTTAAAATCTCACTTTACTTACACCAGAACCATTTCTAGCATTCTCAATACTTTTCATCATGCAAAAATAATAATATAACTACTTATCAAACTCTATGACCATATCATTATCACTTGCAACTAAGTTCTCTTTAGCTTACCAACAATATTTACCTCAAACATTCTGTAGTTCAAGTATTTTTAACATGACAAGCATTTAACATAATATAATCATTAAATAACTAATTTAAATGCATAAATATTCATAAGTTCAAGTAGAAAAATCACAAATATTGAAGTGGCACTATGAAAATGTCACTGTGGCTTGCCTGGGGATGAAGAAGGCACGAGAAAGAGGTGCGAGGAGCTCGCGAAACGAATCGCCGGAAAACATTCTCTCTTGAAGGGGCTGAATAAGGGCAAGGACATAAAGGTCATTTTCACAGTGTCAAACCATTGTGAAAACATGATCAACAGAACGGGCTCGACGAAACGAAGAAGTGAGCGTTGGATTCACCTCAAACGGAGTTACGGATAAAAAGATATCAGGAGTAGAAGTTCAGGGACTTTTCTGAAAAAATTTCATCACAAATAAGTCCCTGAGTGGATAAGACAGAAGCGCAAAACAGAAACACGCTTTCGGACAGTGAAAACGTATTCCGCGGAATATGTTTCCACACGTTTCCACTTATCCATGTCAGCATGGACTGGTCAACGCGGGGCTGGCGGCTTAGAGGCTTACAGGTGGGGCCTACCTTATCCGTCTCTCTCTCTCTCTCTCTCTCTCTCTCTCTCTCTCTCTCTCTCTCTCTCGCCTGGCATCTTTCTCGTGCCCGACGAAGAACAGAGGAGAGGTGGGGCGGGGCTCGGCCGGCGTCTGGCTCCGGCGACTACGGTGGTCGGCAAGGGCGAGGCTGCCGGTGGTACCAAGGGGAAACACCATGCTCGCCTGAACCAGTTGGGGGTGCTGAGAAAGAGCGGGGTCGAGGCGGCT
This sequence comes from Triticum dicoccoides, assembly GCF_002162155.2. Lineage (NCBI taxonomy): Eukaryota > Viridiplantae > Streptophyta > Magnoliopsida > Poales > Poaceae > Triticum > Triticum dicoccoides. Next base: position 55,387,868 of record NC_041385.1, read on the forward strand.
CGCAGCCATAGAGAGCACGGCGGTGGCGACTAAACTTGGGGGACAATGACAACAGAGGCTCCGACGGCGGGCTGAGAGGGCAGGGAGGTTCACCGGACTCTGGCGAAGCCTATGGTGGTGGAAGGGGGAGAGTAGGGCTCCGGTGGCAGCTAATTTAAGAGGAGGCCGAGAGTGGACACGGCGGCCATGGACGATGCATGGTGGCTCAGCAGCTCCTGGAGCTCGAGCGAGTGGACGGGGATGGCTAGTGGAGGGAGGAGGGGAGGGTGATGAGCTCGAGAGGCTGCGGGGATGGCTATATATAGTCGGGCAAGAGGGAGGGGCTCGGGTGCCGTCGTGCGCATCCGGCCGAGGCTCTGGCGTGGCCAGCGAGCACGTGGGCCACGGGGAAAGCGACGAAGGAGAAAGCAGACGAGGCACAGAGCTCACGGGGTCGAGGGGAGCAGAGGAAGAAGACGGGTGCCATTAATGCGCTGTCGACCATAGTGCTCCCGTGGGAGAGCGTCGGCGAGCGTCGGCGAGGAAGCTGCCAGAGGGGGAGAGGGGTCCAGGGTGAAGAGGACGATGATGCTGAGCTGTTTGACACTCGGGGACAAACCAGAACTGGCCAGAGCGACGCTGCTGTTGCCAAAAGTGGTGAGACCACCGTTTTGGCTGGCTGCACTCGTGGTCACCATTGGCATGGCGCGCTCTGGAGGTTTTACTGAGGTTAAACCATGTCTACTGCATAGTCCTTCGAAGGGTGGTCTCAACTACGGTGGTAACTTGGTTAAACAGTCTTTGGGTAAATAGTTAGTGAGCTATGAAGTTTACTGCAGTAAACTTTACCAGCTCAATGTGATCAGCAGGGATATGCTATGGGCCAAATAAGTTGTCTGGGGTGTTTAGACTAGGAAGGACTATGATCCTGGATAGTTTGAGGGTAAAAGGATCAAGATTTACTGCAGTTACTTCACAACTTCATACTTGTTCCAGAAATGAAGATCATGAAGATACACTCACAAGGTTGATTGGATTGAGATGAGTTTGAGCAATGCTGGGTTATTTGATCATATGAAGATGATGCAAAAGGTTTCATACCATTTGGATAAACCAAAATGGTACTTCCTTCACAAGCATCTCCTCTGGACAGAAACTTGGAATAATTATGGTGATCAAATGGCTCATTTAAATGATGCCAAAATGGGTGGAGAGATGTTTTATGGGTATAAGAATGATCTGGTAATTTATCAAGATTTTTGAAGCAATATAAAATATAATTGCTTCACAACCTGAAAATAATGCCAGAATCAAAGATTGGCTCCTGTGCTCACATAGATAATTGGATGGGGCTGCAAATGGGTGGAAGGGGTTAATATGAGCATATAAAGGAGTGTGCAAAAGTACAACTCATTTGGATACTCCTAGCTAGTACTTCCTTCACAATGCATTCCCTTAGACAAGAACTTTGAAAAATCACTGAGGAAGATTAGCTAGGCAAATAAAGTTGAGGGCACAGGGCAATTATTTGAACATGAAAAGATGTCCAAAAAGGTTGAGGTCAATTGGGCAAAGTTAAATAACACTTCCTTCACAACCTGCCACACAGGACAGAATAGAAAAGGAATTATTGGGGAACTATTTTTAACATGGAAATGAAAAGTTTTGCCATATTTGATCAAGATATGACCCAAACAGTTTATGAGAATTATTTGGGAATTTTTGGAGTGAGGGAAATATAGGTTGCTTCACAACCTAGGGTAATTGGAGTTATTCCTTTAACTAGTCGTGAACCCGTGCATTCGCACGGGCTAGGTATTCACTATTATTTTAGAACCCATATTATAGAAGATAGTGATTCATAAGGGGAGTATTTCTATGAAAAAAAATTCCGTACGTTGGACTGATCGATGAACTAAATTTGGTGTTTAAAGATATATGCTTTGAGTTAGCCTGCTACCTGCAGATATGTATATTTTTTATATTTTAAATGTTTGAACACAGATAATTAGAAATCACGATTTGAGCACTAACTATCTCAGATTAGTCACGTTGTTGTTGTTAGTCCTTTATGAAACGAATAAGAAAAGCATCACCTATTTGTTATATGGATGTAGTATTTTATTTTGAAAAAATACTATGTGCAAAAAAGATGTTTCCTTGATCGTAAGTTTTTACTGATAAATAATCCCGTTCTGGGAAGTAGTAAGGGCACATATATTTATGATCATTCTTGACAGTTGATATCCTTCTAGTTAACTGAGAGTAAATCCCCTAAAAAAGTTAACTGAGAGTAAATGAACAATGCTTCTTACTCAAGTGAGCCAAATAATTTTGAATTAAACGACATCATAATTTAAGAAATTGCAAATAGGAGAACACCATATATAACTTGTAGAGACCTTATGTCACCGAGAGTAATGGAAAATCTGTAATAAAGCAGATTGTGCAGTATATGCCCTTGTACCACATTTTTAAATACAAATATGTATAAACATGATTTTATTTATCGTGGAGGGGAATATTTTAGAGGCTCAGTCATTTCTATCCTTCATTTCTCAGCGGCTCAGATTGGTACATCACACTCATTATACAAAATTAAACCAAAGGAATGTTTGTCGATCCTTGGCCTTGTATTCATACTGGGCAAACAGAGACAAAGAGGACTTGACAATGGTCTATTTTGAATAGTTAAGTTAAAAAACGCATACTTCATCCTAGCATCATGCATTGACAATCATATATTGTGTGCGCTGTCTCTTATGGATGTTGACCACTTTTGGTTGTGGGTCTAGGAGAGAAAGGAGCAAAAAAGGCCTATAAAATAATAGATCCATCAGTAGTAATGTCTGGCTTGAACATCTATGACCACACCTATGCAATTCCATGCATCCGTGGTTTAATGTGAAACTGTTTGTCCGGTCGATGTATTTAACTACGGTTGGACACATTAGTCTATAATATCGGCTCCAGGTGTCATATAGTGGTGGATTTTTGGGTCAAACTCAAATTCATAGATGACGGTGCCTAACTGATCAATTTGTGCTGTTCAATCTATGTACACTTGGGAAGCTGGAGTTAATTTGGAAAAAAATATGAAGTAAAAAAAATGATGATCAAGTTGGTTTTTTGACCTGGCTGTTGAATGAGAAAATAATTGACCAAAATGGGGTTGATCAAATACATGATTGCTTCTTAATACCTTATTCTTCACACGTACTGGTCCAAAAGCACCAGATTTACATATTAATTCGTCACTATCAGTCTTCGTGCAAGCGGATCATGGTTTGGAACTCTGGATGGATTTTTGGGACATCATCCTCTTTATATAGACACGTCAGAGTTCAAGGTGCGATTAACCGAATAAACATGGCTATAACTATGACTAAACCCTAATAATAAGATTGAAGGGTATTTACCTTGTTTTAATAGTAACATAAATCTTAGGCTAAGATAGATCAATAGCATGACGAATTTGAACTTGCTGCATGTGTTAAAGTTTAACGTCATGTGCATATCAATCTGTATTGGACCAGAAGTCTTAATCCGAGTTAGATATGTGAATTTAGGATATAGCTTGTAATCATACGATGAGATCAAATTAACACAAAGAAATACAGTAATAAACACTATACATGCACGTTGCAACCAATTGATTCCACTTGTGTTCTCTTGTGAGCATGTTTCCACCTGGCCATAAATATCCATCAGGCTAGCTAGCCTCCATGAGGATCCATCCAGCTGCCTGCTTCGAGCTACTTCTCCATAGGTGCGCATCTGACGAAACTAACAATATGGACGCATACACGTTTAATATGTTGAGCCATCGGCATGTATCAATGGACGCATAGCTACGGTAATATCAGTATGCAGACCAATATATTTACCTAGTCATATATGTATCATTACCAGTTGATTACATACCTCTCGCTGGGCAACCCCGTCGTCGGCTTATAAGGAACGAACATCCCGTACTATTAATTCATGGCGCTTGTCCGTCACCTTCAGTGTCCAATGCACCCATGTGTTTGACGGCCGGCTGTCCATCAATGGTGTGGGAAATTCTGAGCTAGTCCAACCTCATTTACATCTGCTAAATTATATTATATAATGTATATACTATTCTGTAAAGAAAATTAATACCACACTAATTAGTTTTACGAAAACTCAGGAAACTTGCAATTATTGTAGGACTGATCTTGTGCTACAAATTCCAACAGTGCCCACAACTTACAGAAGCAAATTCCTGGATAGTTTCATAACGTCATGGATGAGATGCTCCTACCCAAATCAACTGAATCCACTTGTGGTGGAATCCAACAGCGGGAAATGAGGACTGGCACTGCGCTCAAGTTAGAATCCAAACATATTAAAAGAGTCTTCGTGTACACACGGGACTGGCAGTTCGTGGGAATCACAGCATCGTCAACGTCCAACGACCCGACCAATCTGCTTGAAACTGACGTACGTGCACCTCCTCCACTGTACCACCAAGCTTCAGATTGATTCGTTGTAGGACTAAAAAGTATTGAACTATTACATCGTGGAAGCTTGGAAGAATTAAAAGTTGAAGAAGGGAACCTGACAGATTTGATTGGATTGCATCATGATTTACGACCTTGCCATTCTGGCTGCAACCAAGCCAGACTCCTCCGCCGAAAAATTATCTACAGTGATTCGATAGATGATTTAGTGAATTGATCTGCACGCTCCCTCCGGTTCAAAAAACAATAGAAAGGAAGTTGTATCAACATATCTGATTGTTAAATAAAGAAGAGAAATTAGTGGAGAACCTCGCTATGCATCAATATCGGTGAAGCCCATAGCAGCACCCTTGACCTTCTTGCTTCATTACCTTAAACTCCTTGACCCCTCCACAACACGTTGAAGGCCTGCAGCACTGACGACACCATGTATAGGAAGTATAATACATGCATGCATTGTTCCTCGTTCAATCTGCCTGATGGTTAGGCATATCATCTAGACCAGGGACCAAGATGGATCAAGCCAGCTTTCTACACTTGTACCTGACCAGAAGATCGATCAAGTGTTGAGCACATGTACTTGTGCATCTCGCCGGAATTTATCGACAATAAGAAGCGCGAGGACGGGCGACGTTCTTTCTCTTCGTAGGATTAGCGATAGATGGGTTTTCTTGTTACCACATCGTCAATGGTCTATCTTTTTTTCTATTTTCTTTGTCAATCTGAGCGATTATAATTCGTGCCCACATAATCCAGTTTTTTCTCTGATTGGCGTGTAGAGGTTGTTGTGTTTTTCTGAAGTTATAAGCTGTCGTGGAGTATTAGAAAGATTGAGATTGATCCTTCCTCAAAAAAAAGAATATTGAGATTTAGATGAGTTTTTTTTCTTGAGATTGATCCCTCAAAGAAAAAAAAGATGGAGATTGAGATGAGATTTTTTCTTCCGTTTCCAGGTTGATCTACACCGTTATAATTTGGTCCCACCAAATTAATGGCTCGTAAAATCTAATTAACGTGGTAATTTCTAGGGAGTCTAGGATTAGTATAGGTATAGATAGAAAAGGAATATTTCCAATAAAAAGAATATTGAGATTTGGGCTAGGATGGAAATGACAGGGTCTAGGGAAGGATTTGGAAATGACAAGCCACTCTGGAAGCAAAGAAGAGGTCATCTTCTTCAGTTTCCAGACCACAGAGCCACGAAAAAGAAAACTCAGGCAAAAACTTCGAAAAAACAAAAGAAACAAGAAAGGGCCAAAAATTAGGCTGTCACAAACCTTACCCCCTTAAAGAAATCTCGTCCTCGAGATTTGGTTGCTCAGGGAACAAGTATGAATATTCTGACTCAAGGAAACTGTTTCCAACTTGGGTATCCTTTTTCCTTTATTGTTGTTCCCATTAAATTTTTATCTGACAGGCCCTGGGTGGTTTGATTCACTGTATCCACATTCTGACAGATCTTACCTTGCTTGTTCATGCTTATATAGGCTCCAATTTCTTTTTAGATCTGATGACTAGCTGAGTGTGATTTAATTATCATGACTGAAATATATGTCCGTCTCACAAATCCAAAAGTGATTTCCGCTGGGTGTGCCACTCGGCACTGACAACCTTTCATGTAATGATGATCATAATTTTCTGATGAAAACTCAAGCTCTGACTCATTGCATTGAGTTTCTCCACTAAATGCAGGTCCTTTGGGTTCCAAACAGTGAGTTAAAACATAACCATTTTCTGACAGATTTTGACACATCGCATAAGTTTTTGAATCATCTTAACCGGTTCCACTGTCGTGAGTATCAGATCCATACCAAATATTTGATTGTCTCCTGTCGTGGCCAGCATAAAGGGTTTGGCCTGTATGATAATGTCTGTAGACTTGGCTGACGGTGGTTCTGACGGAAATTTTTTGTTCACAACAGGCTATCCAAAATGATTCATATAAGTGAGGACTCAGACTCCCAGGCTGTTATTCCTCATGTCGATTACTCATGTTGTAGGCATATCCATGTGAATCAATACTGACTTAGATTGTCCGGGGGATCTGCACCATGGGGGTCGTGTACAATTTTCATACCTGCATCACTGGTCTTGCTCCTTCATTATTGTTTTCTTGATCTGGATCCTTGGCTGAAAGGGCTGGGCCATATGGTTTCTTCGTATGACCATAGGTACTGTTGGTGCAATTTTTCGGCAATTGAAGTTTATCCTCATTTTTCTGATAGGGTAACCCATTAAATGGCAGGTTCAACACCTCTCAAGTTCTGATTGTTGGGAAATGATCATCTGAAACCCTTGCAAGAAATCGGCAAATAAATGAGTAGCCACCAGAACGGTCTTTACAACTCAGATCTGGGACATTACTGAAATAACTCAACCACGGCTCAGGACGGCCGAAAAAACAGCTCAGAGCATGAGACCGAATTGATAAGAAGAAGGTGGTAGCTCCCTAAAATAGCCAAAACGCAGCTATAGGGCTACTGTCACAAAAAGAAACTCAACAGTTGTACGAGACAGACGAAAAGTAGCTCAGACTCGTGACAGTTGTTGAAGAGAGAAAAAAAATTCGGCATCCACCCTGGATAGCTAGAAACAGCTCAGATCACAGGCGTGGTGCCGTCATAGGAGAAAAAAATGGGACAAGGGCTCATCAGGATCATTTTCCAGATTCACGGTTACTTGTATTGAGCTCATTGATGTCGTCAATCCTCATAATCATTTGTCACACTGCGGTGTATATTGGCTTTGTTCTCTTAATCCTCCTCGCGTGATTATCAGATCCTCATCTGAGTGACTTGTAAGAGCTAGATGATATGCTCATTGCATATATACGAGGACCTGATTCCGAGACAGACGTGTATTCTGACTTATTCTTGATTCTGACCAAAATGTTGTCGATCTGATTCTTGGGATTTACTATCATATGCTGTCAATTCACAACGTACTACCTTGTACCAATGTCTTACTGAGGAATATTTGGTGGCTTGTGCTTGAAACTTTCATCGGACAGCTTGCTGAAGAAGACTGGGTATCGTGCTTCAGAAGCTTACCCCCTTAAAGACTTTGCTGGGGAAAGACTCGGTGCCTTATGCCGGAAGCCTTTGTGGTTGCTTACTGAAGAAGGCAGAGTACCTTGCGTGAGAAATCATCCATATATCATACCGAGGAAGATAGATAAATCTTGGCTTGGAAACTTCTCTGGTATCTTGCAAGGGAAAAGTGGGTTGCTTACACCAGAAACTTCTTATTGTGATATGCGGACCGATTTCCACATATATAACCACCTGAATATTTTTGGTATTGATTTCTTGCATGAAACGGGGTTTTGCAGGACTATTTTCCTTTCCGAGTATATGGCATATTTTTGCTTGCTTCCAGGTACATCGGGTTCCAAAATCATCCTCAATAAAAATTAAACTTGTATCTGAGCCATACCTTTGATAACCTGCTGCCAACCTTGCACACAATTTAGCTTCTTGCTGATTTAATCATTTTGTTGTGATGAGTGCATGCTAATGCAAACTTGATACTGACGGTCCATCCAGGATTTCTTTTGCATCCAGACAAGATATTCCCAATTTCACTTCAGTCAGCTGATAATTCCATTCTGTTTAGCTGAGTTTCCAAATATATGCATTTCTTGCTGACTCTTCGGGTCCAGTGTCGGCTGACGAGCAACTTTAATAGGGGGGAAATTTGTAACACTGAAGGCCCAAAGAAAAGAACAAAAGAAATGACTAAAACTAGAGCACACAAGCATACTACTAATATAATTAATCAAGCAATCATCACATATTACTGTTACTCACACAATAATATGCATGCACACCTAAGCACACAAATTTCACGGAATCTCCGGTACTACGATCTAGCATGCTGTGACGATGTGCACGCGGACGAATAAATGTGTGGAAGAATTGGTGTAAACAGCGCTACACCAAGTGCTAGCTTAGCTAGGTGGCAACCTGAACTAGCTCGGAGGCGAGGACGTACTCGGTAATCATGTAGTGGGACACAAAGGTCGCAACTACATTATCCTCAAGCGGACGGAAAAAGTTCTATACTCATCCAAGAAATAGGATGGCGGGGAAAAACTGAGGCTGCTGACATTGCCCTTGCTTGATAACTAAGATCATTAAGGGTTGCTGAGGGAGTCCTGGATTAGGGGGTGTCTGGACGGCCGGACTATGACCTTTAGCCGGACTCCCGGACTATGAAGATGCAAGATTGAAGACTTTGTCCCGTGTCCGGATAGGACTTTCCTTGGCGTGGAAGGCAAGCTTGGCGATTTGATATGAAGATATCCTCCCATTGTAACCAACTCTATGTAACCCTAGCTCTCTCCGTTTTCTATATAAACCGGAGAGTTTTAGTCCGTAGGACGAACAACAATCATACCATAGGCTAGCTTCTAGGGTTTAGCCTCTCTGATCTCGTGGTAGATCAACTCTTGTACTACCCATATCATCAATATTAATCAAGCAGGAGTAGGGTTTTACCTCCATCGAGAGGGCCCGAACCTGGATAAAAACATCGTGTCCCTTGTCTCCTGTTACCATCCGCCTAGACGCATAGTTCGGGACCCCCTACCCGAGATCCGCCGGTTTTGACACCGACATTGGTGCTTTCATTGAGAGTTCCTCTGTGTCATCACCTTTAGGCCCGATGGCTTCTTCGATCATCAACCACGACGCGGTCCAGGGTGAGACTTTTCTCCCCGGACAGATCTTCGTATTCGGCGGCTTCGCACTGCGGGCCAATTCGCTTGGCCATCTGGGGCAGATCAAAAGCTACGCCCCTGGCCATAGGTCAGGTTTGGAAGTTTAAACTACATGGCTGACATACGCGGGGACTTGATCTTTGACGAATTTGAGCCACGGCCGAGCGCGGCGCACTGTCACAATGGGCATGATTTAGCTCTGCCGCCGGACAATGCCCAGAGCGTCGCTCAGGTGCCCGCTCCGACCATTGGCTCGGAGCCGACTGCGCCAGTTGGGGCCGGACGGTTGGACACCGCCCCAGGAGCTGCAATCGCTACGGTGATAGAGCCGAACACCAGCCTAGTCCTTTGCGAGGCCTATGACTCCAGGGTGCCGGACTCCGTTCCGAACTCCGAATCTCCCGCACCCCTTCCGATCGAACCCGATTTGGCTCCGATCATGGAGTTCACCGCCGCGGACCTCTTTCAGCACTCGCCCTCTAGCGATGTCCTAAATTCACTAAAGTCTCTCTCTTTGTCAGGAGAGCCCTGGCCGGACTATGGTCAGCATGGTTGGGATGCGGACGACGAAGAAATTTGAAACCCACCCACCACCCACTTAGTAGCCATTGTCGATGATTTAACCGACATGCACGACTTCGACTCCGAAGACATCGACGGTATGGACGCCGATGAAGGAGACGACCAAGAACCAGCACCTATAGGGCACTGGAAAGCCACCTCGTCATATCACATATACATGGTGGACACCCCCAAAGCAGGGGATGGCGATGAAATAACAAAGGACGACCCCTCCAAGAAGCAACCAAGCGCCGACGTGAGCCACGCCACTCTAAATCCTGCCAAAGCAAAAACGGCGAGTCCGGCACCAGAGATAACAACATGTTGGACAGTGCCGAAGACAACCCCCTTCAGCAGGATTCAGCGCAGGAGAACGAAGGAGCCAGCCCTCATGAGAGAGCTGCGGACAGGGAGGTCGAGGACGACAATTATATGCCTCCCTCCGAAGATGAGGCAAGCCTCGACGACGATGAATTCGTCGTGCCAGAGGATCTCGTCGTACAAGAGCGTTTCAAACGCAGGCTTATGGCCACGGCAAGCAGCCTCAAGAAAAAGTAGCAGCAGCTTAGAGCTGACCAAGACTTGCTAGCCGACAGATGGACCGAAGTCCTGGCGGCCGAAGAGTATAAACTCGAACGCCCCTCCAAGAGCTACCCAAAGCGCAGGCTGCTACCCCAACTTGAGGAGGAAGCAACTAAACCTACATCACCAGCGTACGATGCGCCCGATCAGCCACCCCGTGGCCGCGACCGAGAGGCCTTTCGGCCCTCGACCCAAGCCGCACCCCGGCACCGCTCAAAAATTACCAGAGCACGGAGAGACGCAATCGACCTGCGAGACATATTGGAGAATAAGGCAAGGCATACAAGATCGATCTACGGATCGCGTGGGCGCCCCACGTCACGTGACGATAACCGTCACACCGGACATGATAGATACGACCAGGCCGAACACAACAGACAAAACTCATCCGAGCTGCGTCGCGATATAGCCCAGTACAGGGGCGCCGCACACCCACTATGCTTCACAGACAAAGTAATGGATCATCAAATCCCCGAGGGTTTTAAACCCGTAAACATCGAATCATACGATGGCACAACAGATCCTGCAGTATGGATCGAGGATTATCTCCTTCATATCCACATGGCCCGTGGTGATGATCTACACGCCATCAAATACCTCCGGCTCAAGCTTAAAGGACCAACTCGGCATTGGCTTAACAGCCTGCCAGCAGAGTCAATTAGTTGCTGGGAGGACCTGTAATCCGCGTTCCTTGACAACTTCCAGGGCACTTATGTGCAGCCACCAGACGCCGATGACCTAAGCCACATAATCCAGCAGCCAGAGGAATCGGCCAGACAATTCTGGACACGGTTCCTAACCAAGAAAAGTCAAATAGTCGACTGTCCGGACGCCGAGGCCCTTGCAGCCTTCAGGCACAACATCCGAGACGAATGGCTTGCCGGGCACCTAGGACAGGAAAAGCCGAAATCTATGGCAGCCCTCACGACACTCATGACCCGCTTTTGCACGGGAGAAGACAGCTGGCTAGCTCGTAGCAATAACATAACCAAGAGCCCTGGCAATTCGGATACCAAGGACAAAAATGGCAGGTCACGTCGCAACAAGCACAAGCGCCGCATTAGTAGCGACAACACTGAGGATACGATAGTTAATGCCGGATTCAGAGGCTCTAAACCCGGTCAGCGGAAGAAGCCATTCAAAAGAAACCACCCGGGCCCATCCGGTTTAGACCGGATACTCGATCGCTCATGCCAGATACACGGCACCCCCGAACAACCAGCCAACCACACCAACAGGGATTGTTGGGTGTTCAAGCAGGCAGGCAAGTTAACTGCTGAAATCAGAGACAAGGGGCTGCATAGCGATGACGAGGAGGGGCCCCGACCGCCGAACAACAAAGGACAGAAGGGTTTCCCCCCGCAAGTGCGGATGGTGAACATGATATACGCAACCCATATCCCCAAAAGGGAGCGGAAGCATGCTCTCAAGGACGTCTATGGGTTGGAGCCGGTCGCCCCAAAGTTCAACCCATGGTCCTCCTGCCCGATCACTTTTGATCGAAGGGACCACCCCACTAGCATCTGTCACGACAGATTCGCCGCAATGGTCCTAGACCCAATCATTGACGGATTTCACCTCACTAGAGTCCTCATGGACGGCGGCAGCAGCCTGAACTTGCTTTATCAGGATACAGTGTGGAAAATGGGTATAGATCCCCCAAGGATTAAACCCACAAAGACAACCTTTAAAGGAGTCATACCAGGTGTAGAAGCCAGCTTTACAGGCTCCGTTACACTCGAAGTGGTCTTTGGATCCTCGGATAATTTCTGAAGTGAAGAGTTAATCTTCGACATAGTCCCATTCCGCAGTGGCTATCATGCCCTGCTCGGACGAACCGCATTCGCGAAATTCAATGCGGTGCCACACTACGCATATCTCAAGCTCAAGATGCCAGGCCCTCGTGGAGTCATTACGGTAAATGGAAACACCAAACGCTCCCTCCGAACGGAGGAGCACACGGTGGCCCTCGCGGCGGAAGTTCAAAGTAGCCTATCAAGGCAATTCCCCAATCCGGGTGTTAAGCGTCCGGACAACATCAAGCGCGCCCGAAGTAACCTACAACGAAACCGGATGGCACGCTCCGAGCAAGCATAGCAGTGCGGCCCCAACCCCAGCCCTCGCCAGATGGCGATAGTAGTACCATGCATACATAACTACGCTTTGGAAATACCATGGGCATAAGGGGAGGGGCACAACTACGGCACTCCCAGAATGCGGCTTAACCGCACTAGGGGCTCCCTATTCTGCCATTTTCTTTTTTTATTACTTTTAGGACCCAACTATCTGGAAGGCCTGTCCGGCAATACACTCGCCGAACACACGATGCAACAGCCAGGGAGAGCACAAGCCACGTCAAATGTCCAGGTGGTCTCTATAACGAGCTAAATACCCGTTTTACATAAAAGTCTGACAGCTTGCCCCTGGAGGGGGATATGTCAAATAATCCCACCCCTTGCTTACTGCACTATTTGTATCGTTCTGCTTTCATAGCAGCCCCCCTTTAATAAACAATATATAGCTCTTATCTATTATTGTATTCATCTATTTTTATACAAATATGTTCAGTCATGAAATTTTGCAACCGTACACTCTGGTACGGCCAATACACCAGGGGCTTCAGCACCCCATAACACGGTGTGAAAAGACCGAACACTCTCCTGAGTGCGGCACCCCGAACTTATAGCACTATATGCATCGGCTCCAAATCATGTCTTGGGTCAATAGTTGGGTTTGCCCGGCTCCCATGTTTTGGTACCTTATGTTCCGCCATGTTGGCTAAGGTAGCGATGGGAGAACTACTGTGATTGTGCCCCAGTTGAGTTGGGTTAACACCTCAGTAGAGAAAGCTAAAACTGACCGTCATGATAATGCGAGAGACCGGTCGCTGTTCGCGAGGTTTTTCGAGTCCCTAAAGACTTATGCCGCTTCGAGCGAGGAGCCGGATTTATCTGGCCCAGGCGTGGATAGTGCCCCGAACTTGGTCTTCTGAATACTAGGGGCTTCGCCGAAATTTAAAATTATAGAATTCTATGGCTAAGTGAGAGTGATAAAGCACTATAAGCCCGATGGCCTTGTTCATTGTGCTGAGCGCCTCCCGAGATGGACCCTAGAATGGGAACAAGAGCGCTCAGGTTTATCCCGAACACCCCAGCATGGCATGGGGGCAGAAGCCGACAACTTGCATCTCTCAGATTTGATAAACGGCCGCACAGAAGGTAATATTTTAAATTAACAAGCGTTGCTTAGCGCATATGAACAAAGTTTTCAGCGTACAGGATAACAGATGCGAGTCTACTCAAAAATTAAATCTTTGGAGCATTCACCCTCTCTAATGCGGGCACCCTTCAGGACGCCCTCATAATACATCTCGGGCTTACGATACTCCTTGCCCGGTGGTGGCGGATCCGTCACAAGCTTCTCGGCGTCCATCTTCCCCCAGTGCACTTTACACGGGCAAGGGCTCGACGGGCACCTTCAATACAGATGGAGCGCTTGATGACTTCAATCCAGGGACAAGCGTCCACCAGCCGCCGCACCAGACCGAAGTAGCTCCCAGGCATGGCTTCTCTAGGCCATAGCCGAACTATGAGGCCCGTCATGGCCTGTTCGGCCACCTTGTAGAGCTTGACCAGCTGCTTCATCTGGTCGCTCAGGGGCACCGGATGTCTGGCCTCAGCAAATTGAGACTAGAACACCTTTTCCGTCGAGCTCCCCTCCTCGGTGCGGTAGAACGCGGCAGCATCAGACACACTGCTGGGCATATCGGCGAACGCTCCTGGAGAGCTCCTGAGTCGGGTAAGTAACAGATAATTCACTTTTATATGCTTGCTTTGCATAAAGAATGCCTTCCCCGCCACTATATTCTTTATCGCCTCGATCTCCTGGAGGACCCTTAAGAGCCAAGGCGAGCTCGGACTCTCGAGTCCTCGAGTCACGCTCCAAACTCTCGTGTTTTTCCACGAGAGCCTGGAGCTCTAGCCGCACCTCTGCCACCCGCGCCTCCTGTTTCTCTCGCTCGGTGCGCTGCAAGGCCGCACTGTTTTCGGCCTTGGACACCGGCTCCTTTAGGGTCGCCACCTCGGTCGTGGTCCCTGCAACATTCACGTTGGTCCTGTCATTATTTGCAACCAGGTATTTCTATATACATTTACATAAGGTATTACGTACCCTCCTTGTCCTCGAGCTGCTTCTTGGCACGGCCGAGCTCGTTCTCGGACCGCTCGAGGTCTTCTTCAATGTATCGACCTCCGCAGTCAATGCGGCAGAGGTTAGCAGCGCTGCCTGCATTCCCATATTGACATATTTATGTTAGACTCCTGCGTACATCTTTTTAGATCCTCAACTCGGCTTTTATTTTCAAACACCGAACTGAGCATCAGGGGCTACTGTCTATGCGGTAACATTCTTATATGTTTTACATACCTCGAAGCCTGTTAGCAGGCTGGTACAGGCTTCTGTCAGTCCGCTCTTGGTGGACTGAACCTTTCGAATCACCGCACTCATAACAGTGCGGTGCTCCTTGTCGATGGAGGCGCCGTTAAGCGCCTCCAGCAAATTGTCCGACGTCTCCGGTTGGACGGAGGCCGCCGGCATTGTAGGCGCGCCTTTCTTACGAAGGCGCCGCCTGCCGGACTCTGGAACTGTTGTTGATTCCGGAGTTGTGTCCGGCCCAGGGCCGGACTTAGATCCCTCTGGGGTTTTACCCCCTTTGGGCCTGGAGTCCGGGAGGTCGCCTTGTGGCGCCTCCAGGACCACCTCCTCCTGGATTAGCACCTTTTGGGACTCCACCTCAGCGTCGTCTGTAGGGAGAGGGGAGGAGGCAGTCAGAAGTGAAGCGCTATTCACATCCGACGAGTCCAGGGAGCCGCTCGACGAATCGCCGAGCAGAGCCCGGGGTGGACTGCATAATTTTATTCAGCGTCAGAAGGTACAATACATCAGAGGAGCGCCATAAGTTATTCTGGTATCCGTATACTTACGATTTTGCCAGGGGCTTGACCCTGGATGGCCATTCCTTCCTGCCGTCTTCGGCATCGGAGGCGTAGTCCGGCAGAGGGGTCCTCCCCTTCTTGGACCCTCCGGCCTCCCCAGTTGGGGCGGCCTTCCTCTTCTTTCCTCCCCTCGCGGGAGGGCGAGAGACTTCTTCTTCTTCTTCTTCCTCCTCCTCGTCCTCAGAGGCAGAGGGTGCTTCGGGGTTGTCGAGCGATGAATCCGACACCACCAGGCGCCGGGAACTCTTTCGGGTCCCCATGGTCTTCTTCTTGGCCTTCTTCTCCGGCACCACATGAGGTGCCGGAACCAGCAGCTTCGTCAAGCGCGCATCTGCTGGGCCTTCGGGCAAAGGGGCCGGGCAGTCAAACTGCCTAGATGTCCTCTTCTAGTCCTTTCAAAGGAACAGGAGTTTAGATCCTGCATGGAATCAAACCATGAAAATCAAGTGTCCCGAGAAAGACTAAAGGCAAGCTTACTTCGGTGGCTTGGCGCTTGGCGCAGAATCCGCGATCCTCGATGATGGGTGTGGAGACCTTGGAGCTCTTGAATAGCACCTTCCAAGCGTCCTCGTGCTTTGTGTCGAAAAGCCGGGATAGAGTCTGGTGCTGGGCCGGGTCGAACTCCCACAAGGTGAAGGCCCGTCGTTGACACGGAAGAATCCGGCGGAAGAGCATGACCTGGACTACATTGACAAGCTCTTGCGGACTTGTTCACCAGGTCCCGGACGCAGGTTTGGAGTCCGGTCACCTCTTCCGGCGGAACCTTCTTGTTCACCAGGTCCCGAACGCAGGTTTGGAGTCCGGTCACCTCTTCCGGACTACCCCACAGCAGGCCCGTCTCCTTCCAAGATGTGAGCTGAGTGGGGATGCAGGATCGAAATTCAGGGGCCGCTGCCCATTCAGGGTCACGCGGCTCGGTGATATAGAACCACCCCGATTGCCATCCTTTGATGGTCTCTATGAAGGCGCCCTCGAGCCATGTGACGTTGGCTATCTTGCCCACCATGGCGCCTCCGCACTCCGCTTGACATCCGCCCACGACCTTCGGCTTGACGCTGAAGATCTTCAGCCATAGGCCAAAGTGAGGCTGGATGCGGAGGAAGGCCTCGCATACGGTGATGAACGCCGAAATGTTGAGGATGAAGTTCGGGGCCAGATCGTGGAAGTCCAGGCCGTAGTAGAACATGAGCCCCCGGACGAACGGGTGAAGAGGAAAGCCCGGTCCGTGGAGGAAATGGGGGAGAAACATGACCCTCTCATGGGGCCTAGGGGTGGGGACGAGTTGCCCCTCCTCGGGAAGCCGGTGCGCGATGTCATCAGACAAGTATCCGGCCTTCCTCAATTTTTTGATTTGCCCCTCCGTGACAGAGGAGGCCATCCATCTACCTCCCGCTCCGGACATGATTGGAGAAAGGTCGAGGTGGGAGGTGCGGACTTGGGCGCTGGAGTTCGAGCGCGCGGATGGACAAGCAAGGGAGGAAGAAGGCTTGAATGGAAAGGGTGGATCCTTATCCCCTTATATGGGCGGCCGAGACTATGATCCCCCACCAGCCTAATAAAACTCGCTTATCTCCCAAGCGCCGCGGTTAATGGCGCGGTTGGGTTACCCACGCCCGTATTGATGAGAATCCTGGAATAAGGGGACACGATCTCTGCTTTGACAAGACGTGCCAAGGAAACCGCCTCGCTAAACGTGCTGAGGTGGAACAGTAAAACGATTCGAATAAAGGCCTGACCGTGGCATGATGTCACACTGCGGAATACGTCAGCGGATTAGATTTGTGCAGATATTATTCTCTCTACGGTGGCATGTGGAACTTATTTTGGAGAGTCGGACACTATCCTTGTGTTCAACATCTTCTATGGAGTATTTGGGGGAGGAACCCGCCATGCAATGCCGAAGACAATTTGCGTGCCGGACTCGTCGTCATTGAAGCCTGGTTCAGGGGCTACTGAGGGAGTCCTGGATTAGGGGGTGTCCGGACGGCCGGACTATGACCTTTGGCCGGACTCCCGGACTATGAAGATACAAGATTGAAGACTTTGTCCCGTGTCCGGATAGGACTTTCCTTGGCGTGGAAGGCAAGCTTGGCGATTTGATATGAAGATCTCCTCCCATTGTAGCCGACTCTATGTAACCCTAGCCCTCTCCGGTGTCTATATAAACCGGAGAGTTTTAGTCCGTAGGACGAACAACAATCATACCATAGGCTAGCTTCTAGGGTTTAGCCTCTCTGATCTCGTGGTAGATCAACTCTTGTACTACCCATATCATCAATATTAATCAAGCAGGAGTAGGGTTTTACCTCCATCGAGAGGGCCCGAACCTGGGTAAAAACATCGTGTCCCTTGTCTCCTGTTACCATCCGCCTAGACGCACAGTTCGGGCCCCTACCCGAGATCCGCCGGTTTTGACACCAACAGTTGCCAACATGATAGAATAAAAGAACGATCCGGGATAGAAGCATGTCCATCACCGAAACGATAGACGGGACTGAAGGAAAGACATCGGTGCGATACCTAAGCACCATTTTTGCAAACAGTGTCGGGATCACTTAGCATCACTCTACTGGGGCAAAAATGACACCAAACACCGAAAGAAAAGAACTGGAAAAATGCAAAGGTTGAGCGGTAGTGGATTTGAACCGATGCCAGCTACACTCACCAGATAAACCGTTAGAAACAAATAATAATCTATATGCATGCTATGCAACAAACAAGTGCAGCAATCAAATGCAACAAACCAACTGGGGTCTATACTACCGCTTTCCAACATTCGTGTGGTCTAGGGCGTCCTACAGCCAGATCTGCTCTGATACCAAGCCTGTGGCACCCCGGCTCAGAGAAACCGGAACGCCTCGTATTCCAGCCCAGAGATCGAGGAGAAGTCTTCTGGAATACGGCACTGCTTAGCATAGAACAAACCAGCTTTCTATTATTACACGAATATGAGTACAAGGTCTCCGATATTACAATGAATAACATCGGTACGGCGGTACTACGCCATCCTCAGTTGCTCTATGCAAGCAGCAGAACAACTTGAAGCAGCGGAATAACTCTAGCAGCGGAACAACGGTGATGGTGGTGAACTCCACTCTGCAGGGACTCTGGCTGGAACGCTTATCCTAGCTCGCAAACAAGGACTCCACGTCAAACAAGCAATCAAATCCGGAATGACCTGCAAGCTGGCATGACATGCCAGGTCAGTACATTGAATGTACTAGCAAGCTCACAATAAACATAAACATAATGACAAACAATATTAGGATATTTAACCATTTAAGAAATAATGCAACCATATATCCAACATACTGTGATTATCCTCAACAGGTACTCATTCTCCTGACTAGCTTACCAGATGTGACCAATAAACGTGATAATACCAAAAACACACTCGTGATCCTTACGGCGATCACCACCTGACCATCTCATGGCCCGTGATCCTTACGGTGATCACAACCGGACCAACTCGTGACCCGTGATCTTTACGGCGCTCACAACCCGACCAACTTGTGGCCCGTGATCCTTACGGCATTCACAACCCGACAACTCATGTCCAACTCAACACGATGACCTCACTTCCATCCATAGTGCAATTTAGTGTGCATATTTATTAAGTGTTGACCCATGGTGTACCCTACTTTCGAGCGTGTCCGTAACCGTGGACTCGGCTATCGGTAGATTAAAAACACTCCGCGGAGGTTAGTACACTGTACCCATACTACGGAACCCATGGCCTCGCACTCCCATTCGGGTGGACCAACGGTGTTCCGACGAAACCATTTCATTGTCATGACACTCTCCCGGCCCTCCTGACTCAGACCCCAATGGGCTAGTCCTGGGTGGCCCTGTGTCTACCTCCAAACACCTCGACCACGTCGTGGCCCGTCCCACTCTGGGACATGGATCCAAAAATTAACTTAACTATGGGCTCACAAGGTTATGCTCCGCCTACCTGATCAGGGTAGCAAGCGCTCATAACCTTCCCTAGTTGGAGGCACTGACCAGAGGCACGACAATGAAATGCATTAAGGCCGTCCCATACCGGCAAATGTGGTTGCACTGGGAAAGACTCGTTTCAGCGGCACCATGACCCGGTCAACAATATATTCAAGTTGAATTCTTAATCAGGTTCAACTTAATGTGAATAAAAATAACCGGTGTCATCATGCCATACTATGCATCACTTAACATATGCATCACATAATCGTGCTAACAACTGCACCAACCACGCTGTCACGGAGCCATCATCAACACATGCTACTATTCTGGTTAAAATCTCACTTTACTTACACCAGAACCATTTCTAGCATTCTCAATACTTTTCATCATGCAAAAATAATAATATAACTACTTATCAAACTCTATGACCATATCATTATCACTTGCAACTAAATTCTCTTTAGCTTACCAACAATATTTACCTCAAACATTCTGTAGTTCAAGTATTTTTAACATGACAAGCATTTAACAGAATATAATCATTAAATAACTAATAAAAATGCATAAATATTCATAAGTTCAAGTAGAAAAATCACAAATATTGAAGTGGCACTATGAAAATGTCACTATGGCTTGCCTGGGGATGAAGAAGGCACCAGAAAGAAGTGCGAGGAGCTCGCGGAACGAATCGCTGGAAAATGTTCTCTCTCAGAGGGGGCTGAATAAGGGCAAGGGCATAAAGGTCATTTTCACAGTGTCAAACCATAGTGAAAACATGACCAACAGAACAGGCTCGACAAAACAAAGAAGTGGGCGTTGGATTCACCTCAAACGGAGTTACGGATAAAAAGATATGAGGGGTTGAAGTTCAGGGACTTTTCTGCAAAAATTTCATCACAAATAAGTCCCTGAGTAGATAAGACAGAAGCGCAAAACAGAAACACACTTTCGGTCTGCGAAAATGTATTCCGCAGAATACGTTTCCACTTATCCACGTCAGCATGGACTGGTCAACATGGGGCTGGCGGCTTAGAGGCTTACAGGTGGGGCCTACCTTATCCATCTCTCTCTCTCTCTCGCCTGGCATCTTTCTCGCGCCCGACGAAGAACAGAGGAGATGTAGGCGGGGCTCAGCCGACACCTGGCTCCGATGACTCCGGTGGTCCCCGGCGAGGGCGAGGCTACCGGCAATACCAAGGGGAAGCGCCATGCTCGCCTGAACCGGTTGGGGGCGCTGAGGAAGAGCGGGTTCGAGGCGGCTCGCAGCCACAGAGAGCACGGCGGCGGCAGCTAAACTTGGGGGACGACGACAATAGAGGCTCCGGCGGCGGGCTGAGAGGGCGGGGAGGTTCGCCGGACTCCTGCGGAGCCTATTGTGGTGGCAGGGGGGAGAGTAGGGCTCCGGTGGCAGCTAATTTAAGAGGAGGCCGAGAGTGGACACGGCGGCCATGGACGATGCATGGTGGCTCAGGAGCTCCTGGAGCTCGAGCGAGTGGACGGGGATGGCTAGTGGAGGGAGGAGGGGAGGCTGATGAGCTCGGGAGGCCACGAGGATGGCTATATATAGTCGGGCGAGAGGGAGGGGCTCGGGTGCCGCCGTGCGCATCCGGCGGAGGCTCTAGCGTGGTCAGCGAGCACGGGGGCCACGGGGAAAGCGACGAAGGAGAACGGGGACGAGGCAGAGAGCTTACGGGGTCGAGGGGAGCAGAGGAAGAAGCCGGGTGCCATTAATGCACTTTCGGCCACAGTGCTCCCGTGGGCGAGCGTCGGCGAGCGTTGGCGAGGAAGCTGCCGGAGGGGGAGAGGGGTGCAGGGTGAAGAGGACGACGATGCTGAGCTGTTTGACACTCGGGGATATACCAGAACCGGCCGGAGCAATGCTGCTGTTGCCAACAGTGGCGAGACCACTGTTTTGGCTGGCTACACTCGTGGTCCCCACTAGCATGGCGCGCTTTGGAGGTTTTACTGAGGTTAAACCATGTCTAATGCGTAGTCCTTCGAAGGGTAGTCTCAACTATGGTGGTAGCTTGGTTAAATAGTCTTTGGGTAAATTGTTAGTGAGCTCTGAAGTTTACAGTAGTGAATTTTACCAGCTCAATGTGATAAGCAGGGATATGCTATGGTCCAAATAAGGTGTCTGGGGTGTTTAGGCTAGGAAGGACTATGATCCTGGAGAGTTTGAGGGTAAAAGGATCAAGATTTACTGCAGTTACTTCACAACTGCATACTTGGTCCAGAATTGAAGATCATGAAGATACACTCACAAGGTTGATTGGATTGAGATGAGTTTGAGCAAGGCTGGGTTATTTGATCATATGAAGATGATGCAAAAGGTTTCATACCATTTGGATAAACCAAAATGGTACTTCCTTCACAAGCATCTCCTCTGGACAGAAACTTGGAATAATTATGGTGATCAAATGGCTCTTTGAAATGATGACAAAATGGTGGGGAGATGTTTTATGGGTATAATAATGATCTGGTAATTTATCAGGATTTTTGAAGCAATATAAAATATACTTGCTTCACAACCTGAAAATAATGCCAGAATCAAAGATTAGCTTCTGTGCTCACATAGATAATTGGATGGGGCTGCTAATGGGTGGAAGGGGTTAATATGAGCACATAAAGGAGTGTGAAAAAGTACAACTCATTTGGATACTCCTAGCTAGTACTTCCTTCACAATGCATTCCCTCAGACATGAACTTTGAAAAATCACTGAGGAAGATTGGCTAGGCAAATAAAGTTGAGCTTTGGCAAAGGGCAATTATTTGAACATGAAAAGATGTCCAAAAAGGTTGAGGTCAATTGGGCAAAGGAAAATGACACTTCCTTCACAACCTGCCACACAGGACAGAATAGAAAAGGAATTATTGGGGAATTATTTTTGAACATGGCAATGAAATTTGTTGCCATATTTGATCAAGATATGACCCAAAAAATTTATGAGAATTATTTGGAAATTTTTGGAGTGAGGGAAATATAGGTTGCTTCGCAACCTAGGGCAATTGGAGGTATTCCTTTAGTAGAAAAGGAATATTCCCAATAAAATGAATATTGGGATTTGGGCTAGGATGCAAATGACAGGGTCTTGGGAAGGATTTCGAAATGACAAGCCACTCGGGAAGCAAAGAAGAGGTTATCTTCTTCAGTTTCCAGACCACAGAGCCACGGAAAAGAAAACTCAGGCAAAAACCTCGAAAAAACAGAAGAAAAAAGAAAGGGCCAAAAATCAGGTTGTCAGAGTTTATCAGCCGGTTGGGTGAGAAGGCGATCCCTCTGTATCAGATGATGAAGAAAACAGACAATTTTGTCTGGACTGATGCTGCTAATGCGGCGTCTGAGGACCTGAAGAAGCAGTTGGCCAAACCGCCCGTCCTTGCTGCCCCCATTGATAAGGAACCATTGCTATTATACATGGCTGCTGACGCCTGAGCTGTCAGCGTGGCTATTGTGGTGGAGCGCAAAGAGGCTGGTAAGGAGTATCCGGTTCAACGGCCGGTTTATTATATCAGTGGGGTACTTATCGAGTCCAAACAGAGATATCCGCATTGGCAGAAGCTGGTGTATGGAGTGTTCATGGTGAGCCGGAAGCTTAAACAATATTTTCAGGGCCATCCCATTACTATGGTTAGTTCCGCTCCATTGGGAGATATCATTCAGAAAAGGGAGGCGACTGGCCGGGTTGCTAAGTGGGATATTGCGCTTGGGCCTCACGGGTTAAAATATATGCCTCGCACTGCTATCAAGTCCCAAGCGCTCGTGGATTTCATCAACGATAGGACAGAGTTGCAGGAACCAGAGGATAAACCGAATAACACATACTGGACTATTCACTTTGATAGATCCAGACAATTGGAGGGCTCGGGGCTGGAGTGGTTCTTACTGCCCCTCGAGGTGACAAATTTTGTTATGTTCTCCGCTTAATGTTTCCCTGTACTAACAATGCAGCTGTGTATGAGGCCTTGCTCCACGGTCTTCGGATGGCTAAGGAGATGAACTTAATCTGGGTACATTGCTTTGGCGACTCCGATTTAGTGGCTCAGCAGGTATCTGGTACGTGGGACTCCAAGGATCCACTTATGGTGGCTAATCGGCGTGAGGTGGATATCATTTCCAGTCACTTCAAAGGTTACCAGGTCGAGCACATTGATCAGCATAAGAATGAAGCGGCAGACACCCTAAGCCAGCTCGGATCCCAGCGTAAACCGGTGCCACCTAATGTTTTTCTTAATGTTCTGCATAATCCGTCGGTCAAGATACCAACAGAGGAGAATCTGGCTATTCCTGACCCCGGAAGCTCAATTTGTGGCGGTTCTTCATGCTATCCCTGATTGGACAGTGTCGTACCTGGCATATATGAGCCAAGGCGAGTTACCAGAGGACGAAGTTTTGGCCAGGCAGATAATCCGGCAGTCCAAGTCCATGACTATTGTCAATGGCGAGTTACATCATTGCAATGTCTCAGGGGCGTTTCAGCATTGTGTTTCTCCTGAAGAAGATTGTGGTCATCATTCCGGTTCAAAATCCTTGGTGGCTAAAGCTTTCTGGCATGGTTTTTACTGGTTAACAGCTCATGCTGATGCGGAGGATCTGGTCAGAAAGTGTGATGGATGTCAGAAATTTTCACGCTGAGCTGATGTTCTGGCTCAAGAATTGAGGATGATTCCAATCACCTGGCCGTTTGCAACCTTGGGGCTGGATATGGTTGGGCCTTTTAAGAGGTCCAAGGATAAGAAAACCCACCTTCTGGTGGCGGTTAATAAATTCACCAAGTGGGTAGAGGCAGAGCTAGTGAGCAAGTGTTATGCGGCCACGGTGGTTCAATTCATGAAAAAGGTGATCTTCCGCTTTGGCTTTCCACACAGCATTATAACAGATAATGGCACAAATCTCTCCAAGGGTGCTATGGAAGAGTTCTGTCAACGTGAGCACATTCGGCTTGATGTGAAATCAGTGCCCCCCCCCCCAGTCTAATGGTCAAGCGGAGAGAGCTAATCAAGAAATCCTAAAAGGTATCAAGCCTCGGCTTATGGTCCCTTTGTTGGGGAACGTAGCAGAAATTCAAAAATTTCCTATGAGTCACCAAGATCTATCTATAGAGAGACTAGCTACGAGGGGAAGGAGAGTGCATCTACATACCCTTGTAGATCGCTAAGCGGAAGCGTTCAAGAGAACGGGGTTGAAGGAGTCGTAGACGTCGTGATCCAAATCACCGGAGATCCTAGTGCCGAACGGACGGCACCTCCGCGCTCAACACACGTGCAGCCCGGTGACGTCTCCCATGCCTTGATCCAGCAAGGAGAGAGGGAGAGGTTGAGGAAGACTCCATCCAGCAGCAGCACAATGGCGTGGTGGTGGTGGAGGAGCGTGGCAATCCTGCAGGGCTTCGCCAAGCACCGCGGGAGAGGAGGAGAAAGAGAGGTAGGGCTGCGCCAACAGGGGAAGAACTTTGTGTGTTGGGCTGCCCCACTATATATAGGGGGAGAGGGGGGGCTGCGCCCCCACCTAGGGTTCCACCCCTAGGGGCGGCGGCCAGCCCAAAACCCATCTAGGGTGCGGCCAAGGGGGGCGGAGAGGGGAAACTTACCCCCCAAGTTAGGTGGCTGCGCCCCCTTCCCCAAACCCTAGGCGCCTTGGGCCCTTGGGGGGGGGGGGGGGCGCACCAGCCCACCTGGGGCTGGTCCCCTCCCACACTTGGCCCATGCAGCCCTCCGGGGCCGGTAGCCCCACTTGGTGGACCCCCGGGACCCTCCCGGTGGTCCCGGTACGTTACCGATAACACCCGAAACTTTTCCGGTGACCAAAACAGGACTTCCCATATATAAATCTTTACCTCTGGACCATTCTGGAACTCCTCATGACGTCCGAGATCTCATCCGGGACTCTGAACGACATTCGGTAACCACATACAAACTTCCTTTATAACCCTAGCGTCATCGAACCTTAAGTGTGTAGACCCTACGGGTTCGGGAACCATGCAGACATGACCGAGACGTTCTCCGGTCAATAAGAAACAGCGGGATCTGGATACCCATGTTGGCTCCCACATGTTCCACGATGATCTCATCGGATGAACCACGATGTCGAGGATTCAATCAATCCCGTATTCAATTCCCTTTGTCTAGCGGTATTGTACTTGCCCGAGATTCGATCGTCGGTACGCCGATACCTTGTTCAATCTCATTACCGGCAAGTCTCTTTACTTGTTCCGTAACACATCATCCCGTGATCAACCCCTTGGTCACATTGTGCACATTATGATGATGTCCTACCGAGTGGGCCCAGAGATACCTCTCCGTCAACCGGAGTGACAAATCCCAGTCTCGATTCGTGCCAACCCAACAAACACTTTCGGAGATACCCGTAGTGCACCTTTATAGCCACCCAGTTATGTTGTGACGTTTGGTACACCCAAAGCATTCCTACGGCATCCAGGAGTTGCACAATCTCATGGTCTAAGGAAATGATCTTTGACATAAGAAAAGCTTTAGCATACGAACTACACGATCTTTGTGCTAGGCTTAGGATTGGGTCTTGTCCATCACATCATTCTCCTAATGATGTGATCCCGTTATCAACGACATCCAATGTCCATGGTTAGGAAACTGTAACCATCTATTGATCAACGAGCTAGTCAACTAGAGGCTTACTAGGGACATGGTGTTGTCTATGTACCCACACATGTGTCTGAGTTTCCTATCAATACAATTATAGCATGGATAATAAACAATTATCATGAACAAGGAAATATAATAATAACTAATTTATTATTGCCTCTAGGGCATATTTCCAACAGTCCCACTTGCACTAGAGTCAATAATCTAGTTCACATCGCCATGTGATTATCATTCACAGGTCACATCGCCATGTGACCAACATCCAAAGAGTTTACTAGTGTCACTAAACTAGTTCACATCATCATGTGATTAAGACTCAATGAGTTCTGGGGTTTGATCATGTTTTGCTTGTGAGAGAGGTTTTAGTCAACGGGTCTGCAACATTCAGATCCGTATGTACTTCGCAAATCTCTAGGTCATATTGTAAATGTTGTTTCCACGCTCCACTTGGAACTATTCCAAATGGTTGCTCCACTATACGTATCCGGTTTGCTACTCAGAGTCATTTGGATAGGTGTTAAAGCTTGCATCGACGTAACCCTTTACGCCGAACTCTTTATCACCTCCGTAATCAAGAAACATGTCCTTATTCCTCTAAGGATGATTTTCACTGCTATCTGGTGATCCACTCCTTGATCACCTTTGTACCCTCTGCCAGGTATGTAGCAAGGCACACTTCCGGTGCGGTACACAGCATAGCATACTATAGAGCCTACGTCTAAAGCATAGGGGACGACCTTCGTCCTTTCTCTCTCTTATGCCGTGGTCGAGCTTTAACTCTTAACTTCATACCTTACAACTCAGGCAAGAACTCCTTCTTTGACTGATCCATCTTGAACACCTTCATGATCATGTCAAGGTATATGCTCATTTGAAAGTACCATTTAGCGTTTTTGATCTATCCTCATAGATCTTGATGCTCAATGTTCAAGCAGCATAGTCCAGGTTTTCTATTGAAAAACACTTTTCAAATAACCCTATATGCTTTCCAGAAATTCTACATCATTTCAGATCAACAATATGTCAATAACATATACTCATCAGAAATTCTATAGTGCTCCCACTCACTTCTTTGGAAATACAAGTTTCTCATAAACTTTGTATAAACCCAAAATCTTTGATCATCTCATCAAAGCGTATATTCCAACTCCAAGATGCTTACTCCAGTCCTTAGAAGGATTGCTGGAGCTTTGCACACTTGTTAGCATCTTTCAGGATTGACAAAACCTTCTGGTTGTATCACATACAACCTTTCCTCAAGGATATCATCGAGGAAACAATGTTTTCACATCCTATCTGCAAGATTTCATAAATCATGCAGTAATTGCTAATATAATTCCAACAGACTCTTAGCATCGCTACGAGTGAGAAAGCCTCACCGTAGTCAACTCCTTGAACTTGTCGGAAAACATCTTAACGACAAGTCGAGCTTTCTTAATGGTAATACTTACCATCATTGTCTGTCTTTCTTTTTAAAATCCATCTGTACCCAACAGCCTTACGACCATCAAGCAGTTCTTCCAAAGTCCACACTTTGTTCTCATACATGGATCCTCTCTCGGATTTTATGGCCTCAAGCCATTTGTCGGAATCCGGGCCCACCATCTCTTCTCCATAACTCGTAGGTTCATTGCTGTCTAGCAACATGACCTCCAAGACAGGATTACGTACCACCTTGAAGCAGTACGCATCCTTGTCGACCTACGAGGTTTGGTAGTGACTTGATCCGAAGTTTCATGATCACTATCATAAGCTTCTACTTCAATTGGTGTAGGTGCCACAGGAACAACTTCCTGTGCCCTGCTACACACTAGTTGAAGTGATGGTTCAACAACCTCATCAAGTCTCCACCATCCTCCCACTCAATTCTTTCGAGAGAAACTTTTCCTCGAGAAAGGACCTGTTTCTAGAAACAATCCTTTTGCTTCTGGATCTGAAATAGGAGGTATACCCAACTGTTTCTGGGTGTCCTATGAAGATGCATTTAATCCAATTTGGGTTCGAGCTTATCAACCTGAAACTTTTTCACATAAGTGTCGCAGCCCCAAACTTTCAAGAAACGACAGCTTAGGTTTCTCTAAACCATAGTTCATATGCTGTCATCTCAACGGAATCACGTGGTGCCCTATTAAAATGAATGTGGTTGTCTCTAATGCCTAACGCATGAACGATAGTGGTAATTCGATAAGAGACATCATAGCATGCACCATATCCAATAGGGTGCAGTCATGATGTTCGGACACACCATCACACTATGTTGTTCCAGGCGGTGTTAGTTGTGAAACAATTTCCACAATGTCTTAATTGTGTACCAAACCCGCAACTTAGATATTCATCTCTATGATCATATCACAGACATTTTATCCTCTTGTCACGAAGATCTTCAACTTCATTCTGAAATTACTTGAACCTTTCAACAATTCAGACTTGTGTTTCATCAAGTAAATATACTCAACATCTACTCAAATCATCTGTGAAGTAAGAACATAACGATATTCACTACATGCCTCAGCACTCATTGGACTGCACACATCAAAATGTGTTGCTTCCAACAAGTTGCTATCTTGTTCCATCTTACTGAAAATGAGGCTTTTCAGTCATCTTGCCCATGTGGTATGATTTGCATATCTCAAGTGATTCAAAATCAAGTGAGTCCAAACAATCCATCTGCATGGAGTTTCTTCATGAGTACACACCAATAGACATGGTTTGCGTGTCTCAAACTTTTCAAAAACGAGTGAGTCCAAAGATCCATCAGCATGGAGCTTCTTCATGCGTTTTATACCAATATGACTTACATGGCAGTGCCACAAGTAAGTGGTACTATCATTACTATCTTATATATTTTGGCATGAAAATGTGTATCACTACGATCGATATTCATTAAACCATTCTTTTAGGTGCAAGACCATTGAAGGTATTATTCAAATAAACAGAGTAACCATTATTCTTCTTAAATGAATAACCGTATTGCGATAGACATAATCCAATATTGTCTATGCTCAACGCAAACACCAAATAACAATTATACAGGTTTAACACCAATCTCGATGGTAGAGGGAGCATGCGATGCTTGATCACATCAACCTTGGAAACACTTCCAACACATATCGTCATCTCACCTTTAGCTAGTCTCCGTTTATTCCGTAGCTTTTATTTCGAGTTACTAACACTTAGCAACCGAACCGGTATCTAATACCCTGGTGCTACTAGGAGTACTAGTAAAGTACACATTAGCATAATGTATATCCAATATACTTCTGTCGACTTTGCCTGCCTTCTTATCTACCAAGTATCTAGGGTGGTTCTGCTCCAGTGTCCGTTCCCTCATTACAGAAGCACTTAGTCTCGGGTTTGGGTTCAACCCTGGGTTTCTTCACTGGAGCAGCAACTGATTTGCCATTTCATGAAGTACCCCTTCTTGCCCTTGCCCTTCTTGAAACTAGTGGTTTCACTAACCATCGACAATTGATGCTCCTTCTTGATTTCTACTTTCGCGGTGTCAAACATCGCGAATATCTCAAGGATCATCATATCCATCCCTGATATGTTATAGTTCATCACGAAGCTCTAGCAGCTTGGTGGTAATGGCTTTGGAGAAACATCACTATCTCATCTGGAAGATCGACTCCCACTCGATTCAAGTGATTGTTGTACCCAGACAATCTGAGTACAAGCTCAATGATTGAGATCTTCTCCCTTAGTTTGTAGGCTAGAAAACTCGTCGGAGGTCTCATACCTCTTGATGTGGGCACGAGCCTGAAATCCCAATTTCTGCTCTTGGAACATCTCATATGTTCTGCGACATTTCAAAAATGTCTTCGGTGCCTCAATTCTAAACCATTTAACATTACCGAACTATCATGTAGTCATCAAAACGTGTATGTCAGATGTTCGCAACATCCACAGACCACGTTCGAGGTCCAGCACACCGAGCGGTGCATTAAGGACATAAGCCTTCTACTGTCCGCATAATTTCTACTGTCGACTTTCAACTATATTTTCTCTAGGAACATATCTAAAACAGTAGAACTAAAGCGCAAGCTATGACATAATTTGCAAAGGGCTTTTGACTATGTTTAGGATAATTAAGTTCATCTAATGAACTCCCACTCAGATAGACATCCCTCTAGTCATCTAAGTGATTACATGATCCGAGTCAACTAGGCCGTGTCCGATCATCACGTGAGACGGACTAGTCATCATCGGTGAACATCTTCATGTTGATCGTATCTACTATACGACTCATGCTCGACCTTTCGGTCTCTTGTGTTCCGAGGCCATGTCTGGACATGCTAGGCTCGTCAAGTTAACCTAAGTGTTTCGCGTGTATAAATCCGGCTTACACCCGTTGTATGTGAATGTTAGAATCTATCACACCCAATCATCACGTGGTGCTTCGAAACGACGAACTTTTGCAACGGTGCACAGTTAGGGGGAACACTTTCTTGAAATTTTAATGAGGGATCATCTTATTTACTACCGTCGTTCTAAGCAAATAAGATGCATAAACATGATAAACATCACATGCAATCAAAAAGTGACATGATATGGCCAATATCATTTTGCTCCTTTTGATCTCCATCTTCGGGGCTCCACGATCATCATCGTCACCGGCATGACACCATGATCTGGATCATCATGATCTCCATCATCATGTCTTCATGAAGTTGTCTCACCAACTATTATTTCTACTACTATGGCTACCGGTTAGCAATAAAGTAAAGTAATTACATGGCGTTGTTCAATGACACGCAGGTCCTATAATAAATTAAGACAACTCCTATGGCTCTTGCCAGTTGTCATACTCATCGACATGCAAGTCGTGATTCCTATTACAAGAACATGATCAATCTCATATATCACATATCATTCATCACATTCTTTTTGGCCATATCACATCACATAGCATACCCTGCAAAAACAAGTTAGACGTCCTCTAATTGTTGTTTGCATGTTTTACGTGGCTGCTATGGGTTTCTAGCAAGAACATTTCTTACCTATGCAAAAACCACAACGTGATCTGTCAATTGCTATTTACCCTTCATAAGGACCCTTTTCATCGAATCCGTTCCGACTAAAGTTGGAGAGACTGGCACCCGCTAGCCACCCTATGCACCAAGTGCATGTCAGTCGGTGGAACCTGTCTCACGTAAGAGTACGTGTAAGGTCGGTCCGGGCCGCTTCATCCCACAATACCGTCGAAACAAGATTAGACTAGTAACGGTAAGCATATTGAACAAAATCAACGCCCACAACTACTTTGTGTTCTACTCGTGCAAAGAATCTACGCAATAAACCTGGCTCTGATACCACTGTTGGGGAACGTAGCAGAAATTCAAAATTTTCCTACGAGTCACCAAGATCTATCTATCAAGAGACTAGCAACAAGGGGAAGGAGAGTGCATCTACATACCGTTGTAGATTGCTAAGCGGAAGTGTTCAAGAGAACGAGGTTGAAGGAGATGTACTTGTCGTGATCCAAATCACCGGAGATCCTAGTGCCGAACGGATGGCACCTCCGTGTTCAACACACGTGCAGCCCGGTGACGTCTCCCATGCCTTGATCCAGCAAGGAGAGAGGGAGAGGTTGAGGAAGACTCCATCCAGCAGCAGCACAATGACGTGCTGGTGGTGGAGGAGCGTGGCAATCCTGCAGGGCTTCGCCAAGCACCGCGGGAGAGGAGGAGAAAGAGAGGTAGGGCTGCGCCAACCGGAGAAGAACTTCATGTGTTGGGCTTCCCCTTTGCCTCCACTATATATAGGGGGAGAGGGGGGGCTGCGCCCCCAACTAGGGTTCCACCCATAGGGGCGGCGGCCAGCCAAAAACCCGTCTAGTGTGCGGCCAAGGGGGGGAGAGGCGAAACTTGCCCCCCCAAGTTAGGTGGGTGCGCCCCCTTCCCCAAACCCTAGGCGCCATGGGCCCTTGTGGGGGGGGGGGGGCGCACCAGCCCACCTAGGGCTGGTCCCCTCTGACACTTGGCCCATGCAGCCCTCCGGGGCCGGTGGCCCCACTTGGTGGACCCCCGGGACCCTCCCGGTGGTCCCGGTACGTTACCGATAACACCCGAAACTTTTCCGGTGACCAAAACAGGACTTACCATATATAAATCTTTACCTCCGAACCATTCCGGAACTCCTCGTGACGTCCGAGATATCATCTGGGACACCGAACAACATTCGTTAACCACATACAAACTTCCTTTATAACCCTAGCGTCATCGAACCTTAAGTGTGTAGACCCTACGGGTTCTTGAACCATGCAGACATGACCGAGACGTTCTCCGGTCAATAACCAAAAGCGGGATCTGGATACCCATGTTGGCTCCCACATGTTCCATGATGATCTCAATGGATGAACCATGATGTCGAGGATTCAATCAATCCCGTATTCAATTCCCTTTGTCTAGCGGTATTGTACTTGCCCAAGAATCGATCGTCGGTATGCCGATACCTTGTTCAATCTCATTACCGGCAAGTCTCTTTACTCATTATGTAACACATCATCCCGTGATCAACCCCTTGGTCACATTGTGCACATTATGATGATGTCCTATCGAGTGGGCCCAGAGATACCTCTCCGTCAACCGGAGTGACAAATCCCAGTCTCGATTCGTGCCAACCCAACAGACACTTTCAGAGATACCTGTAGGGCACCTTTATAGCCACCCAGTTACGTTGTGACGTTTGGTACACCCAAAGCATTCCTATGGAATCCGGGAGTTGCACAATCTCATGGTCTAAGGAAATGATACTTGACATTAGAAAAGCTTTAGCATACGAACTACATGATCTTTGTGCTAGGCTTATGATTGGGTCTTGTCCATCACATCATTCTCCTAATGATGTGATCCCGTTATCAACGACCTCCAATGTCCATGGTCAGGAAACCGTAACCATCTATTGATCAACGAGCTAGTCAACTAGAGGCTTACTAGGGACACGGTGTTGTCTATGTACCCACACATGTATCTGAGTTTCCTATCAATACAATTATAGCATGGATAATAAACAATTATCAGGAACAAGGAAATATAATAATAACTAATTTATTATTGCCTCTAGGGCATATTTCCAACACCCTTTGCAGCGGACGATGGGTTGTTGGGTGGAAGAGTTGCCTTCCGTTTTATGGAGCATTAACACCACCCCCAATAGATCTATGGGTTACACACCCTTCTTCATGGTTTATGGAGCAGAAGCAGTTCTCCCAAGTGATATTCGTCATGACTCGCCCCGAGTGGCAGCTTATGTTGAAGCGGACAATGAAAGAGCACGCCAAGATGCATTGGACCTGTTAGATGAAAAACGGGATATTGCGGCAGCTCGTTCGGCGATTTATCTGCAAGACCTGCGGCGTTATCACAGCAGCCAGGTTAAAACCAGGGCTTTTCAAGAAGCCGACTTAGTGCTCCGGCTCATCCAAGATTAGACTGACATGCACAAGTTATCCTCACATTGGGAAGGGCCCTTTGTGGTCAGCAAGAATCTGAACAACGGGTCATACTACCTTATCGATGTTCGAGAGCACAAAGACTCACGCAAATCGGAGGAGGAGACCCGTCGGCCGTGGAACATAGCTCATCTTCGGCCTTACTACACCTGAGCCACAGGATCCTATTATGTATATATTTTTGACAATGTACATATTATCATCAATAAATAAACCGGCATCCTTGCTAAAGCGGGGCCTCTGCCATTTCATCTTATATGTCTTTTTGGTTACATGGGGGCTTCTGCTTATAAAGAGGAGTTCTAATTGCCCATAACCCGGCTTATAAAGCCATATAAAAAAGCTTCAGAGCATCACACCCAAGGGACCAAAGAGAGTCTGTTACACGCATAGCTCAAACATAGGTACCCACTGAGCACAACTCACAATGTTAGCTGGGGGCTCTTTGTGCACAGCAACGAAGAGTTTTAAAGGACCCTTGTAATAGGCTATCAAGCCAGGCTTGGAAGCCGGGTGTATTCACCTAAGACCCTGGGTTAACCTGCCTTCATCAAGTAAGCCACTCCATCCAGGTAATCCTGGTATGACCCGCCGAACGTTTCACAAGTCAATCTTATACAGACCCTGAACTTGTCAAAGTTAAAACGACAATTGGTTAATGTAAGGCCCATCTTAAAAGGCTTTGTAAAATGGTTTAACTCAGTGGCCTGGCAGCCCATGAAAAGCCTCGAATTTGGGCCTGGCAGCCCTTGAAAAGCCTTGACTAAAAGTTTTTTCATTTGCTTTTATTTGTCAAAGTTTTTCTCCTTTGATAAGGTTTTGAGGCAAACCGGCGTCTATTGACCCAGCCTGATTATAAGTCAGCAATATAACCCGGTGTTTGTTAACCCGGCGTGGCTTTCAACTATCAGTTGTTAGTGCACAACCAATTATAAACCGGTGTTTGTTAACCCGGTCTGGCATTTGACTATAAGTCGCCAGGATGATCATCTGGTGTTTATCATAACTCTGGATGACTTACTTTAAAACCAGCATAGCATGGTGGGAGTTGGCAGCACTCAAAAAATTTGAGTCATCACCCTTACTACAAGAACGTTGGTAAACCAACGATATGATTCAATATTACAGGTATGATGTATTTCATATTTCACTATTTTTACAGTCTTGGTTATAAACTCTGGCTTTATATTGGGTATCATAACCCGTCCGGCGGTAAACCGCCAGGGCAATTTTATGTCTATCACATGTAAGAAACAGGATTGCATAAAACTGTTAAAGATCATAAGCAGACATTATATATCATGACAGATTGACAGTATCAGGCAAAATGGCTATGCACGATGGCATAGAAGACCAAGTGTTTCAGCTAGCCTATTACAAAGCGTGTTAAACTGCCCAAAAGGATAATTGTTTCTCATAAAGAGAACAGTGCGTAGATGATAAACCGGCTTCCGGGTTACGATTCTTCTTTAGCTTGATGAGAAGGTTGCGGATCATCCTGCGCCGGTTCACCCTCCGCCTCGCCACCTAGTGGCTGGAAGTCAATGGTTGCCCAGTCAATTCTAGACAAAGCTCGAAAGACAGCTTCATCGCTTTTAAGATCTGACGATTCAACATCAGGGGCATAAGTATGCTTATGTATTGGCGGTGCTTCATAAACCGACGCATCAATCCGTTTGTTGTCTGCATCATAGATGGACTGGTGGAAAGACAAGTCAGTCTCTTCGGCCAGTTTACTGGCAAGCGGGCGCATTTCTATTGTCAGAGCTTTAAGAGCATCATTGTCAAATTCGGACCCATCTTGTTTTTGGCTAGGATAGCCATTCCCAATGTCTTCCGGATCAAGATCGGCTATCCAAGCATTATCCCGAGTCAGTGCAGATAAGGCGCCAGCCCTTGCAGCAGATCTCTTCACCTCTTCTAGTTGGGCAGGTGTCATGGATAGCTTGGCCAATGTGTCCTTGATTAAAGTCGGCGGCGGTTTATTGTACGAGGCTGTGCAGATGACCCGTTGAGTGCCGGGATATAACTGCTCTATCAAGGTATAGGTAGCCTTCAGTTTCTTGCGCATATCTAAGCCGAGATGGGCAACACGGCTACCTGCAATGGTTATAATATTATTGTTAAACTGGCGGTTTCAAGGATGATTCAGTATGGTTCATGACAAGGCTACTTACCAAAGATGGCAGAAGTCATAGCATTGATTTGCCACTTTAAGTCTGTCAGCTCTTCTGCCACCGGTTTAAGTGCCGCTTCAGCATCCTCCGCCCGCTTTAGCAAAGTGGCTTTTTCAGCCTCCCAGTCTGCTCGCTCGCCTTTGAATCCATCTTTCAATTGCTCCATGCTTGTTAAAGCGCCCTTCAGCTCTTCTTTGGCCTTTGAAGTTTCGGCCTGCTGGGACTTAATATTTTCCTGGAGATCGGCGATTTGAGAATCTTTGTTGGTCAAGTCAGCCTGCAAAAGACATACAATAAATTGGCAATACACTGTTCAAAGTCCCAAGCACATAACAAGTTATACACTTGGCACTTGGGGGCTAATGCGGATTGCTTTTTCTCAAATAACATTTTAAGTCCCAAGCATATAACACGTTATATACTTGGCACTTGGGGGCTAATGCATAACGGATCAATTCAAAGTTATCAAGTTTTATTGCATGAACCAGATCATGTTAATGGCTGAAAGGAATTCTGATGTATAAACCGGACTATCCTAAAGGTATAAACTGGTCTATAGGGGCTACAAAAGCAAAATTCAATCTTCTCCTACTATAAGTCCGGTTCACATCCATGAACTGGTCCTTGGGGGCTACTAGAGTTGGTAATTGAAGCAAGATATACGGAAAAAGAAGCTATTCAAAGGAACAAATATTTACCTCATATCGCTCTTTCATCAAGTTTACTAAACTGCCTTCATAATCGCGGCTGGTATACAGACGGTTTAGATATCCAGAGTGAATGTCCTGAGCAGAGAGGTGGGCATAGCTTGACAAATCGGTTTTCCATTTGCCCTTGTCCACAGCGGAGAATTCTTCCTTTGCACTATGCTTTGATAAAGTGACAGGATTGCCAGGAGCAGTATGGCCAAAGCCAGTAATCACAACATCATTTGTTGTGCCTTCAACAGTCTTATCTGGGCTTGGCGGTTTAGCAGATGCTTTTGCTCGGCTTGGTGGATCGTTAGCTGGGCTTGGCGGATCAGCAGGCTAGCTTGTTGGATTTATTTCTGCTGGATCAACAAAAGTATCCTGACCCTGAGGTACCGGGTCATCCAGAGCAATGTCAGCATTTTGATCAAGAGCTTCTGAAGTCCTCTCCGGTTTAGTGGCCGGATTATGATCACTTGGTGTAGTCAGCTTGGCTTTTTTGCTAAGTCTGGATTTGGCACTAAAAAGAACAAATGCAGAGGTTAGTATAATAAACCAGTGCAAGGCAGAAAAACTAAGTCTATTATGCTTACCCAGGAACGGTCTTGAGTGGACGCATCTGTGTGGTTGATGAATCGCTGGAGGATGAATGGGAGGTGCCCTGATAATTCGAATCAGATGGATTAAGAGGATATCGGAAGTAACCCGCCTTGGGATAAACTGTATTAAAAGAACAAGAGACCTCTTGTGGATGTTTGTGAACCGGAGAATATGGTAAATCGGAGGACGTAACTTGTTGACCACTATGTTGAGTGGTGCGGCCAGTTTCATGCTGTTGTGTCATCAAAGAAAAGTGCGGATCCAAATAAGCAAGAGGGTGTGAACGTTTTGCTTTCCGGACTGCTCGACGAAGTTTTGGTACTGGCACATGATTTGAGTCGGAGGATAGAACAATTACCTCTACATCACCAGCGTGGCTAGCTTCCGCATCATCCTGATAACAATCATTGTCAATGAGGTGTATGAAAAAAGAACCCAGAGAATCAAGTTCTACCTCTAACTTCGGATTATCAAGCTCTTCATCATTAGGCAGATCAGCAGCCTCGGCGGTTTTCTTCTTTGCTGGCCTCTTGGTAACCCTGGTCCTGATGCGGGGTGCCCTCGCCGGTTTATCTTGTGACTTCCTTTTCCAGAACGGATCATCGCTCTGAGCAGATGGACAACAAGTCATAAAGAAATAATTAAGGAGGAATGGATTAAAGCAAAAATAAGACAACTCTTACAGCTGGCGGTTTGTTGGATTCATAGAAGGGACTAAGCCCTACTCTGCTATAGGCAGCCACCGGTTCATCAAGCATTTTCTTGACGGCTTTGATGACTTCATCATCTGTGAGCTGGATATCAATATGACGCTAGGGGTCTTTTAGATCCCCTGTATATTCACACATTAAACCGGGGCACCGACTTAAAGGTAAAATACTCCAAGACACCCAGCAGCGGACGAAATCAATGCATGTCAGGCCACTGGCAACAAATGCCCTGATCTTTGCTAGTTGAGGGGCATATTTTGATCTTTCCATGGCAGTGAGTCGCTGAGGAACCGGATGGGTTTTGGTAAGCCGGTATGCACGATAACCCGGCAGAGGATTTTCGTTGTCTGGAGTTGTATTGCAGCAGTAAAACCAAGTCTGGTTCCAGTCCTTGGGGTGGCTATGATGTTTGGAGTGACGGAAGTCGACATCCTTTCTCTTCTGGATGGAAACGCCCCCGAGTTCAGTGTTGGGCCCGTCCATAAATTCAGTACGGCGGTTAAAGTAAAAGAAGTCCCGGAATAGTTCCACAGTGGGTTCCTCTTGCAGATAGACTTCGCGAAATACTTGAAAATTGCATATATTGGACACAGAGTTTGGTCCAATATCTTGAGGGTGGATCTGGAAGCTGGCAAGAACATCACGAAAGAACATTGATCCGGGAGGGCTGAACCCTCGATTCAGATGATAAGTAAAAACAATCACTTCTCCATTCTGAGGCTCAGGAGGATTTTCTAAACCAGGGACTCTCTAGTGGATGGTTTATTTGCTCACTAAAGCGCCAGTCACAACATACCCAGTCAGTTGCTCTTCAGTAACCCGGGAAGGAACACAATTGCAAGCATAAAACAATTTGGCCATTTGAACAGGAAGCTGGAAAAGAGGATCAAGGTCGTTTTAAGGTTTTGATTGAAGCAGATAATCTGGTTTAAAGACGGGAAAAACAAATTGAAACATATGCGCATGATAAGCCGGAATTTATATTGAGGATGAGTTGGCGGTTTAAGAGAGGGCTAATGGTGTCTGGCAGGTTATCATCTTGTAAAAAGGTAAACCGCCTACACTGCTGCGGAAATTACAGATCTGAAAAATCTCTAAGTATTGCAGAAACAGGTTTTGCAAGTTGCGGCTATAGTTTTGGATCTACCGCAGTCTTAAGAGTGAGGAAAAATTCAAAAACCTTGGCGGTATCAGCAGAACAGCTAAGGGCTAGATGGGATCTGTTTACTGATAGCAGAGATGCTATGATGAAGAAAAACAAGATCTAGTTATGGCCGCACAGAAACAAAATTCGTGTTTTTATTAAAGGATCCGTGTGACAGCAATGAGTATGGAGGAACACTGAAGAACACGAAGAACAATGAAACCCTAATGGTGGATCTGAGTAGAAGAGGAAGAAAGCTTACAGAGGTTGCAGGAGAGGCGGAGAGGCGTCGCGTTTCTCTGGTCAGATCAGGTTGATGCAGCGGCCGTTGGTGGTGCACAAGCGAAGGTCGACGGCGGCGGCTGCCCTCGAGCTCTGAGGCGACGTGAGGAAGACGATGAGGCGAAGGGGCACGAAGGGGAAAGGAAAGAGTGAACCTTGGCCCTATTTATAAAACAAAGGCATAAGTGACAGGCGCGGGAATCGAGGAGCTCAAAATGGATATCTGACAGAGCTGTCGCCTCAATTTTTGGAGGGTTATTAATAAGAAAAAAGCATTTACAGGTTTTTATATGGACATGATGTCATGACGATTCACTACAATCTTAAAAGATGATGTCACGTGTAAGTGCATCTAGTGCCCCTTAGTGATTTTGGTGTATTGAAGACTTATAGGTTAAGGGACTAATGCGTTTGTGAGTGTACACGGGTCTATAAGTCTATGAGGAATTTGATATTTACAGAGAAAGTCGACCCTTAAAAATGAAGTTCTTCAACTGAAGACTTTGATATTCTGAAGACTTTCTGAAGACTTTGAAAGTGAAGAAATTGGTGTGACCTTGAACACTTGGTATTCATTTGTGGAACATGAAGTGTGAAGACTTTTGTTTTCGTAGTTTCATTTTCTCTTTCTTGAGTCATAGGAAACACTGTACTGTTAAAGGGGGTCAAGGAAATACTAAGGAAAAATTTCCATGTGATGCTCAACTCAAAATCCTACACCTACCAATCCCTTCGAGTGAAGCCTTTGGAAATCTCATACAGTTCAGTCACTTTCTTCAGTGACAGAGACGAAGTTCTTCTGGTTGCTGATGAATTTGTTCTGACTGAGGAGTTAGGAATTCGTCAGTGCGAATTACCTACACAGTGAGGAACATGATAGCCCTGAGGAATTTGAGAGTCAAATTCCCGACCGTTGTTGTGCTGCGCGCCAGCTGTCCCAAAATATCTTATCCACCTAACGGTCATATCATTGATGGGCATTTATGTCTTATCATGTCGGGCTGCTCCCTAGGCTATAAATAGCCGCCCCCTACAACCACTAGCTGGTTGGCTGCTCCGAGAGAACTTGACACTTGTCATTTGAGAGCAACCCATCCTCCGAGGACTTTGAGCGAAAATCATCGAGTGAGGAAAACCCAAAACCAAACCCCTACAAACCCAAAGTGATTGAGCATCACTAAAGAAATTGATCCTGCGTGGATCCGACGCTTGTTACCTTTGAAGACTATGCTTCTTCCAGACGGTTAGGCCTCAAGGTCTAGAGCATCCAAGAGGAATTGTGGATCGCCGAGTGACCAAGTCTGTGAAGGTTTGGAAGTCGCGTGAAGACTTACCACGAGGGATTGGACGAGGTCTGTGTGACCTTAGTTCAAGGAGAATACGGTGAGGACTGGATGTCCTGACCTGCGTGCTCAGCGACTGGGTGTCCGGGACTGTGTGTCCTCGAGTTTAAATACTCAGCCGCTCCAACCAGACGTACAACTGAGATAGCAGTTGGAACTGGTCTACCAAATCATTGTCTTCACCAACCTAACTGGTTCTATTTCCTCAACCCTTTCATTTCCTCATTACTGTGTTGAGTGTTTGTTCATATCTGTGTTTGAAGACTTTGACTGAAGACTTTCTCAATTTCCTCAGTTCAAGTTCTTCAGTCTGTTTGTCTTCATCTTGTGTTATCCTGTGATTATGCTTTCTGTACTCTGTGCTAGTCTTCATTTCATCATGATAACCATGCTTGTATTCTGTTATGCTTACTTCTGAGTACTTATTCCGCTGCTAATAGTTCTTCGCTAAGCAATTTCCTCACCGGCAAATTCCTCAGTGAAGAATTCATAAAAATCGCCTATTCACCCCCCCTCTAGTCGGCATAACGCACTTTCAATTGGTATCAGAGCAAGGTACTCCCTTGTTCTGTGTGATTTTGGTTTAACCGCCTGGAGTTTTAGTTATGTCGACTGCAGGTATGATCAAGGTCTCGGCTGGGTGTCCTACCTTTGATGGGACGGACTACCCCTACTGGAAAAACAAGATGCGAATGCATCTCGAGGCAATTGACAACGATCTTTGGTATGTTGTGGAAAATGGTGTTCCCTCTGTCTCACCCTCACTGAACGCTACCGATGTGAAGAGATTCAAGCAACTCGATTCTCAAGCGAACAATATCATATGTGGCCATCTGAGTAAAGGACAGTATGGAAGGGTGAGTGCTTTGGAAACTGCTAAGCTTATCTGGGATAGGCTGTCCAAAGTGAATGAAGGAGTCTCAACTCAGCGTGACTCTCGAGTTGATGTTCTTCGGAATCTCTTCAATCGCTTCAAAAGACTCGACAATGATAATTTCCAACAAACCTTTGATCGCCTCACTGACATCTCAAATGAGCTTCAAGCCCTCGATGCCACTGACATCACTGACCATGAGGTGGTGAAGAAACTGTTGAGATCACTTGATTCCTCATTTGATACTCTGGGTCTGATGATACAAGAACGGGCTGACTACAAGTCTCTTGATCCTGCCGATGTCCTCGAAAGGCTAAATACTCACAAGTTCCAGCTTGTGGAAAAGAGAGATCTCTATGGTTCGAGCTATGGCAAACCACGTGCCTTGAAGGCCAAGGTTGTGTCTGAGTCTGAATGTGAGGATTCTGGTAGTAGCCTTGGTGATCCTGAAGAATTGAGCCAGGAGCTAGCACTGCTCGTGAAGAAATTCCAGAAGTTCTCAAGACGTGGTCGCTTTGGAAAATCCTCAAGAAGCAGTGATTCCTCATCAACTGACTATAAGAGAAGGTTGTGCCACAAATGCAAGAAATCTGGTCATTATATTCAAGATTGTCCTCAGTGGGAAAAGGAATTGAAGAAGAAGAAATACAAGGATTACAGTTCTGATGATGCGAAGAAGAAGAAGAAATCGTCAAAATCTTCGTCATCAAAATCATCGAAGTCTTCATCTCACAAGAAGTCTTCATCTCACTGACCCCACCGACAAGCCCGATGAAGATAATGATGACTACGCTCCCACCTATTGCTTCATGTCAAAAGGTGCAAAGGTACTCAAATAAACCTCCTCTGAATCTAGTGAAAATGAATCTGATGAGGATCTCAAGCCCAACTACTCTAAAGTTGCTAAGATTGCTGTAAAACAACAAAGGGATTTTGAAAAGGTTCAAAACATGCTAGACAAAAGTGATGATATGTTGGGAGAAGAAATGGATCGCACTAAAGCCCTGACTGAAAATCTTCAGAGACTTCAGTCTAGGTTTTTTAATCTTCAAAGTCATCATAACACTCTCTTATATGATCATGAGAAACTTTCTTATGAATTTCTTCAAAGAAAGCAAGATCTTGAGAAGCTAAGAGTGAGTTATGAAGATCTTCAGAAGGAGCGCGATTCATTACTAGCTCAACAAATCAGTGCTTCTCAGGAAGAATTTGTTCCTCCATGCTTAAAGTGCATTGAACGTGAATCTGCTAATTCTTCACCTGAATGTTCAAATGCTTCAACTGTTACAAATTCTTCACCTGCCTCTGCTATCACTAATTCCTTATCTGAGGACATTGCTAGTATCACTGACGATGCAGGGCTGAAGGAATTGTACATGACAGGCATGTACAAAAGCCTCAAAGGGCATCAGACTCTTTGTGATGTGCTTAAAAAGCAGATCCTCAACAGAAACCCTAGGAAAGAGGGTATCGCCTTTGAGAGGAAACTTAATGCTGATGGAACATATTGGAAGCCTGAGCAGTACCCCAAAACCTCATGGGTTGCTACAAAGGGAACTCCAGTTGATCCATCTAACTTATCTGGCTTTACATGTGAATCTCCTCATCCTTCTGATGAGTCATTTGACTCCAACTATAAACTGTTCAAAAATCAGAATGGTGAAGTATTTGCTAGATATGTTGGCACTAACTGCAGGAACGGTTCTCCTATGAAGAAAATCTAGGTTCCCAAGAAGTGCCTTGAAAGTCTTCAGGTGAATGTCCTCATGACACCACCAGTGAAGAACAGGAACCCCAGATCAAATTCTTCATATGGATCAAATTCCTCAAATGGATCAAAGTCCTCATATGATTATCATCGTGCTAACAACTCTATTTCGCAGGGTAGAGCTAAGGGCAATGAATATGTGCATTATTCTTCAAACCATTATGTTCATAAGTCCTCGAAGAATTTCTCTGCTTATTCATATGCTTAACCTAACCCCTCTTATGTGAAACGAAATGGTTTGGCTTCTATGCCACCATTCTCGTATGGTGCTCGCAGAGTGATGAACTCTTTGCCACCCCTTCAGATGTGGGTGGTGAAGAAAAATAACTAATCTCTTCTGCAGGGTCAGGTCTCCAGACGTGCCTTAACGTCTGAAGAATTTGCTGGGGACCAGACAAAATTGCCTGAAAGGACGCAGGCGAATCATGATGAAACTTTCACACGTCCTCCTACTGCTATATCTGTTTACTGCTTGATGAAATTCATCTGATGAACTTGATATCATATTCTTTATTGATGAAGCATATGATATTGTAAGTTACACTAATTCATCTGCAGGATGATCAACCAAAAGCCACTGAATGGGTCCTTGATAGTGGATGTACAAATCACATGACTGGTGACAAGAATCTTTTGATGGATGCTCCCTTATCACCGTCACATCTGAAGCACATGATCTTTGCTGACAAAGGCAAAAGTCAGGTATTGGGTCTTGGTAAGCTTGCGATCTCTAAGGATAAACACATGGACAAAGTCATGCTTGTTGAGTCCTTAGGATACAACCTCATGTCAGTCTCAATGCTTTGTGATCTTGATATGGTTGTTGTCTTTGGCAAGTATCGTTGTGTTGTGATTATGGAAGCTGACAATTCCAAAGTCTTCGAAGGCTTTAGGAGAGGAGATTTGTATATTGTTGATTTTCTACAGGACCATAACCATCCGTGTGTCTACTTGCAAAAGCTTCAGAAGGCTGGCTATGGCATCGACGACTTGGACACGCAGGCATGAGGAATTTGCACACGCTTGCGAAGAAGAAGCATGTCATTGGCATTGAGAATGTCAAATTCCTCAAGGATCACTTATGCGGAGCCTGTGAAGCTGGAAAAATGACCAAGGCCAAGCATCCAGCGAAGACTATCATGACCACTACTCGTCCATTCGAATTGCTTCACATGGACCTCTTCGGACCTAATCATTACTCAGCAGTCACTAATGATGCATCTCTATATGGTTTTGTCATTGTTGATGATTACTCTCGATATACATGGGTACACATTGTTACTTGCAAACATGAAGTGCAGGAAGTCTTCAAACGTTTTTCCTCGAGGGCTTCAACCAACTTTGGTGTGAAGATCAAGC
Source organism: Triticum dicoccoides (assembly GCF_002162155.2). Classification (NCBI taxonomy): domain Eukaryota; kingdom Viridiplantae; phylum Streptophyta; class Magnoliopsida; order Poales; family Poaceae; genus Triticum; species Triticum dicoccoides. Next base: position 55,432,150 of record NC_041385.1, read on the forward strand.
ACATCAGACGTGACAATGGAACTGAGTTCAAGAATTCCGGTCTTGATGACTATCTTGATGAACTTGGTATTACTCATGAGTTATCTGCTCCCTATACTCCTCAGCAAAATGGCGTTGTGGAGCGCAAGAACAGAACTCTTGTTGAGATGGCTCGCACTATGCTTGATGAATACAAAACGCCTCATCATTTTTGGATTGATGCAATTGATACTGCGTGCCACATCATCAACAGAGTATATCTTCACAAATTCTTCAAGAAGATGGCCTATGAACTCCTCACTGACAAGAAACCCAATGTGAGTTATTTCAAAGTCTTCGGTGCTAAATGTTGGATTAGAGATCCTCACCACAATTCTAAATTTGCACCGAAAGCACATGAAGGTTTTATGCTTGGTTACGGAAAGGACTCGCACACCTACAGAGTCTTCAACATTGTTCTTCACAAGATTGTTGACACTGTAGATGTGCGGTTCGATGAAACTAATGGCTCGCAAAGAGAGCACCTACCTTCTATGTTAGATGAACCAGCACCTGAGGATTCTATCAAGTTCAAGGCAAATGAGGATGTCATTCCTACTAAAGAATTTGCTGAAGAATTCATTCCAGTTCATGAAGAACATCGAGCTAATACACCTGAAGAAAATGCTGAGGAAAATGGTGCTGAAGAAAATGCTGACCAAACTCCTCAGCGACAACCAGCTCATCCTCGCGTTGCAAAAGAAGTGCAAGTGGAGAAGATCATCGATGACATTAGAGCACCAGGTCCTCTCACACGCTCAAAAGCTTCACGTTTATCTAACTTTTGTGGGCACTATGCTTTTGTCTCTATCACAGAGCCCACTAAGGTAGATGAAGCATTTTTGGAGCCGGAGTGCATTCAGGCTATGCAAGAAGAATTACATCAGTTCGAGCTCAACAATGTCTGGGAACTGGTCAAACGTCCAGATCCTCGCAAGCATAATATCATTGGCACAAAGTGGATCTACCGCAACAAGCAAGATGAAAATGGCCTTGTGGTGAGGAATAAGGCACGACTGGTAGCTCAAGGCTACACACAGGTTGAAAGAATTGATTTCGATGAAACTTTTGCACCTGTTGCTAGACTTGAGGCTATTTGCATATTACTTGCTTATGCTAACCATCATGATCTCATCTTATATCAAATGGATGTGAAAAGTGCATTCCTCAATGGTAAGCTTGAGGAAGAAGTATATGTTGCTCAACCCCCAGGTTTTGAAGATCCAAAGAATCCTAGCAAAGTCTTAAGACTTAATAAGGCCCTCTATGGCCTCAAGCAAGCCCCTCGGGCGTGGTATGATACATTGAAGGAATTCTTCGTGAAGAATGGCTTCACAACCGGTTCACTCGACCCTACTCTATTTACTAAATCTTATGATGGTGAGCTATTTGTGTGCCAAATATATGTTGATGATATTATCTTTGGCTGTACTGACCAATGTTATAATGATGAATTTGCCTATATGATGAGTGAAGAATAACAAATGTCTATGATGAGAGAGTTGAAATTCTTCTTAGGTCTTCAAATTCGTCAACAGCGCAATGGCATATTCATATCTCAGGAGAAATACCTCAAAGATGTACTGAGGAAATTCGGCATGCAAGATTGCAAAGGCGTCAAAATTCCTATGCCCACAAATGGCCATCTATGCACTGATGAAAATGGTATTGACTTCGATCACAAGGTATACCACTCCATGATTGGTTCTTTATTGTACTTATGTGCATCTAGGCCAGATATAATGCTTAGTGTTTGCATGTGTGCCCGATTTCAAGCTGCACCGAAGGAATCACACCATAAGGCTGTGAAGCATATTCTTCGATATCTAGCTCACACACCAACACTAGGATTATGGTACCCCAAGGGCTTTGCTTTTGATCTCATTGGATATTCTGACTCTGACTATGTTGGTGATCGTGTGGACCGCAAGTCAACTTCTGGCACTTGTCATTTCCTCGGACGATATTTGGTCTGTTGGTCCTCGAAGAAACAGGACTGCGTATCACTGTCCACTGCGGAAGCTGAATACATTGCTGCTGGCTCTTGCTCTGCTCAACTGCTTTGGATGAAGCAAACACTCAAGGACTATGGCGTCAACGTGAAGAATGTGCCTCTCCTCTACGGCAATGAGAGTGCCATCAAGATTGCTCACAACCCAGTTCAGCACTCGAAGAAAAAGCACATTAAGATTCGTCATCATTTTCTTCGTGATCATGTGTTGAAGGGCGACATCTCCATCGAGCACGTGAAGACTGAAGAACAGCTAGCTGATATCTTCACTAAGCCCTTGGATGAGAAGAGATTTAGGAAGTTGCGGTGTGAGCTAAATATCTTAGAATCTTCGAATGTTCTTTGAAAAGGACACACATCCTAACACTTATGCAAAATTGATGACTTAGATGTGCAACACATGAAGAAACGTTTTTCTTCAATCAATGAAGAATAACACTCTAAGTGTGAAGAAATTAATGAAGAATTTGATTCTCGGAACCCTACGACAATTGTACGCGGTGTCTGAAATCATCATTCTTATACGGTGGGTCACGCCACCACAAAAAGTTGAAAATCTTCAATTTGAGTTTTTCCTCAGTTTTGAAATTCTTCAGTTTTTCAAATTCTTCAACTTTTCAAAATCTTCACTATTTCCTTCGTTTT
>NC_041385.1:55435090-55602058 GCF_002162155.2 Triticum dicoccoides
TAAGTTTATGTCCTCTACAACATTCACTTATAGCTATTTCTTCAAGTTGCTTTTTCTGCTAAGTGAATGTGATCGGACCCTTCCCAAATCTATTCACAAATTATTCATATGCGTTCTATTTGAAACTCGTTCAAAATCTTCACTGTGTCCTTGTCAGCTGAAGAAATTGCGAACGAAACTTTAAAACAAATCTTATCCAAATTTTCGGTTTTGCCGCTCAAACCGTTCCGCATCCCACAATGCTTTATTCTATTCACCCACGATCGTACACGATCTCAACTACACAGTACGTGGGTGACACATGTCGCGTGAAGGAGAAAGGGTAGGGGCATGTTCATCCCAAATCTTCGGGCGAACTGTTTTTCACCGTGGCTATAAATACCCCTCTCCCCTTCCTCACTTCAGTTACTCCGCTCGATCGCTACTCTCTCACTCGAGCTCCTCAAACCCTAGAGCCGCCGCTACTCCATCGTCACCGGTGAGGAAGAGCTTCGCTGCCTCGACCTCGTCACCGTCGTACTCACGCTGACCGCGGAAATCTTCACTCCGCCGCCGCTGTAGTTGTCTTCCTCTGCCAAGTTAGGGCGTGGGAGATCTAACCTGACGAGCTTCACATCTGTTCTTCTCAGTTCGTCGTGTTCTTCACTTCGGGTAATTAAAAGTTACTTTTATTACTCACTTTGATTCTCAAACTTTCCTGAAAATCTTCAAAGGTGTTTATTCTTCAAATCTTCACACATATGAACACCTCACACATCATATGATCTTGAACTATTTCTCTATGCAATCATTTTCTTCAAGATTCCCTAATTGTGTGGATCTTCGATCTGTACAACTCTGGAACCTAAGACAAGAACACTTAGTGAAATTCCTCAAGGTTCATCTGGTCAAGTTCCTCAAAACTTGTTCTTTTCGAAAAACCTCCTCAGAACGCATATGACCTCTCTGAATTCCTCGCACCTGTACTCTGTTCATAGGTACTCATGTCTGCTGCTGAATCACTAGGTTCTCATCAACTTAACTCATTTGCAGCGTTCCTCGAAGAAAAACTGCATACTTCTTCAGAGAACTCGATTGTTCAAATTCCTCAACTAAAGAATATGGCAGACGGTAAGAAGCCGCAGAAAGGAGGAAAGAAACCTGAGGTTATGACTGCGTTTGAAATCCCTAAGGAAATTTATGCCGACTATTGCACACCTGATGAAGCAAAATTTGGCAAAGAAAACAAAAATCAATGCAAGGTGTGCATTCAGAGGATTGAACGGAGATGGGCAAGGGAATGGAGGGAATACAGATATGTGACTCCAAAGTACGGGGAAATTCGCCCTCAATCCTCCATGCCCAAGAGCTCCATTGGCACCTGGCCAAGTAGCTGACCCCACAAGCATCAAATGTGGTGAGGACTTTCCTGAAGAATGGGCTAAGCGCAAAGCTAAATTGGCAAGACAAGCCAAGGAGGCAGTGAAGAAATTCAATGAGGATTCTGCCACTGCTACTGCTACTGAGGCCTCGGTCAAACCGAGGAAATCCATGCCAAAGAAGCCTGCTCGTAAGCCAAGTGCTTCACCAACAGTGCCATCACGGCAAATTCCTCACACTGCTACAGCTCCACCAAAGTCCTCAACAGCTCCTTCAAAGTCCTCAGCTCCTGTGCATCTGGCTACATGTCAAAGGACTGCTGGTTTCTTGATTGCCTCTGGTGTTTCAGCAAGTTCCTCAGCTGCACCAATTTCCTCATCAGGCCCCACACTGTTGAAGACCAAAGCAACAGCTGGACGAGGTCCTCGGCCAAGTCCAAAGAAGAAACAGGTCGCATTCCATGTGCCTTCTGATGATGAAGCTTCTGATGATGAACTTGCAGAAATCATCAGAGACAGACAGGTGAAGGCCGCTAGAGCCAAAGGCACATCTGTGCCACTGCTTTTGGATCCGAGAAAAATCCTCGATTACATTGATCTCTGGCACAAGGATCCTAACACCCCTATGCCTGATTTTCATCTGACCTCTGGTCAAAGTCACATGCTGACCCATTTCATCACTGAAGAGAAATGGAAGTTTGAAAAGGCAAGAGAGATCAGGAAAGCTCAATACAGAAAGGAGAAGCTCCTGTAGAAAAACATTGTCAGAATGACACCTGAGGAACTTCTCCAGGCTCAGTCTGAAATTCAAGCCCTCAGCAAAGACTTTGATGCCTACTATGCTGATTGGCAAGGAGCTAAAGTAAGATTCGTCAATCTGACGAAGAAATTCACAAATGTTGCAGCCCCATCGCAACAAGAAAATCTTCAGGCTGCAGACTCTGCTCAGCCTGCTGACGAACATGCCAGCACCGCTGATGACTTTCAGCCTGCTGAAGAACATGCTCGTGCCAGGGCTGGTGAAGAAATTCCAGCCGCTGAAGAAATTGGCAGGGCATCCACTAGTGGTGCGCCTGAAGAAAATGAACCAGATTCCTCAGCTCCTCCCGCGCCCACACCAACTCCAATTCTTCCATCTGCTTCTGATGTGAAGAAGACCAAGGCTGCAGAGCGAGCTGCAGTGAAGAAAAGGAAGGCATCATCTGCGTCAAACTCTTCGGCTGCGAAGAAAATGAAGCCAATGACCAGCTCACTCGAAAATCCAATTGATGTTGTTCCGATTTCCTCCATGCCATCAAAGTACCTTGTTCCTTTTGGAGAAGACTATGAGATCCCAAGCGGATCTGATGAAGAAAATCATTTTGCTGCTTCGTCAGAGCAGATTGATGAAGAAATTGAAGTGGAAGCAATCCCTTCAACCCCAATCATTTCCTCGCCTATGCCTCAGTTCACAGCTGAAGAGGCCGGTGTTGAGGAACTTGAAGAAGATGTGGATATTGGAAGCACAACGCCAGTGATGAACGATGACTTTTGGGAAAGTTAGCATCCAAATTCTCCACTCTTCACCCCAATCCAACAGACACCTCAATCCCCTGCTCAAATTGTTCAAATGGGCTCTGAAGAAACTCATCCCACTTCATCTGTCCATGAAGAAATTCTAGCCACTAGAGCTGATGAACCTGCTGCTGCTGATCCTCAGACTGCACCTGTTGAGGAACAAGAAATTCCTCAGCCTAAAGAACCTGAGCTTGCGATTCCTGAGGTGGTGATGCAACTCACTGACACCCCTCTGCCAAAGCCAAAGAATCCGTTCTGAAGCAAACTAAAGTTCAAGGCTGAAGATTTCTTTGCCGAGCACGTATTCTTCACTGATTATAATCCATATGATTCTGCTCGCATAAGGAAGAGCCATTTCTGGACTGCCCGCCAAGCAAATTTCTATTCCTCAGTGCTCTTCAACAAAGACAAAGTCTTCGATCATGCACATATTCCTCATGTGGACATGGAGTCTCTGCCCGGCTTTGAGCCAGTCCTCAGTGTTCTCCACGACGCGGGACTTCTGAATTTCTGCACTGATATCTGTGACTGGAATGAAGAACTCATTCTTCAATTCTATGCAACTCTGCACATCACCGGAGACGCTGAAGACATGAACTCATGGGTATTAGACTGGATGTCTGAAAATACTCACTACAAGGCACCAGCAACTGAATTGCTTCATGCTCTACCACTCAGTCCTCCACTTGATGGTGCTTGTTGTATCTACAACGAACCAGAACTTTCAAATCACTATATGCAAGTGCTGATCAAGCCTTTGAAGCCAAGGCAGGCCCCACGAACCAAATTCCTCGTCAAGGAATTACTCTATGTGCCTCGGACTGTCTATCAAATTCTGACGAAGACAATGAGTCCTATCAAAGGCCACGACTCAAATGATGAAGAAGTCGTTGGCATCATGAAGAATATGCTTTTCAACATCATTCATGGCGTTCCCGTCAACTTCCATGATTTCTTCATGAGGACTCTGGCCAATATTGCTATGTCACCATTCGAGCTGAAGCCCTATGCTCCTTGGATTATGAGATTCATCAGGGCAAGATCTTGACTGAATTACAAAGCTGACACTTTGAACCATGGTAGCTACTTGCCTCCCATTGAAGTCCTCAAACGGACAGTTTCATCAGTTGATGATAAAGGCAAGGCCGCTGCTGTGATCGATGAAGGCATTCGTCCATTGGATGGTCAATTTCGCAAGGCTGCATCTTACTCTACCAATGACGATTCTGCCACACATGACTCTGCCGCAAATACCTCAGCCAAGCAAAATCCTCAAGCCACAGCACCCAGGGTGATGACTGACCGTGAGTTACTCCTCAGTCTTCATCAGAAGGTTGATCGCAATCACAAATGGGTAAAGCGTCAGTTTGGTGCACTTCTTCACAATATGACCTCAACATACAATGCAGTGAAGAAGAACCAATACTACCTTCATGAAACCTTCAACCGCACCTGGGCTGTCCTCTCTCATGTCTATAGCGCTGAAGAACTGAAGACTATGGGTCTCAAGGAAGAATTTGACTGGTCTACACCTCCTCCGAAGAAATTCAAGAGGGTCAAAATTCCTCCACTGGTGGCCAGCTCTTATTCTTCATCGCGTGACACTGATGAGTATGAAGATTTAGACGACACTGCGGCAGGCCCTGCTACAACAAACAACCCTGACAACGCTGGCGCTCCTCCATCGACTTGAAATTCTTCAGGGGTGTTAGTCCTCAGTTTCAATCCTTTTGGTCATTTGATGACAAAGGGGGAGAAATCTGAGTTAGTCTTCAAGCGGGTCTATATTAAGGGCATTTTTTTAAGTTACAACTCTCGTTCTTCTGAAACTTTTATTTGGATCGAGTTGTAATCTTAAACCCGATGGTGCGCTGATACTTTTGTTGCATTATGCTTTGCTTGCTTATTCCTTGTTAAAGACATTGCACGCATGCTGAATCTCATCAGGCACCATATTTCATCATGCATTTCAAATTCTTCTTATTATATATCAAATGCGTGTATGAATTACAAGATATAGGGGGAGATCTCCATGATTCAACTCTTCAAATGTGCATTGCCTCAAAAGCAAATTCCTCACTATGCACATCTTCAGGGGGAGTTCTTCTATATCTTGTAATCAAATTCCTCAATATCAGTGTATACACTTCATATGTTTATCCCCGTTGAAAACATACCCTATGTTGTCATCAATCACCAAAAAGGGGAAGATTGTAAGTGCATCTAGTGCCCCTTAGTGATTTTGGTGTATTGAAGACTTATAGGTTAAGGGACTAATGCGTTTGTGAGTGTACACAGGTCTATAAGTCTATGAGGAGTTTGATATTTACAGAGAAAGTCGACCCCTAAAAATGAAGTTCTTCAACTGAAGACTTTGATATTCTAAAGACTTTCTGAAGACTTTGAAAGTGAAGAAATTGGTGTGACCTTGAAGACTTGGTATTCATTTGTGGAACATGAAGCGTGAAGACTTTTGTTTTCATAGTTTCATTTTCTCTTTCTTGAGTCATAGGAAACACCGTACTGTTAAAGGGGGTCGAGGAAATACTAAGGAAAAATTTCCATGTGATGCTCAACTCAAAATCCTACACCTACCAATCCCTTCGAGTGAAGCCTTTGGAAATCTCATGCAGTTCAGTCACTTTCTTCAGTGACAGAGACGAAGTTCTTCTGGTCGCTGATGAATTTGTTCTGACTGAGGAGTTAGGAATTCGTCAGTGCGAATTACCTACACAGTGAGGAACATGATAGCCCTGAGAAATTTGAGAGTCAAATTCCCGACCGTTGTTGTGCTGCGCGCCAGCTGTCCCAAAATATCTTATCCACCTAACGGTCATATCATTGAAGGGCATTTATGTCTTATCATGTCGGGCTGCTCCCTAGGCTATAAATAGCCGCCCCCTACAACCACTAGTTGGTTGGCTGCTCCGAGAGAACTTGACACTTGTCATTTGAGAGCAACCCATCCTTCGAGGACTTTGAGCGAAAATCATCGAGTCAGGAAAACCCAAAACCAAACCCCTACAAACCCAAAGTGATTGAGCATCACTGAAGAAATTGATCCTGCATGGATCCGACGCTTGTTACCTTTGAAGACTGTGCTTCTTCCAAATGGTTAGGCGTCAAGGTCTAGAGCATCCAAGAGGAATTGTGGATCGCCGAGTGACCAAGTCTGTGAAGGTTTGGAAGTCGCCTGAAGACTTACCACGAGTGATTGGACGAGGTCTGTGTGACCTTAGTTCAAGGAGAATACGGTGAGGACTGGGTGTCCTGAGCTGCGTGCTCAGCGATTGGGTGTCTGGGACTGTGTGTCCTCGAGTTTAAATACTCAGCCGCTCCAACCAGACGTACAACTGAGACAGCAGTTGGAACTGGTCTACCAAATCATTGTCTTCACCAACCTAACTGGTTCTATTTCCTCAACCCTTTATTTCCTCATTACTGTGTTGAGTGTTTGTTCATATCTGTGTTTGAAGACTTTGACTGAAGACTTTCTCAATTTCCTCAGTTCAAGTTCTTCAGTCTGTTTGTCTTCATCTTGTGTTATCCTGTGATTACGCTTTCTGTAATCTATGCTAGTCTTCATTTCATCATGATGACCATGCTTGTATTCTATTATGCTTACTTCTGAGTACTTATTCTGCTGCTAATAGTTCTTCGCTAAGGAATTTCCTCACCGGCAAATTCCTCAGTGAAGAATTCATAAAAATCGCCTATTCACCCCCCCTCTAGTCGACATAACGCACTTTCATCACGGCGGTTTACCAACTGCATATGGAAATGATGTCATGGCGGTTTACAAGATTCTTTGTAGATCAAGGAGTTTTTCTAAGGATTGAAGATTGACATGAACAGGTTCAAATCAATCTGGGGCCTAATGTTGGGGATATAACTACTGAGTATAAACCGCCCAGGAGGGGTCGGGTTATGCTCATCCGTATTGAAGCCCATGAAGACAAGGAATATGGCGCTTTACTATTGAAGCTTAGAGGCCTAGAGTCCAAGGGCGAATTAGGGCCCATAGACATAAACCACCATGAGATATGTAACTTGTGTGGTAGGATAGGGAAAGGTAGAAACCGAGCCAGACACGTGTATGAGCCGGCCTCGGTATTCTGTAAACCGCCGGGCATCAACCTGTGTATATAAAGGGACGACCCGACGGCAGTTCAGGGACAAGAAACAACAACTCGAGAGTTAGGTAAAGAGGATTCGCTCCCTGCTCATCGAGACCCCATCAATTCCACCACAATTGGATTATAAGCTTTTACCTTCACCGCAAGGGGCCGAACTAGTATAAACTCCCCGTGTCCTTTGTCCGGTTTAACCCCTTCAAGCTAATCTCGTTGTGATGGCTCCACGACTAAGTCCTTTCACTAGGACATCTGACGTGTTAATTCCACGACACACTAGATGCATGGTGGATAGCGGTCGATGTGTGGAGTAAGAGTAGTAGATGCAGGCAGGAGTCGGTCTACTTGTCACGGTCATGATGCCTATATTGATGATCATTGCCTCATATATCGCCATAACTTTGCGCTTTTCTATCATTGCTCAACAGTAATTTGTTTACCAATCATATGCATTCTTTCAAGAGAGAAGCCTCTAGTGAAAACTATGGCCCCAGGGTCTATGAAACAATGTGACTAGTAAACACAATAAGATGCAAACGAGGCAAATCTATGAACGGGTCGATGACCGGCTTTTCTTATATTGACACATCCATGCTCAGTGTTTTACCTTTGAGGCATCACTGAGAGCTTATTCCCACATTGAACTTAGGTGAAAACCCCAAGTCCTACTCATTGGAGACACCAACTTTGTGAAAGATGGCCTACTACTATTTTTTAGTGTGATCGCTAAACTGACAAGGCCTTGTGTTCTTTTCAGTGACGGCATTATCCACACAACCAAAATATTTATCACTAGATCTATGAGGAAATATGTTTTCACAATGTATTTAAGGCCAGTTCTTTTGTTGGCTTCTAGAATAAGCTGGAATAAGCTACCCCCTACCCAGCTTATCCTAGAAGCCCAACCAAATTTATTTTTTAGAAGCCTACTAATTAAGACCTGACTAGTAGGCTTCTAAAAATATTTTTGGTTGGGCTTCTATAATAAGCTAGGTAGGGGGCAGCTTATTCTAGAAGCCCAAAAAAGCCACCAAAAAACAGACCCTTTTTGGGTGTTGTAAATATATTTTTATAAAGTTGGTAACACTTAAAACATTTTGTCTTAATACAAGACTAAGTGACTTTGTGCAGATGAGAGTAAAGTTTGTAAGATTTTATTTGGGATGGTGCAAGGAACCTTTTCTGCACGAGATATCTCTTACCGTCAATTTACATCTTGTATCCTCCTTCATGTCTCTATAAGGGATATCAAATATTCAAGACTTCATTGTAGGTTCTTGAAAAGATTCACATTTTTAGCAAGTTTGTCCTTTCCGGTAAAAAGAATATTTCTAGAAATTTAGGTTATTGAGGGACTATCAAGAAAAACTTGCATACACTTTCCTAAAATATCCAATGGGTCTATTTAAGCCTGCCTAACCCTAAATCCCCACCCATGCCTTCCACTTCCCTCCTCCGCCTCCGCCGCCGGCCCTCTCACACAACCCTCAATTCTCTCTAGAGATTATAATCACCGTATGGTCTCTACTTCTTTGTTGATTCCATACCTTGGCACCATTAGGCGCCATACCGATGGTCCCGTGACAACCTTGCAAGATAACCACCTCCTGCTGCCCATTGTCAATTTGTTGCGAGTTGTAAGCCTTGACCCATTCCTCATAGTTTGAGCTTTGAGCTTCACAAGAATCCATGGCACAAGCCACCGGATCTAGATAGATGGAAACACTCTCAAAACACATTTCTTCCCATCATCGTTGCTCTCTAGATCTAATATGGGCATCGATGGATGCCCATTGTGTAGATCTCATGACAAAGATGGATCATGATATTCGACCGGATTCCCGCAGATCTGGGAGACCAGGCACGACATATAAGGTACCTTCTTAGCAAATCCAATAAGTGTTAGCAAAATCATCCATTGAGAAGATATCTCACAAGTTTAACAGGGGGTGATTGCTATATAATCATTGCTCACTAGAGCTATGGTGGGCCTGAAGTGAATCCCCATTGCATAAGTATAACGATGGAAATGGATCATGACACCCAGCTGGATCAACTCAAGGCCACAAGATCAAGCATGATAGATGAGGTATGTAATTAACGAGTCCTACAACATTCCCAAATCATGCATTGAAAAAAATTAAATTCGTGCTAGTCTTGTGATGAGGCAATCACATGCCACCATATCTTTATATGGCAACGTCCTCGGTTTTCATTGTTGTGTAAATCTAATGATGACAATGGATCGTGATGACTGACTAGATGGGCTAAAAAATATGAAATAGATAATGATAGATCATGTACCTAGCTACTTATTACTTCCTGCATCCTATAATATAAGATGTTACTACATGCATTTTACTCATATATTGGTGTAATAACATCTTATATTATGGGAGAAAGGGAGTAGATCCTAGATGCATTCGAAAAATTATGCCTTTTGAAACGTAAAAGAAATGGTACCGCTCAGCAGTTTGATTACCGGGGATAAATTATGTCATTTACAAGTCAGATCTGCGGGAGTAGCCAGGGGTAGAGCACCTTCAGCCAAGATTAGGAAAGTCAGGTATTGGCTTTTTTTCAGATGAGCACCCTTCTAAAATATTTATATTAACGTGTCTGATTGGTTTATGCCGAGTAAGTATAGATCACTCTCCTTTTTCTTAGAGATTACTCACTCATCATTACAACTTTTCAAAGCATTTTATATGGAGATGATGTGAGTTGTTGGGAGATGGTTAAGGTAGGCCATGCCTCTTTTATTTCTTACTAGCTAATTCCTCGTTGTGTTACAATTGAAGGCATAAATATTCTAATGGTTCAACAGTAGTCGTGTCTGATATATATATACCATTCTAGATTTTGGTAAGATTTGATTTGACTATGTGTCGGGGATTGCAAGAAATTTTGTGATTTAGTTGAGATTTTAGTAAGGCTTGATTTGATTTGAATATGACTAGGGCAAGGCAAGGGAAGTTTTTATTTAGTTAAGATTTTGGTAAGATTTGATTTAATTTCATTTCATTGAGTTAATGCATGACATAGTTTTGATAAGATTCGATTGAGTTAATGTAAGATTGGTTTCCAGTAAAAAAGGAAAGGAAAGTATTGATCGCATTTAGATTATTTCAAACCAATGAAGGGAGATAAAAGCCAACATAGGAGGGAGGGGTGATGTGAGGAGAATGTATCAACTCTCCTTTAATAGTAGAGGATAATAATAATAATAATAATAATAATAATAATAATAATAATAATAATAATAATAATAATAATAATAATAATAATAATAATAATAATGATGATGATGATGATGATGATGATGATGATGATGATGATGATAATGATGATGATAATAGCGACTAGTGTTTTGTGATTTGTGAAGTTTGTACTATGATTCTTATGATATAAATGAGATATAAATGAGACACGTATTAGCATGCAAAAAAGTTACTTTGGGCCATCTCCTCACCAAAACCTTTTTAAATCCCTAGTGAAAGACATTGTGAGAAATCAATATTATTAATAAAATATATACTCTTTTGTTAGCATACCCTACGACGGTAGTTAGTTCAATCAAATGAACTGAAGAATTTGATGACTATTCATAAACATATATCGTACCGTGTGAACCTGTCTCTACATATACTCCCAGGTAACAATGGAACAATCAGCTTGCGTACAATTAGATATGTTTTTCATAGTTTGTTAAATCAAACAATCTTCTGGCCATTATTTCTTGTTTTTGACAACCAATTATTTTGGGTAAATCTTCTTACTTTTCTGATAGTACTGTAGAGATTTCAAGATGTTTTCTTAATTTACCTTTCAACCATATAGAGTAAAAATTCTTACCATGATTCACTAGTTACAGGGTCCTCCCAAGAGGACAATACTATATGAAGCATACTCGCTAGTTAACGGGTCCTCCCAAGGGGAAAATTCACGGTAAGATTTTTTCTTTCCATGGATTTGAATGATAAAATCAAGCAGAAATCTGTAAGATCAGTATTTCTTCGAGACAAAAAGATTAAGGCAGATTTACCCAGAATAGCAAATCATCTCAAGGAACTTAGCCAACCCGAACACACAGATCCATAATTGCATCATAGAAAAATAATCAAGATCCATTAATACATAATCACATCACATTAAAAATTAGCCCTAGAATCCATTAACACAAAATTGTATCGTAGAAGATAAAGCCCATACATCTTTTCTACCAACAGAATTGTACATGCAAGAATTCAATAGAGGATTATTATACATGCTGCTCCGGGTCCGGGATGGTCTCTAGAGCGGGCCGTTGGGGCCTCTTGTAGGACCATACTGAATAGTCAGAGGATGAGTCCATGCACTGCACCTTCTCCTTCCCATTGCTGCCTGTGCGTCGCCATCTTCCTCTACAACCCCAACCAAAATTGTCAGTAGTACTACTGTGTACTACCCAAACTATCCATTAAAGATAAAACATATTGGCAATCTGAGAAGAACGCTTCCAAGAGAACCAGAAACAGAACAACTCGAGCAGAGGAAAGGAGGGCTGACGAGAATCTGGGAATGTCTCGTTAGGAACTTACTACTTAGCACCTCCATTTTAAAGCCACAAAAGACTTGTGTTTCTATCCTTGCCTCTGAGAATTCATGCATCACTGGCTAGATACATTTTCTTCTCAATTCATTCTCATCCAAGTTTCTTTTTTGCATATAGATTACCACAGATCTTGTAAAACACACATGTGTTAGGATTACATTTATGGTACATTTTAATTTCTTGGCTGGAATTACCAATGGCTAGCTACCTCTACAAAATAGCATGATCCATGACGTGGACTGTAATAACAAGTTGTCTATCTATGGTATAAGTGTCCATTATTCATAAGTATCCATTCCTTAGAGAATTGCATACATGTACCTAGCAAAGATAATTTGTCCACGTGACGAATCAGGGTGTTCTGTAGAAGTAGCCGTTGATAATTCCAAGCAAGAAACAAAAGCTTAGCGGAAGTTACAATACTAATAATCTATACGAAAAAGAAACACACAAGCGCAAGTAAATTTAGAAAAAAATACATCTTGCTCTAGCGGTGATGAATTCATAGTCAATAACAGAAAGACGAGAACTCTGCGACTTTAAAAGGAGTTGCTAGTTGGCAAGTTTCTCATTGGGCATTGCCTGATTATCCTGGTCATCCGTCCTCTCCTCCGCCTAAGTTGTTGTCTTCCGTGGGGGGCAGAACCGACGCTTTCTGTTCAGGTTGCCATTTTGTCTCCTCTTTTTGTTTGGTTGGGCATTGGATACTAGTAGCAGTAGTAACAAGTTTGGTTGGAGTTGATGCAGAATCCTCGTTTCTTGGTCGGAACTCTAGTAGATGCCTGCCCAGCAGAACAAGGAGAAGGAGAAGATGCACTGCACTGATTTGCTGTTCGAGGATTCAGTACGATCCTACAAGAGGCCTCGGAAGCCTGCTCCAGAGCAGGTATAAGTATAATACTTTATTAGATTGTGGTTGTAGGATTCTGCTAGTCGATAAGCTATATGGGATTTATCTTCTTCAATGCAGTTCCGTGTTAATGGATTCTAGAGATGGTTTTCCTATGATATGATTGTGTATTAATGGATTAGCATAGGACCTGTCTCTATGATGCGATTCTACATCAATGCGTTAGAGTTGGGCTCAATTTCTTGTGAGGATGATCTGTTGTTCTTGGTAAATCTGGCTTAATTTCTTTCTCTGGACTACAAATCTTACATATTTCTGCTAGTTATGATCCAGCTCCGTGGAATGCAAAAAAGGCTTACGATGAATTATGATCTATTTCCTAAACATGTTAACATTTTGAAGGAAAATAATTAGCAGAAAAAATAGATAAAGATCTTGTGGTGTATGCATTTCATACTCTGGCTCCAGCTCTACCCTTTTCTTTCAAGTTATCGTGGCCTTGCTATTTCAAATATGTCATGCAAAAACATGGAAGACCTGTACAACTATCTAACACTCTTCAGTTTTGCAGAATGCACATGGTTCCTTGAAAATTAGGGATAGGACGGGATGGAAACATGGTTCATGATTAACGGAAGCAGACGATGGAGGTGTAGGTACTGCTACATGATTGGGTGCAGCGGTGGTGTCACCAGCCTCAAGCACCATGTTCCCAGTGGCAGTAGCAGTCTAAGGGCGTGCCCATCTCCTTCCAAAGATGTTTCCAATGAGACGAAACGTTTGTTAGATAGTACGAGGTAGAAACCACGCAAGCGGACCACACAAAAAGGAGTTGTGGTGCAGCCGGCTATGGCCACAACCTCTGTGTCCAAGAACTCTGTACCCTTGACCACAGGTGTACTATGCTCCACACTAAGCGATTCAGCAGTACTATATCTCAATATCATGAGGTATCATGGAACCTTCTGTCGAATTGCTTAGTGTGGAGCATAGTACACCTGTGTTCAAGGGTACATAGTTCTTGGACTTAGAGGTTGTGTCCATAGCCGGTTGCACAACAACCCCTTTTCGTGCGGTCTGCTTTCGCGGTTTCTGCCTCGTATTGTCCGACAAATGTTTCATCTCAGTGGAGACATCTTTGGGAGCAGATGGGCACACCCTTAACCTGTCACTGCCACTAGCAACATGGTGTTTGAGGCTGGTAACACCACCGTTGCGCCCAATCATTTAGCAGTACCTGCATTTTCCATCATCTGCTTCCATCAATCATGATACCATGTTCCCATCCCGTTCTATCCCTAATTTTCAAGGAACCATGTGCATTCTGCAAAACTAAAGAGTCATAGATAGTTGTACAGGTGAGGTCTGTCATTTTTCTTGCATGACATATTTGAAATAGCAAGGCCATAACTTGAAAGAAAAGGGCAGAGTTGGAGCCAAAGTATGAAATGCATATCTATCTTTTCTACTAATTATTTTCCTTCAAAATGTTAACAAGTTCAGGAAATAAATGACAATTCATGGTAAGCCTTTTTTGCATTCCACATAGCCGAATCATAAAATCTAGCAGAAATATGTAAGATTTCTAGTCCAAAGAAAGAAATTAAGGAAGATTTACCAAGTATAACAGATCATCCTCACAAGCAATTTAGCCCAACTCAAAGGCATTGATGCAGAGTCGCATCACAGAGACAACTTAGTCCTATGCTAATCCATTAATTCACAATCATATCACAGAAAAAATAACCCTAGAATCCATTAATGTGGAACTGCATCGAAGAAGATAAATCCCATATAGATTATCTAGAAGCAGAATCCTACAACCACAATCTGATAAAGTATTATATTTATACCTACTCTGGAGCTAGCTGCAGGGGCCTCTTGTAGGACCGTACTAAATCCTCAAACAGTGAATACGTGCAGTGCATCTTCTGCTTCCCTTGTTCTGCTGGGCAGCCATCTACTAGAGTTTCAACCAAGAAACGAGGATCCTGCATCAACTCCAACCGAACTTGTTACTAGTGCTACTACTATCCACTACCAAGGCAAACAAAAAGAGGAGACAAAATGGCAACCTGAATAGAAAGCGTAGGTTCTGCCCCCACGGAAGACAACAACTTGGGCCAAGGAGAGGAGGGCTAAGCAGGATAATCCGGCAATGCCTGGTGAGAAACTTGCCGCCTAGCATCTCCTTTTAAAGTCCCAGAACTCTCATCTTTATGTTCTTGACTATGAATTCATCACCACCAGAGCGAGATGTATTTTTTCTAAATTTAGTTGCACTTGTATGTTTCATTTTTGTATAGATTAGTAGTGTTGTAACTTCTGATAAGCTTTTATTTCTTGCCTGGAATTATCAATAGCTACTTCTACAGAACACCCTGATTTGTGACGTGGACAAAATGTCTTTACCAGGTACATGTATCCAATTCTCAAAAGAACGGATATTTCTAAATAATGGATACTTCTACCATAGATAGACAACTTGTTATTACAGTCCAAGTCATGGATCGGGCTATTTTGTGGAGGTAGCTAGCCGTTGGTAATTCCAGCCAAGAAATTAAAATCTACCATAAGTGTAATCCTAACGCATGCATGTGTGTTTTACAAGATTTGTGCTAATCTATATGCAAAAAAGAAACACGGGTGAGAACAAATTTAGAAGAAAATGTATCTAGCTGGCGGTGAAGCATGAATTCCTAGAGGCAAGGATAGAAACACGAGTCTTTTGGGACTTTTAAAAGGAGGTGCTAGGCAGTAAGTTCCCTACCACGCATTCCCGGATTCTCTTCAGCCCTCCTCTCCTCTGCTCGAGTTGTTCTCTTTCTTGTCCTCGTGGAAGCTTTTTGCTGAGATTGACAATTTGTTTTGTCTTTAAAGGTTGGTTTGGGTAGTACGTACTCGATAGTACTATCTCCGTTCCGAATTACTTGTCTTGAATTTGTCTAGATACATATGTATCTAGACTCATTTATTGCTAGATACATCCGTATCTAGACAAATCTAAGACAAGTAATTTGGAACGGAGGGAGTAGTACTGACAATTTTGGTTGGGGTTTTAGAGGAAGATGGCTACGTAGGGGAGCAACGGGAAGGAGAAGGTGCACTGCATTTACTCATCCTCTGATGATTCAGTACGGTCCCGCAAGAGGCCCCGGCGGCCCGCTCCAGAGACCATCCCGGACCCAAAGCAGCAGGTTTAATAATCCATTATTGAATCATCGCTTGTACAATTCTGCTGGTAGAAAAGATGTATGGGCTTTATCTTCAGCGATGCCATTCTATGTTAATGGATTCTAGGGCTATTTTTTATGTGATGTGATTATGTATTAATGGATCTAGTTTATTTGTCTTTGATGCAATTATGTACTTGTGGATTCGGGTTGGCTAAGTTACTTGAGATGATTTGTTGTCCTGGGTAAATCTGCCTTAATTTTTTTGTCTCGGAAGAAATACGGATCTTACAGATTTCTGCTAGATTTTATCATTTGAATATGTGGCATGAAAATATCTTACCATGAATTTTCATCCAATCCTTGAACTAGTTAACATATGAGGGAAATCAGTTCACAAAACAAATACACCAAAAATCCCATTTCAGTATTTGGGTCCATGATTGACAGAAACTTACACCGGAATTCCATGTACTGCCTCATGATTGGGCGTAGAGGTGGTGTCACCATCCTCAAGCGCTATGTTGCTGGAAGCGGCCGAAATCACTGTTTTGACCCTTTTCACAACCTTTAGCATGATCTGACCATGGTTTCAAAAACATTCACGATCTAACCTTTTTCCTACCGGCATCGTCCTTGGCGGTAGAGTATAACTGCCTGCTGCCAGGAACCTTGGCGGTTGGATGCTGGTCAATGTCGATGGTGCCGTCAGGCCGTGCTAACATGGATGAGTGCCTACCGCCAAACTCCTTGGCGGTTGGCAATTATATCCTACCTCAAGGGTCGATGTTGGTAGGCCCCCGAGAGTTAAGTGGCTGACGTGACGGCTTGTGGGTCACTTACCCACCCATTCATCTTGTTTGTTCATCCAGGAATAGAGAGGATACTCCTCTCTCTTCCTCTCCACTCCCCCCTTGGATCTCCTCTGTTTGGGCACCGTTTTGTCGGTCTTGGATTTGAAACAAAGAGGAAGGTAGGCCTTCAATCCCTCCAAATAGTTTTTGTCAAATCATATAGTTTTGATGCATTATTTGGCACTAGGTGGACCCTAGTTCATCAATTTGTTTGAATTATTTGATTTTAAATTTGTTTAGAACAGATATATAGTAATTGAGGTGTGTGAATGAATGTATGGGTAGATTTTATGGATATGTTGTACTAGTAGTTAATTATATCCCTTTGTATGGATGAACAAATTGTATGGATATGTTAGATTTGGTTTTTTTTCAATTTGTATGGATAGATGCATATTGAAATTAGTGGATGAATGCATATGTATTGATGAACAATTTTTTCTTTGTTGTATATGTGGATATATGGAAATTTGATGAATGGATGTATGTGTATGTATGGATATATGGATATGATATTTATGCATAATATGTTGTGAATTGATACATATAGGTTGTAAATTTTTTTCAATGTTTCCAATGTATATGGGCATATATATATTCAATTCATATGTATGAATGATGTTGTCAAATATGGATGTTGTGAAATAATTCATTATATATGTCATTTGTGTTAGGATGGGTGAGGCTGCGGACAGTGATCGTTCGTATGTTTGGCTTGACCCTGCTTTCGACAAAGGGTATCATGGGTGTTTTACCGAGAATGGACATGAAACAAGCTTTTGCATCATCGTATTCATGTTATTGTATTTTTTTAAAGTTGAAGGTTCTGACATATTTGTGCCATTATGACACATGTTGCCAATAGTGTGAATGAGGGGTCACACCAAGACATGCCAGTTGGCATACGACGAGCGATTTGAGCCTTATTTTGAGAGAGCTAGCCTCCTACCGTTTGTTCTGCAGTTCAAGTGTGTACCACCGGTGGTGAACCATACTACTCTCACAGCCCGCTGGATTGTTAGAGGACGGAGATACACAGTCTCCACCTTCCTTTTGGGGAGATGACAGTCACCTTGGAGGACTTCGCGATGATTATTGGTCTTCCGCTCCACAGCGAGCCTCTCATTGGACGAGTGTGCAACAAGTTCTGGTGTGAGAGGGTTACCGGTCTCATCGGCGATTGCTCCCCCTCTCTTACCGCCAGGGGAAAGATGGAAACCCGGGCATCCGGTGTCCCATTCAAGTGAGAACAGGTCGGGATGCCCACAAGGTGTGGACAACGAGACGGTGGAGCAATACGTGTGGGCGTACCTGTGGTATCACCTATCCCAGGTACTTTTTGTAGATTACTCTGGTGATGTTGCGTTCTGGATGTATCTTGACTTCCTGGTCGACTAGGACCAGAAGTATAGCTGGGGGTTCTCTGGTCTTGCCTACTTGTACTGTTAGGTAACAAGTTATTGCAATAATTCTTTATGGATGTATTTATGTTTTTAGGAATTGATGGAAGCTAATGATGAACTAGTTCTTGTTGGCAGCTCGACGAGGTGTGTATGAAAACCAGTGACAAACCCGCTATGGGCGGATGTACTTGGAACCTCTCAGTTTGGATGTGGGAGCGGTTGCCGGTTGGACGTCCTGAAAAAAAGGACGCCATGTGGCCTTTGGAAGGCCTTGAGGGATAAGAAGCCAATTTTTTGACTACCCACTTTGGCTTTCGCTTGGTCAAAATGTTCGGAGGAAAGCAAGAGGCCTAGTACAAGAGCTTCATCAAAGAGATGGACAATCTCAAACACAATCAGGTATAGCATTTTGTAAAAAAAATTATAACCACTTTCCCGGAAGGCGTCGAAACACGGAACCAACTCTTATGCAGGTTAACTGGATGCCATATTGGATAGTTTAGGATTTTCGACTGAATGCTATGTGTACGAGGGACATAAATATTTGGTGCATTAGGTGCCCCATCTTATGCATCTACACTGTCGAGTGACACCTACCACATTGTGTGGCATTGCAATTCAATAGGAGGCAACGCACCCCACAGGAGGAAGCTATAGAGGGTGTCATGGCCCCAAAGACCATGGGTGGCGGTGCCACGATCCAGAGCTCCCTCCAAATCCAGTGGTCGGCACCGAGAACCAGCCGCTACCGCCAGACTTGGACTTGCCCATTGCTCGGTGATGGTGTGCGGAGAGGAGAGTAGATGAGAGGGTCGGCGACAGTTTGTGAATAGGAGATGAGAGGCGGGGATGGGGTTGGCCAGCAGTGCCTCCCTGCTTAAATACCCGGGGCAGGCGGACCGATGCCGATTCGATGCGGCGCAGTGGCCGGAGTAGGCTTCTCAGTCGTCGCGTGAGCATTGAAGCGTCAGCACCCTCCCATGCGGTCACATCCGTCTGGCCGCCATTCATGATGTATATTCACCTCTGCAGCAAGGCAACATGAATGCATGAAGATGGTTTTTGAGCTGAACGCATAGGGAAAACTATGCACTAGTAAAAAACAGGGGTTTGGTTCGGGCCTGCCCAGGCCATTAGTCCCGGTTCTGCCATGAACCGGGACCCATGGGGGGCATACGTCCCGGTTCGAGCGCCCAGGCGGCCGATCAAGCCTCGTGGGGCATTGGTCCCGGTTCGTCTTGGCCCATTTGTCACGGTTCCAGGCACGAACCAGGACCAATGGCCCTCGCTCCTGGCCCACAACCAAGTTCGTGCCTAGAACCGGGACAAAAGGGGGGCCTTTAGTCCCGGTTCCAGCCACGAACCAGGGCCAATGAGGTGGCTATATATACCCCATCATCGCGGCAGAGCACTTCATGCTGCTCTGTTTTTTCTGACCGGCGAGGGGAGAGCTTTGTAGTGCTCTAGCTCACCTGATCCTATGCACATGAGGTGTTCGATGAAATGCCCGAGCCACACTAGTTAAGCTTTCTCCTCTCGAAACTCATCCTCCGAGCTCCATTTCCCCCGAGATTTGTCTAGGTTTAGTGGTCCGTCACGTCCCGTCTTCGTCTTTACCGCCGTCGATCGCCCGCGCCGATCTCATGCCGGCACCACCGTGGTGAGCCTCTTGTTCTTATCTTCTTTATGAAAGAAAAAAATTCTTACTTTAGATAGATACTTGTCTAATTTTCTTACTTTTATTATTGCTTGTTATTATATAGTGCGATGGTTTTGGTATCCGCCCCCATCGGCCCTCATCCTGTATATGATTCGGATGTGGTATATATTATCTTTTATAACTATTTGGTTCATTTATTGTTTATGACAATTATGCCGACCAACGTGACATAGATTTTATTTATCTAGGAGGTATGTGAACCGGAAATTCCAACCGACCTTATTGTCGAGAAGTTAAATTTAGTTGAAGAAGAAAACAATTACTTAAAGGAAAAAATAAAAAATTGAGGAGGAGAAGATGATTTGGAGTTGCATGTTGCGGATGTCGTCGATGATCACAAGATCAAGATGGATGCAATGTGGTTCAAGATTAGAAAGATTAGAAAATATGCCATTCATATCAAGGCTTGGTATCATTATGCCGTTGGATCAATTGTTACCTTGGTTGTGATTATGATCGCATTTGTTGTTGCATTGAAAGGTTTTATATAGTTTCAATGTATGGTTTAATTAGATGCTCTAGAAAGCTATATGTTGTTCAATGAGAACTATGTATGTACTTTGATTTTAATATGATGATGAACTTCTATTAATTTATTAATTTGGTCACTTATCTATCCATGTGAATCTATAATGGTTTTTGACACACATAATTATATATAATGCACGGAGATGAACCGGCAATGGATGTACGGTGACAGATACACCTCCGAGTACATTAAGGGCGTGCATGATTTTCTCGAAGTGGCTGAGGCAAACAAGCAGAATGGTTTTATGTGTTGTCCATGCCCTAAATGTGGGAATACGAAGTCTTACTCTGACCGGAAAATCCTTCACACCCACCTGCTTTACAATGGCTTCATGCCACACTATAATGTTTGGACGAGGCATGAAGAAATCGGGGTTATGATGGAAGACGGCGAAGAAGAAGAGGACGATGACAACTATGTGCCCCATGAATATGGTGATGCTGCAACGGGGGAAGCTGCTGAAGATCAAGAGGAACCAGATGATGTGCCCAATGATGCTGCAACGGGGGAAGCTGCTGAAGATCAAGAGGAACCAGACGATGTGCCTGATGATGATGATCTCCGCCGGGTCATTGTCGATGCAAGGACGCAATGCGGAAGTCAAAAGGAAAAGCTGAAGTTCGATCGCATGTTAGAGGATAACAAAAAAGGGTTGTACCCCAATTGCAAAGATGGCAACACAAAGCTCGGTACCGTACTGGAATTGCTGCAGTGGAAGGCAGAGAATGCTGTGCCTGACAAAGGATTTGAGAAGCTACTGAAAATATTGAAGAAGAAGCTTCCAAAGGATAACGAATTGCCCGACAATACATACGCAACAAAGAAGGTCATATGCCCTCTAGGATTGGAGGTGCAGAAGATACATGCATGCCCTAATGACTGCATCCTCTACTGCGGTGCGTACAAGGATCTGCACGCATGCCCAGTATGCGGTGCATTGTGGTATAAGATCAGACGAGATGACCCTGGTGATGTTGACTGCGAGCCCTCCAGGAAGAGGGTTACTGCGAAGGTGATGCGGTATGCTCCTATAATACCACGGTTGAAACGTCTGTTCAGAAACGAAGAGCATGCCAAGTTGATGCGATGGCACAGTGAGGACCGTAACAAAGACGGGAAGTCAAGAGCACCCGCTGACGGGTCACAGTGGAGAAAAATTGAGAGAAAGTACTGGACTAAGTTTGCATGTGACCCAAGGAACGTATGGTTTGGTTTAAGCGCGGATGGCATTAATCCTTTCGGGGAGCAGAGCAGCAATCACAACACCTGGCTCGTGACTCTATGTATGTATAACCTTCCTCCTTGGATGTGCATGAAGCGGAAGTTTATTATGATGCCAGTTCTCATCCAAGGCTCTAAGCAACCCGGCAACGACATTGATGTGTACCTAAGGCCATTAGTTGAAGAACTTTTACAGCTGTGGAATGGAAACGGTGTACGTACATGGGATGAACACAAACAGAAGGAATTTTACCTGCACGCGCTGCTGTTTGTAACCATCAATGATTGGCCCGCTCTCAGTAATCTTTCAGGATAGACAAACAAGGGATACCACTCATGCACGCACTGTATAGATGACACTGAAAGTATATACCTGGACAAATGCAGGAAGAATGTGTACCTGGGCCATCATCGATTTCTTCCGACCAACCATCAATGTCGAAAGAAAGGCAAGCATTTCAAAGGCGAGGCAGATCACCGGAAGAAGTCCGCCATGCGTACCGGTGATCACGTACTTGCTATGGTCAATGATTTACACGTAATCTTTGGAAAGGGTTTTATTCATATTGATTGGATCTATCCCTCTACATCATGTCATCTTGCTTAAGGCATTACTCCGTTCTTGTAAACTTAATACACTAGATGCATGCTGGATATAGCGGTCGATGTGTGGAGTAAGAGTAGTAGATGCAGGCAGGAGTCGCTCTACTTGTCACAGACATGATGCCTATATTCATGATCATTGCCTCAGATATCGCCACAACTTTGCGCTTTTATATCAATTGTTCAATAGTAATTTGTTTACCCATCGTATGCATTCTTTCAGGAGAGAAGCCTCTAGTGAAAACTATAGCTCCAGGGTCTATGAAACAATGTGACTAGTAAACATAATAAGATGCAAACGAGGCAAAGCTATGAACGGGTCGATGACCGGCTTTGCTTATATTGACACATCCATGCTCAGTGTTTTACCTTTGAGGCGTCACTGAGAGCTTATTCCCACATTGAACTTAGGTGAAAACCCCAAGACCTACTAATTGGAGACACCAACTTTGTGAAAGATGGCCTACTACTATTTTTTAGTGTGATCGTTAAACTGACAATGCCTTGTGTTCTTTTCAGTGATGGCATTATCCACACAACCAAAACATTTATCACTAGATCTATGAGGAAATATGTTTTCACAATGTATTTAAGGCCAGTTCTTTTGCTGGCTTCTAGAATAAGCTGGAATAAGCTGCCCCTACCCAGCTTATCTTAGAAGCCCAACCAATTTTATTTTTTAGAAGCCTACTAATTAAGACCTGACTAGTAGGCTTCTAAAAAATATTTTTGGTTGGGCTTCTAGAATAAGCTGGGTAGGGGGCAGCTTATTCTAGAAGCCCAAAAAAGGCACCAAAAAAACTGGCCCTTTTTGGGTGTTGTAAATATTTTTTTATAAAGTTGGTAACACTTAAAACATTTTGTCTTAATAAAAGACTAAGTGACTTTGTGCAGATGAGAGTAAAGTTTATAAGATTTTATTTGGGATGGTGCAAGGAACCTTTTCTACATGAGATATCTCTTACCGTCAATTCACATCTTGTATCCTCCTTCATGTCTCTATAAGGGATATTAAATATTCGAGACTTCAGTGTAGGTTCTTGAAAAGATTCACATTTTTAGCAAGTTTGTCCTTTCCGGTAAAAAGAACATTTCTAGAAATTTAGTTTATTGAGGGACTATCAAGAAAAACTTGCATACACTTTCCTAAAATATCCAATGGGTCTATTTAAGCCTGCCTAACCCTAAATCCCCACCCATGCCTTCCACTTCCCTCCTCCGCCTCCTTCGCCGGCCCTCTCACACAACCCTCAATTCTCTCTAGAGATTATAATCACCGTATAGTCTCTACTTCTTTGCTGATTCCATACCTTGACACCATTAGGCGCCATACCGATGGTCCGGTGACAACCTCGCAAGATGACCGCCTCCTACCGCCCGTTGTCAATTTGTTGCGAGTTGTAAGCCTTGACCCATTCCTCCTAGTTTGAGCTTTGAGCTTCATAAGAATCCATGACACAAGCCACCGGATCTAGATAGATGGAAACACTCTCAAAACACATTGCTTCCCGTCATCGTTGCTCTCTAGATCTAATATGGGCATCGATGGATGCCCATGGTGTAGATCTCACGACAAAGATGGATCATGATATTCGACCGGATTCCCGCAGATCTGGGAGACCAGGCACGACATATAAGGTACCTTATTAGCAAATCCAATAAGTGTTAGCAAAATCATCCATTGAGAAGATATCTCACAAGTTTAACAGGGGGTGATTGCTATATAATCATCGCTCACTAGAGCTATGGTGGGCCTGAAGTGAATCCCCATTGCATAAATATAACAATGGAAATGGATCATGACACCCAGCTGGATCAACTCAAGGCCACAAGATCGATGAGGTATGTAATTAACGAGTCCTACAACATTCCCAAATCATGCATTGAAAAAAATTAAGTTCGTCCTAGTCTTGTGATGAGGCAATCACATGCCACCATATCTTTATATGGCAATGTCCTCGGTTTTCATTATTGTGTAAATCTAACGATGACAATGGATCGTGATGACTGACTAGATGGGCTAAAAAATATGAAATAGATAATGATAAATCATGTACCTAGCTACTTATTACTCCCTCCATCCTATAATATAAGATGTTACTACAGGCATTGTACTCATATGTTGGTCGTAATAACATCTTATATTATGGGAGAAAGGGAGTAGATCATGGATGCATTCGAAAAATCATGCCTTTTGAAACGTAAAAGAAATGGTACCGCTCAGCAGTTTGATTGAGATAAATTATGTCATCTACAAGTCAAATCTGCAGGAGTATCCAGTGGTAGAGCACCTTGAGCCAAGATTAGGAAAGTCGGGTATTGGCTTTTTTCCAGATGAGCACCCTTCTAAAATATTTGTATTAACGTGTCTGATTGGTTTATGCCGAGTGAGTATAGATCACTCTCCTTTTTCTTAGAGATTAATCACTTGTCATTACAACTTTTCAAAGCATTTTATATGGAGATGATGTGAGTTGTTGGGAGATGGTTAAGGTAGGCCATGCCTCTTTTATTTCTTACTAGCTAATTCCTCGTTGTGTTACAATTGAAGGCATAAATATTCTAATGGTTCAACAGTAGTCGTGTCTGATAAATATATACCATTCTAGATTTTGGTAAGATTTGATTTGAGTATGTGTCGGGGATTGCAAGAAAAAATCAGATTTAGTTGAGATTTTAGTAAGGTTTGATTTGATTTGGGTATGACTAGGGTAAGGCAAGGGAAGTTTTTATTTAGTTGAGATTTTGTTAAGATTTCATTTCATTGAGTTAATGCATGACATAGTTTTGATAAGATTTGATTGAGTTAATGTAAGACATGGTTTCCAGTAAAAAAGGAAAGGAAAGTATTGATCGCATTTAGATTATTTCAAACCAAGGAAGGAGGGCGTGGAGAGATAAAAGCCAACATAGGAGGGAGGAGTGATGTGAGGAGAACGTATCAACTCTCCTTTGATAGTAGAGGATAATAATAATAATAATAATAATAATAATAATAATAATAATAATAATAATAATAATAATAATAATTATGATGATGATGATGATGATGATGATGATGATGATGATGATGATGATGATGATGATGATGATGATGATAATAGTAGCGACTAGTGTTTTGTGATTTGTGAAGTTTGTACTATGATTCTTATGATATAAATGAGACACGTATTAGCATGCAAAAAAGTTACTTTGGGCCATCTCCTCACCAAAACCTTTTTAAATCCCTAGTGAAAGACATTGTGAGAAATCAATATTATTAAAAAAATATACACTCCTTTGTTAGCATACCCTACGACGGTAGCTAGTTCAATGAAATGAACTGAAGAATTTGATGACTATTCATAAACACATATCGTACCGTGTGAACCTGTATCTACATATCCTCCCAGGTAATAATGGAACAATCAGCTTGCGTAGGATTAGATATGTTTTTTTCATAGTTTGTTAAACAAAACAATCTTCTGGGCATTATTTCTTGTTTTTGACAACCAATTATTTTGGGTAAATCTTCCTACTTTTCTGATAGTACTGTAGAGATTTCAAGATGTTTTCTTAAATTTACCTTTCAGCCATATAGAGTAAAAAATCTTACCATGATTCACTAGTTACAGGGTCCTCCCAAGAGGACAATACTGTACGAAGCATACTCGCTAGTTAACGGGTCCTCCCAAGGGGAAAATTCACGGTAAGCTTTTTTCATTCCATGGATTTGAATGATAAAATCAAGCAGAAAACTATAAGATCAGTATTTCTTCGAGACAAAAAGATTAAGGCAGATTTACCCAGAACAACAAATCATCTCAAGGAACTCATCCAACCTGAATACACAGATCCATAATTGCATCACATAAAAATAACCAAGATCATTAATGCATAATCACATCACATTAAAAATTAGCCCTAGAATCCATTAACACAGAATTGTATCGTCCTCTGTCTCATAATGTAAGACGTGTTTTTACACTACACTAGTGTCAAAAAACGTCTTACATTATGGGACGGAGGAAGTAGAAGATAAAGCCCATACATCTTTTCTACCAATAGAATTGTACAAGCGAGAATTCAATAGAGGATTATTAAACATGCTGCTCCGGGTCCGGGATGGTCTGTAGAGCGGGCCGCTGTGGCCTGTTGTAGGATCGTACTGAATAGTCGGAGGACGAGTACTGCACCTTCTCCTTCCCATTGCTCCCCATGCGTGGCCATCTTCCTCTACAACCCCAACCAAAATTGTCAGTACTACTATGTACTACCCAAACCACCCATTAAAGACAAAACATATTGGCAATCTGAGCAGAACGCTTCCACGAGAACCAGAAACGGAACAACTCGAGCAGAGGAGAGGAGGGCTGACGAGAATCTGGGAATGTCTGGTTAGGAACTTACTACTTAGCACCTCCATTTTTAAGTCACAAAAGACTCGTGTTTCTATCCTTGCCTCTGAGAATTCTGTTAGGAGTAAACCACGGCTCGGCGTGGTGACCGGCGTATCAGTTGACGCAGCGTCGTGTGTGATGTGACTGTTCGTGCATGCATGTAGTTGGATTAGTTGTCGCGGGTGGTGGCCGAGCCATACGAGTCATACGTGAATTAGTCTAGGCAGTTGATATATGGATGCATGCATGGGCTGTTAGCGTGTTAGCCGGCCAGTAGTGGTTGGATTACTACATGTGTGCGTGGGTATGTTTTTTGAGGGAAACAGCAGGACTCTGCTGCATATTTTTATTAATTTTCAAATAAAAGAATACAAAATGTCCATGTAAGAGAAAAAAAACTATACATCAGAACGAAAAAGAAAACCTAGGAAAGGTAAAAAAGAACAAATATACATACATACATACATACATACAAGGAAAACAAGCAGCGAAAACACCCAACTGGATCAGCAAGTTATCTGAACATTGCAACCCAATCCGCCATGCCAGAATAATCCTGTCTTCGTGCTCTATGAGTGAGCCATTTCATCTCTTCTTTGAATTTGCGCCTGGAAGTATATAGATTTGGGGGAATCTTTTTAAAAATGAAATCATTCCGCGTTGGCCATATTGCCCAGGAGACCAGAATGATGATTTCCAGAGCAAAAGGCAAATTGATAAGATGCTTGAGATGCGCCACTTCTTCCTGAATATTTGTATTCTGGGGCTGCCATGAGGGGCACACATATTGCCAACAGAGCTGGGCATATGAGCATTGGAAGAAGAGATGATCCCTTGTTTCCAGGGAGTGTTGATTACACATAACACAGGTGTAATCCTCAATGAAGAAATTTTTCCGGTGCAGCATAGCTCTCGTATTTAATCTGTTAAATATCAAAAGCCAGTAGAAGATTTTGTGCCTTAGTTGACAGCAGGTTTTCCATAACCATTTCACGACTGGAATGGGCTCTGGATAAGTGACTAGCAGCTTATATGTCTTAGAGACGCTGTAAGCATGGGCTCCTTGTGGTAATTGCCAGATATCGCGCTCTGAAACTAGGCCAGTATTGTGCAACAGTAATTCCAATTGTTGAAATTGCTCATAAGCTTCTTCTGACAAAGGAACATGAAAGTGTGTAACTAAATCTTCCAAATTGCCCAACCTGTGGAGAGAAATATTCTGATTCGGTGAGAAGGAAAATAGGTGTGGCCATAACTCCCTTTTGGGTAGATCATCCCATATATCTGACCAAAAGGAGAGAGATTTTCCATCCTACAAGGAACAGACCGCAAGGTTCTTGTAATCGGGTAGAAGCTTAAGACAATCCCTCCACCAGAAGGAGCAAGTCTGAGTATTAATTGGCGAGAGTCCCTCTGGATAATATATTTCCCAAACCAAACTGACCCATGGAATGTCTGCATGATTGATGAATTTATGCACCATTTTCATTAGTAAACATTTGTTTTGGAGCCACAGATTTAAGATACCCAAACCACCTTTATTCTTGGGTCGACAGAGCATATCCCATGCGGCTAAAGGTGGGTTTTTCTTTTCAAGGTCTTTTCATCTCCAAAAAAGATGCCTTCTATATTTATCAATTTGCTCAATGATACCTTTATAGAGGAGCAAGCAGCTCATGAGAAAAGTTGGCAATGAGGAAAAGACTGCATTGACCATAAGTAGTCTCCCGTCATAACTTAAATACTGAGAGCATGTGGATAGCCTCTTCTGAATCCTCTCAATGAGATACATGAAGTGCTCCAGTTTTGGTTTAGTAAAGCTAAGGGTGTTCCCAAATAGGTAAACGGGAACTTACCAATTGCACAACCCAAGATAGCAGATAGACATTGCATTTGTTCCTCAGCCACATTGATAGGAATCATGTTGGATTTCTGGAAATTGACCTTGAGACCGGAGGCCCTAGAAAAAATGCCTAGAAGGTGTTTGAGATGTTCCAGCTGATTGGGGCAAGCAAGCATAATAATCAAAGTATCGTCCGCATATTGAAGAATGGGAAAATCTGGACATGTTTGAAACCGAATGGGTGGCTGAATGAGGTCTCTATGCATTGCATCATTGAGAATAGTTTGTAGGAAATCTGCCGCCAAAACAAAGAGCAAAGGAGAGAGGGGGTCCCCCTGTCTCACCCCACGTCTGCATAAGAATTGAACTCCAGGAATGCCATTAAGGAGAACAGATGATGTGGCAGAGCCAAGAATCTGCTTGATCCAAGAGCACCAAGTGTCTCCAAAACCTTTTCTCAAAGTCTCCAAAACATTTTCTCTTAAGAATTGCTAGCACAATAGTTGGTTTCTTACTTTTATGGCATTGAAACAGAAACTCATATGCCCAGGCAATACAGTCTTGGATGGTCCTTGATTTGAGGAACCCATATTGATTAGTATGAACTAATTCCAAAATAATAGACTGCAATCGATTAGCCAGCAGCTTTGTCAAGAGTTTAATAGTGCAACTCAAGAGTGATATTGGTCGGAAGTTGTTGACTCCTGATGCATCAACTTTTTTTGGAATTTGGGTGATGAAGGAACTATTTATGCTTTGAAGACACAAATGTCCTTTATGAAATTGATCACAAAGGTCATAAAAGTCCTGCTTGATGATGGGCCAACACTTCTTGATAAAATCTGTATTAAATCCATCCGGCCCCGGAGATTTGTGAGAAGGGAAGTCTGTAATTACAGCATCAATTTCATCTTTGGTAAATGGGTTTTCCAGGAAAGATAAGACACTGTGGGCCTGTATAAGATTCAGCAGATCATCAGGAATATCGAAGGAATTAGATTGTCCCAGCCTCTCTTTGAAAGCCGCATGGAGTATTTTAGCCTTTGTCTCATGACCAAAAACCTCCACACCATCAGAGCCAACAAGAGAAGTGATGCAGTTATGTCTGTGCTGAACAGAGGCTAAAGCATGAAATAAATCTGAATTTTCACTGCCTAAGGTTACCCATTTAATCTTCCCTCTTTGCCGCCAATATTCCTTCTGCTGGGAGAGCAGTTTCTCCAAGTGACGCTTGAGAGCCGATCTAAAAGAGGATTCAAAAGGGTATAAATCTCTGGACAGCTCTAAAGTATCCAGCATAGCAATCAGAGCATTGAGTGATAAGATATCCTCTTTAAGATTGGAGAGTGTTTTGGCCCAGTTTTTCAAACTTTTTGTCAAGATTTTCATTTTTGCATTAATCCTCTTTGCTGCATCTGCATAGTGAATACTTTGCTTACAGATAGACTCAACCAAGGGTAAGAAGCTATGATGATCCATCCACCAATTTTCAAACCAAAACACATTGCTTCTGGGCATAGAATTCTGGATAGAAATAATGCATGGTACATGATCAGAGGTTGTCATTGCCATAGGAAAAGCCATAGTATTTGGATAAGAGATGGTCCAGGCAGTAGATGTGAAAACCCAGTCTAGCTTCTCTAGTAGTGGGCTATCCTGCATGTTGCTCCAAGTATATTTTCTCCCTTTCAATGGGATCTCGATCAACTCCAGTTCGCTAATAACGGCATTAAAGTGCAGCATGTCAGAAATTTTACCACCAGGTTTGTTTCGATCATCAGGGCTCCAAATGAGATTGAAATCTCCCACCAAAAGCCAATCCGCATCATCTGGGATGTGAATGCCCTCTAACCAGCCCAAGAATTCTGTTTTCTTGTCGTCTTGGCATGGAGCATAAACATTTGTTAGAGTACAACAACTACCACATTTAGTAGATTGCAAACCCACTGAAACTGTATAGCTATTCTGAAATAAAAGTTCCCCTTTGAAGTGAGCAGAGTTCCAAACAGTAAGAATGCCCCCAGACCGACCAATAGAAGGTGTGAAAGCAAAAGCATCAAATCGCGAGGGGCAAAAATTCCGGATAAAAGATATATCAATAGATTCCTTCTTAGTGTCCTGAAAACATACTATGGAACAACCAGTTTCAGAAATCTTATTCTGTATATGCAGCCATTTGTCCGGGGAGTTAAGACCTCTAATGTTCCAGTTTAATACTTTCCAGTGTTGTTTATTCATTTGACTGGATTTGATAAAAGAAGGGACCGATTTCTAACTGACCACTGCCCCAATCCCATAGGGAAAAAGTGTCACTAGCAGCTGACAGCACAGGATCAAATCCAAAACAACCAGGAAGATGCAAAATATAAGCATACATCATAGCCTGGATTGGACCAGGCTTGCAAATACCAAGGTACTGAACATATAAACTGGTCCACATAAGGATAGAGATAACATAATACGTCCACATGATCATGTTCAAAGGCAAACTTCTGACAGCGTACTTATAATAGTAAAATAACATAAGAAACTTTTTTAGGAGGGCAGAGGCCCACTCGTTACTTCTTCTTGGGCTGGGCATTCTTGGGGTCATCCACATTCTTCTTAGTTGCCTTCTTTGCTTTCTTTGGCAGTGGCTGATCCTCAGCCAAACCAAACTTATCATAAAGGTTTTTCACAATTTTCTTGTTAAGGGGTGGCTCCACAGCAGAACAAGCCAAGAAGTTTTTATCAAAGCTTGTTTTTCCCTTGTAACCTTTATGAAGAAGCTTGAGCCTGTCACTCTGTCGTACCTCTGATATAACCATAGGTGTTTTAGCATTCTTCTTGCGAGCGTGAACCAGAGAAGTACTGAGCAGCTCAACCTGAACAACTGGTGCAATCTTGGCGGCTTGAGGAGTGGAGAAGCTGTTGGAAATATGCCCTAGAGGCAATAATAAAAGTGTTATTATTATATTTCCTTGTTCATGATAATTGTCTTTTATTCATGCTATAACTGTATTATCCGGAAATCGTAATACACGTGTGAATACATAGACCACAATATGTCCCTAGTGAGCCTCTAGTTGACTAGCTCGTTGTGATCAACAGATAGTCATGGTTTCCTGGCTATGGACATTGGATGTCGTTGATAATGGGATCACATCATTAGGAGAATGATGTGATGGACAAGACCCAATCCTAAGCCTAGCACAAAGATCGTGTAGTTCGTTTGCTAGAGCTTTGCCAATGTCAAGTATCTCTTCCTTTGACCATGAGAGCGTGTAACTCCTGGATACCGTAGGAGTGCTTTGGGTGTATCAAACGTCACAACGTAACTGGGTGGCTATAAAGGTGCACTACAGGTATCTCCGAAAGTATCTATTGTTTTATGCGGATCGAGACTGGGATTTGTCACTCCGTGTAAACGGAGAGGTATCTCTGGGCCCACTCGGTAGGACATCATCATATGCGCAATGTGACCAAGGAGTTGATCACGGGATGATGTGTTACGGAACGAGTAAAGTGACTTGCCGGTAACGAGATTGAACAAGGTATTGGATACCGACGATCGAATCTCGGGCAAGTAACATACCGATAGACAAAGGGAATTGAATACGAGATTGATTAAGTCCTTGACATCGTGGTTCAACCGATGAGATCATCGTGGAACATGTGGGAGCCATCATGGGTATCCAGATCCCGCTGTTGGTTATTGACCGGAGAACGTGTCGGTCATGTCTGCATGTCTCCCGAACCCGTAGGGTCTACACACTTAAGGTTCGATGACGCTAGGGTTATAAAGGAAGTTTGTATGTGGTTACCGAATGTTGTTCGGAGTCCCGGATGAGATCCCGGACGTCACGAGGAGTTCCGGAATGGTCCAGAGGTAAAGATTTATATATGGGAAGTCCTATTTTGGCCACCGGAAAATGTTTGGGATTTTTCGGTATTGTACCGGGAATGTTCTAGAAGGTTCCGGAGTGGGGCCCACCTGCATGGGGGGACCCACATGAACGTGGGTAGTGGGGGCAAGGCCCCACACCCCTGGTCAAGGTGCACCAAGATCCCCCCTTAGAAGGAATAAGATCATATCCCGAAGGGATAAGATCAAGATCCCTAAAAAGGGGGGATAACAATCGGTGGGGAAGGAAATGATGGGATTTCTTTCCTCCCACCTTGGCCAACGCCCCAATGGACTTGGAGGGCAAGAAACCAGCCCCTCCACCCCTATATATAGTGGGGAGACGCATGGGAGCTTCACACGAAGTTCTGGCGCAGCCCTCCCCCTCTCCCAAGTACTCCTCTTCTCCCGTGGTGCTTGGCAAAGCCCTGCAGGATTGCCACGCTCCTCCACCACCACCACGCCGTTGTGCTGCTGCTGGATGGAGTCTTCCTCAACCTCTCCCTCTCTCCTTGCTGGATCAAGGCGTGGGATACGTCACCGGGCTGTACGTGTGTTGAACGCGGTGGTGCCGTGCATTCGGCACTTGATCATCGGTGATTTGAATCACGATGAGTACGACTTCATCAACCCCGTTCACTTGAACGCTTCCGCTTAGCGATCTACAAGGGTATGTAGATGCACGATCTTTCTACTCGTTGCTGGTCTCTCCATAGATAGATCTTGGTGACACGTAGGAAAATTTTGAATTTCTGCTACGTTCCCCAACAGAAGCCTCTACTAACTTGCTGACTAGCAGCCTGCAGAAAACATAACAGCGGTGTACTGGTTGGACATGTTGTGGGAAGCACAAATTGCCTAAGAGAACCAGCCGAACAACCATGCTGACAAATCTCCCACAACTTGGACTGAAGGATGGATCTAGCACAATCAAAATCCGCTGGTGATAACAGTTTTGCTGTGAAGAAATCCACCCACTGGGCTGGGACAGAAACATATGTCTGAGATGAATCCATGGGACAAAAGAATTGTTCCCATGCTCTTTCGCCTCCTGGGAAACCGAGATCGACAAAGCTAGCTGTAAAAAGTCGTTGTCTGTCCCGGGTTGAACTAGAACTTCGTTAGAAACGAAATTGTCCTGCTGTGCTGCAAAAGGGACCACCAACTCATCTTGCGAAACAACATGATCTTGTGGAGACGTCCACGGGACCTCTTTCTCAATGATCTGAACCTCAGACAGATCAGTTACACATGGGACCGATTGAGTAGGAAGAGCAGCATAGTTAACCTGATCCTGGATAATCACCATACCAAGCTGAATATTCTGAATGAACATGTCGTTCTCTTGCTGGATCGGGACTGGAAGTAAATTCCATGGTAGCACAACATCATTATCAGCAACCTCTTCTGAGGAGTGGCTAGAAGCAAGACTGATTGTGACAGTTAAGTCACTGTCACTGTCAGCAATTGGAAGATTCAGATCAAAAGGTGCAGCCACCACTTCAGCTCCTGGGATTAATTGATTCTGAATGACAGGATTGAGCATTTCCTGCAACTGTTCAAAATCCATCTCATCCAATTCATGCGGCTGCTGAAGATCATTGAGTTCAAGAAAATCATTGGGCACCGCATTGTGGCCCTGAGCATTAGGCAGTTGATGATGTTCACCATGAATTCCCCAAAAGTGTTGTAGATTTTAACCAAACTAATTGTTCTGCGGTTGCGGTACCCACCCCGGCCATAGCTCCACAGGTGGGGGAGCAGGGACCTCCTGTGGGGCAGGCATAGGATGTGGATTCCTCATCCGCTGGCAGGGCACCCAACAAGTTATGTCCTAAGATGATAATCGGAACAGACCATGATTCAGCTTGATTCTTATTGCCCGTGGAGACCATACAACTATGAGGGATTAAGGCAATATCCGCAACAAGCACTTTAACCACAACCCTGGAATAGTCACTAGCCATCTTATCCCACGTTTCAACTCTAGCGAAGTCTTTCAGAGCACCCTGGATGTGTTGGAGTTCCCACAGATCGACAGGAAAAGCAAGCAAAGCCAACTAGCAGACTTGATTATAAGTAAAACTGCGATGATTAATCCCCTCATTCTGCTTACAAAACTAATGCTATGATTTTGAAACATATGTGGGCTGTGATCCACAAGCCAGTCCCTATCAGCGATAGAATCTAGTTGCACAAAAGCAGTACCAAGGGGACAGCGCTGTGTCATCTCCAACGAGAACTGTAGGTGATCCTCAAGAAAACCACGGAGAAAAGCCCGAACCTGACTGAAGGGAACTTGAGCATGAGGAGCAGGAGTGATGGTGGCAATGGCTACGTCCTCATGCTTCGCCGAGACAGGCGCACTGACATGGTACCGGCAATATGCCGGCCAACCAGCCACCTCCATCGCATTGTACCTACCTGGAAGGAAAGGTGTGGGATCGACGGGATAGGCCGCCATGAGCAGGTGCGGCGGCGGCACAGAGGAAGCAGGGGCGGCAATACCAAGCTGGAGGGGGCTAGAATGCGAAGTGGCAAGGGAAAGGGGCTCTGTTTCCTTGGGGCCTTTACCTCCCGTCTCATCCAACAGTTTGGCAGGTGAGTGATTATTACCCAAAGAAAAGGATAAAAAATCATGCAGGGGATAACTTGTAGTTGGTATGTCATTTAAATCTTGCGACCGGCCAAGATTGAAATCGGGACATGCCTTGTGTCGCGCTTGCCCAGGGGACAAATTCAGGTCCAAATCGAAACCTCCCTGATTAAAATGGTTGACGTGATTTGTCTGATTTGTGTCCAAAGCTGTATGATTTATCGCCTGTTCAGATGGCCCACGGGTCTTGGGATGATCTTTAGGGACCCAGACTTGCTTGATTTGGAACTGATCTTTTGAAGAGAAAAAAGACTCGCAGTCTCGGCTGATGTGCCCTGGTTTCAGACATTGATGACATCATATTTTATTGTGACAACCCTGTCTAGAGTGGCCGAAAAGTAGACATCTTGGGCAATGCAAACGTCTCCATGGGTGAGATGGTGCAGCAGGCCCGAAAACTTGAGGACCGGGCCGAGCCGATGTGTTGGGCCATTCCAGTCTTTCAAAAACTGATTGTTTTCCTTCCTGAGCCGTGACATTCCTCTGAAGAACAGGCCTATCTAATCTATCAAACACTGAAACCCGTCCTGTCGGCATGTTAACTTTATCCACTGTCACAGACTTAGCAGCCAAGTCTTGCTGAATTCGATCAAAAACAGAAGATACTGGCACTGCAGAACCTTTTTCATGAGTGGATGATTTGTCAGGGGCGAATAACTCCCCAATAGCTTCAGAAGATAAGTTTGCAGCTAATAAAATTTTGAGCTCTGCTTCCTCTTCCTTGCTGAGGTAGTCCAAAATCGAGCGAGGATATGTGAGCCTGAAAAACTCCTGTATGGAGAAGAAATCAAAGCCATCAACAAATAGCTTGTATAAATCCTCCTTTTCAGAAGCCGAAAGCTTGTGTATGAAAGATGGGCGCTTGACACTTGCAGACAAAGGGAGATTGACACGGTGTTGCTCTGCTTCGTGATGGAGTGCAGAATCCTTGATATGCAGACCAAGAGGAATGCCATTTGCACCAGTTAGCCCTTTATGACCAAAACCCTGATGATGCTGAGTCATGTTGTCAACGGCAAGTGTCTTCTTCTTCCCTACTACAGTCCAGGAACGCAGCTCCTCCGCTTCCCACAATCTGAACTCTCTGATGAAATCAGGACCACCATTGCCCCAAAGGCTGAAATATACCATGAATTCTGAACATTCATAACTTTTAAGGCCATTCACTGCAAAACCCACTTTTTTTGAAAAGACGGAGAATCGAAAAGATCGATCTCGCATATAGCAAACTCTGAAATCAAATGCAATGCCGCCCAGACATGATCTAAGATACTCACTAACATTTGAACAATCCAGTCTGTGCTTGTGGCGCTTGAAAGAAGCCACGAGAAATAATTCTCGAGCTCCTCTACCAGGAGCGAAGGCCACAGGGGAGTTGAAATTTTGCCATATGAAACGCTGAAACTCCATGCCTGAACGAAGATCTAGATCTAGGTTGACATTGAGAGTAGGTTCACAGCTTTGATCCAACACTTTCTCTCTCACAATCTTTGTCGTGGGGGGTTGAAGGGCCTTGTCTAAGGCCATGGACGATCTTAGATCAACACGTCCTCCCGCCATGGCAATGTAGCATGGGAAGGAAACTTGATCACCAACGGAAATGGATTCATTCTCTCGAAGGAACCGGGCATCAACCACCACTTGTTCATCATCCAGTAAAGCAAGACGGCCAGATTGAGACAGGACAATCTCCCCTTGATGAAAAGGAACCTTCGCCGAGTGCAGATCAGCACGGAATGTTGCCGCCCATCGGGCCAAAACAGAGGCGCCTGTAACCTCCACACGCGCCGCAGCACAGTCGGTCTTTGACATGGCGGCGCAAGGCCCAGGGGCGGGGAGAGGCTGATGCCGCGAGATGGCGAAGGAAGGGAGACTTACCAGGGAAAGGAGGTCCGGCATGGCGGACCCGCCGGCGACGGTAGCCGGGAACGGCTAACTCATCTCGATCGCCTCAATCGCCGATCCAAAAATCCCGCCCCACTGCTGATTGCTTTAGATAGATGCCGAAAAAACTCTGTGCGTGGGTATGTTGCCGGGCTGGTGGTGCGTGCGTGTGTGTATCTCGGGTATAAAAAGCCCTGTGTGTATTGGTTGTGATGTGCGTCGGCAAGAGCCATGTAGCCACCGGAAAGAAAAAAGGATTGGGGCGTTCGTGCGCCCATGGCGGCGTTCGTGTGCCGCCGGAAAATCTCTCTTGTCCATTGTTCTTCTTCTTTCACCTCCATTCGAATGAGAGGAGAGGTAGCTAGAGGGCTGCGGTTCCAACAAATTCATGCATCACTGGCTAGATACATTTTCTTCTAAATTCATTCTCATCCAAGTTTCTTTTTTGCATATAGATTACCATAAATCTTGTAAAACACACATGTGTTAGGATTACATTTATGGTACATTTTAATTTCTTGGCTGGAATTACCAATGGCTAGCTACCTCTACAAAATAGCCTGATCCATAACGTGGACTGTAATAACAACTTGTCTATCTATGGTATAAGTATCCATTATTCATAAGCATCCATTCCTTAGAGAATTGCATACATGGACCTAGCAAAGATAATTTGTCCACGTGACGAATCAGGGTGTTCTGTAGAAGTAGCCGTTGATAAATCCAGGCAAGAAATAAAAGCTTATCTGAAGTTACAGTACTGCTAATCTATACGAAAAAGAAACACACAAGCGCAAGTAAATTTAGAACAAAATACATCTTGCTCTAGCGGTGATGAATTCATAGTCAAGAACAGAAAAACGAGAACTCTGAGACTTTAAAAGGAGTTGCTAGTTGGCAAGTTTCTCACTGGGCATTGCCTGACTATCCTGGTCAGGCCTCCTCTCCTCCGCCTAAGTTGTTTTCTTCCGTGGGGGGCAGAACCGACGCTTTCTGTTCAGGTTGCCATTTTGTCTCCTCTTTTTGTTTGGTTGGGCAGTGGATGCTAGTAGCAGTAGTAACAAGTTTGGTTGGAGTTGATGCAGAATCCTCGTTTCTTGGTCGAAACTCTGGTAGATGCCTGCCCGGCAGAACAAGGGGAAGGAGAAGATGCGCTGCACGGATTTGTTGTTCGAGGATTC
Source organism: Triticum dicoccoides (assembly GCF_002162155.2). Lineage (NCBI taxonomy): Eukaryota > Viridiplantae > Streptophyta > Magnoliopsida > Poales > Poaceae > Triticum > Triticum dicoccoides. Next base: position 55,472,912 of record NC_041385.1, read on the forward strand.
AGTACAGTCCTACAAGAGGCCCCGGCAGCCTGCTCGAGAGCAGGTATAAGTATAATACTTTATTAGATTGTGGTTGTAGGAATTTGCTAGTAGATAAGTTGTATGGGATTTATCTTCTTCAATGCAGTTCCGTGTTAATGTATTCTAGAGATGGTTTTCCTATGATATGATTGTGTATTAATGGATTAGCATAGGACCTGTCTCTGTGATGCGATTCTACATCAATGCGTTAGAGTTGGGCTCAATTTCTTGTGAGGATGATATGTTGTTCTTGGTAAATCTGGCTTAATTTATTTCTCTGGACTACAAATCTTACATATTTCTGCTAGTTATGATTCAGCTCCGTGGAATGCAAAAAAGGCTTACCATGAATCATCATCTTGGACTCAGAGGTTGTGGCCATAGCCGGCTGCACAACAACTCCTTTTCGTGTAGTCCTTTTTTGCATTCATGGTAAGCCTTTTTTGCATTCCACGTAGCCGAATCATAAAATCTAGCAGAAATATGTAAGATTTGTAGTCTAGAGAAAGAAATTAAGGAAGATTTACCAAGAATAACAGATCATCCTCACAAGCAATTTAGCCCAACTCGAAGGCATTGATGCAGAATCGCATCACAGAGACAACTTAGTCCTATGCTAATCCATTAATTCACAATCATATCACAGAAAAACTAACCCTAGAATCCATTAATATGGAACTGCATCGAAGAAGATAAATCCCATATAGATTATCTAGAAGCAGAATCCTACAACCACAATCTGATAAAGTATTATATTTATACCTACTCTGGAGCTAGCTGCAGGGGCCTCTTGTAGGACCGTACTAAATCCTCAAACAGTGAATCCGTGCAGCGCATCTTCTACTTCCCTTGTTCTGCTAGGCAGCCATCTACTAGAGTTTCGACCAAGAAACGAGGATCCTGCATCAACTCCAACCGAACTTGTTACTAGTGCTACTACTATCCACTAACAAGGCAAACAAAAAGAGGAAACAAAATGGCAACCTGAATAGAAAGCATAGGTTCTGCCCCCACGGAAGACAACAACTTGGGCCAAGGAGAGGAGGGCTAAGCAGGATAATCCGGCAATGCCTGGTGAGAAACTTGCCGCCTAGCATCTCCTTTTAAAGTCCCAGAACTCTCATCTTTTTGTTCTTGACTATGAATTCATCACCACCAGAGCGAGATGTATTTTTTTCTAAATTTAGTTGCACTTGTATGTTTCATTTTCGTATAGATTAGTAGTGTTGTAACTTCTAATAAGCTTTTATTTCTTGCCTGGAATTATCAATAGCTACTTCTACAGAACACCCTGATTTGTGACGTGGACAAAATGTCTTTACCAGGTACATGTATCCAATTCTCAAAAGAACGGATATTTCTAAATAATGGATACTTCTACCATAGATAGACAACTTGTTATTACAGTCCAAGTCATGGATCGGGCTATTTTGTGGAGGTAGCTAGCCATTGGTAATTCCAGCCAAGAAATTAAAATCTACCTTAAGTGTAATCCTAACGCATGCATGTGTGTTTTACAAGATTTGTGCTAATCTATATGCAAAAAAGAAACACGGGTGAGAACAAATTTAGAAGAAAATGTATCTAGCTGGCGGTGATGCATGAATTCCTAGAGGCAAGGATAGAAACACGAGTCTTTTGGGACTTTTAAAAGGAGGTGCTAGGCAGTAAGTTCCCTACCACACATTCCCAGATTCTCTTCAGCCCTCCTCTCCTCTACTCGAGTTGTTCTCTTTCTTGTCCTCGTGGAAGCTTTTTGCTGAGATTGACAATTTGTTTTGTCTTTAAAGGATGGTTTGGGTAGTACGTATTCGATAGTACTCCCTCCATTCCGAATTACTTGTCTTGAATTTGTCTAGATACATATGTATCTAGACTCATTTTAGTGCTAGATACATCCGTATCTAGACAAATCTAAGACAAGTAATTTGGAACGGAGGGAGTAGTACTGACAATTTTGGTTGGGGTTTTAGAGGAAGATGGCTACGTAGGGGAGCAACGGGAAGGAGAAGGTGCACTGCATTTACTCATCCTCTGATGATTCAGTACGGTCCCGCAAGAGGCCCCGGCGGCCCGCTTCGGAGACCATCTCGGACCCAAAGCAGCAGGTTTAATAATCCATTATTGAATCGTTGCTTGTACAATTCTGCTGGTAGAAAAGATGTATGGGCTTTATCTTCAGCGATGCCATTCTATGTTAATGGATTCTAGGGCTATTTTTTATGTGATGTGATTATGTATTAATGGATCTAGGTTATTTGTCTGTGATGCAATTATGTACCTGTGGATTCGGGTTGGCTAAGTTACTTCAGATGATTTGTTGTCCTAGGTAAATCTGCCTTAATTTTTTTGTCTCGGAAGAAATACGGATCTTACAGATTTCTGCTAGATTTTATCATTTGAATATGTGGAATGAAAATAGCTTACCATGAATTTTCATCCAATCCCTGAACTAGTTAACATATGAGGGAAAACAGTTCACAAAACAAATACACCAAAAATCCCGTTTCAGTATTTGGGTCCATGATTGACAGAAACTTACACCGGAATTCCATGTACTGCCTCATGATTGGGCGTAGAGGTGGTGTCACCATAAGCGGCCGAAATCACTGTTTTGACCCTTTTCACAACCTTTAGCATGATCTGACCATGGTTTCAAAAACATTCACGATCTATCCTTTTCCCTACCGGCATCGTCCTTGGCGGTAGGGTATAACTGCCTGCTGCCAGGAACCTTGGCAGTTGGATGCTGGTCAATGTCGATGGTGCCGTCAGGCCGTGCTAACGTGGAGGAGTGCCTACCGCCAAACTCCTTGGCGGTTGGCAATTATATCCTACCTCAAGGGTCGATGTTGATAGGCCCCCGAGAGTTAAGTGGCTGACGTGACGGCTTGTGGGTCACTTACCCACCCATTCACTCGAGTTCATCTTGTTTGTTCATCCAGGAATAGAGAGGATACTCCTCTCTCTTCCTCTCCACTCCCCCCTTGGATCTCCTCTGTTTGGGCACCGTTTTGTCGGTCTTGGATTTGAAACAAAGAGGAAGGTAGGCCTTCAATCCCTCCAAATAGTTTTTGTCAAATCATATAGTTGTGATGCATTATTTGGCACTAGGTGGACCCTAGTTCATCAAGTTGTTTGAATTATTTGATTTTAAATTTGTTTAGAACAGATATATAGTAATAGAGGTGTGTGAATGAATGTATGGGTAGATTTTATGGATATGTTGTACTAGTAGTTAATTATATCCCTTTGTATGGATGAACAAATTGTATGGATATGTTGGATTTGGTTTTTTTTTCAATTTGTATGGATAGATGCATATTGAAATTAGTGGATGAATGCATATGTATTGATGAACAAGTTTTTTTTGTTGTATATGTGGATATATGGAAATTTGATGAATGGATGTATGTGTATGTATGGATATATGGATATGATATTTATGCATAATATGTTGTTAATTGATACATATAGGTTGTAAATTTTTTTCAATGTTTCCAATGTATATGGGCATATATATATTCAATTCATATGTATAAATGATGTTGTCAAATATGGATGTTGTGAAATAATTCATTATATATGTCATTTGTGTTAGGATGGGTGAGGCTGCGGACGGTGATCGTTCGTATGTTTGGCTTGACCCTGCTTTCGACAAAGGGTATCATGGGTGTTTTACCGAGAATGGACAAGAAACAAGCTTTGGCATCATCGTATTCATGTTATTGTATTTTTTTAAAGTTGAAGGTTCTGACATATTTGTGCCATTATGACACATGTTGCCAATAGTGTGAATGAGGGGTCACACCAAGACATGCCAGTTGGCATACGACGAGCGGTTTGAGCCTTATTTCGAGAGAGCTAGCCTCCTACCATTTGTTCTACAGTTCAAGTGTGTACCACCGATGGTGAACCATACTACTCTCACAGCCCGCAGGATTGTTAGAGGATGGAGATACACAGTCTCCACCTTCCTTTTGGGGAGATGACAGTCACCCTGGAGGACTTCGCGATGATTATTGGTCTTCCGCTCCACAGCGAGCCTCTCATTGGATGAGTGTGCAACAAGTTCTGGTGTGAGAGGGTTATCGGTCTCATCGGCGATTGCTCCCCCTCTCTTACCGCCAGGGGAAAGATGGAAACCCGGGCATCCGGTGTCCCATTCAAGTGAGAACAGGTCGGGATGCCCACAAGGTGTGTACAACGAGACGGTGGAGCAATACGTGCAGGCGTACCTGTGGTATCTCCTATCCTAGGTACTTTTTGTAGATTACTCTGGTGATGTTGCGTTCTGGATGTATCTTGACTTCCTGGTCGACTAGGACCAGAAGTACAGCTGGGGGTTCTCTGGTCTTGCCTACTTGTACTGTTAGGTAACAAGTTATTGCAATAATTCTTTATGGATGTATTTATGTTTTTAGGAATTGATGGAAGCTAATGATGAACTAGTTCTTGTTGGCAGCTCGACGAGGTGTGTATGAAAACCAGCGACCAACCCGCTATGGGCGGATGTAGTTGGGACCTCTCAGTATGGATGTGGGAGCGGTTGCCGGTTGGACGTCCTGAAAAAAAGGACGCCAGGTGGCCTTTGGAAGGCCTTGAGGGATAAGAAGCCAATTTTTTGACTACCCACTTTGGCTTTCGCTTGGTCAAAATGTTCGGAGGAAAGCAAGAGGCCTTGTACAAGAGGTTCATCAATGAGATGGACAATCTCAAACACAATCAGGTATAGCATTTTGTAAAAAAAAATATAACCACTTCCCCGGAAGGCGTCGAAACACGGAACCAACTCTTATGCAGGTTAACTGGATGCCATATTGGATAGTTTAGGATTTTCGACTGAATGCTATGTGTACGAGGGACAGAAATATTCGGTGGATTAGGTGCCCCATCATATGCATCTACACTGTCGAGTGACACCTACCACATTATGTGGCATTGCAATTCAATAGGAGGCAACACACCCCACAGGAGGAAGCTATAGAGGGTGTCATGGCCCCGAAGACCATGGGTGGCAGTGCCACGATCCATGGCTCCCTCCAAATCCAGTGGTCGGCACCGAGAACCAGCCGCTACCGCCAAACTTGGACTTGCCCATTGCTCCGTGATGGTGTGCGGAGAGGAGAGTAGATGAGAGGGTCGGCGACAGTTTGTGGATAGGAGATGAGAGGCGGGGATGGGGTTGGCCAGCAGCGCCTCCCTGCTTAAATAGCCGGGGCAGGCGGACCGATGCCGATTCGATGCGGCGCAGTGGCCGGAGTAGGCTTCTCAGTCGTCGCGTGAGCATTGAAGCGTCAGCACCCTCCCATGCGGTCACATCCGTCTGGCCGCCATTCATGATGTATAGTCACCTCTGCAGCAAGGCAACATGAATGCACGAAGATGGTTTTTGAGCTGAACGCATAGGGAAAACTATGCACTAGTAAAAAACAGGGGTTTGGTTCAGGCCTGCCCAGCCCATTAGTCTCGGTTCTGCCATGAACCGGGACCCATGGGGGGCATACGTCCCGGTTCGAGCGCCCAGGCGGCCGATCGGGCCTCGTGGGGCATTGGTCCCGGTTCGTCTGGGCCCATTTGTCCCGGTTCCAGGCACGAACCGGGACCAATGGCCCTCGCTCCTGGCCCAGAACCATTGGTCCTAGTTCGTGCCTAGAACCGGGACAAAAGGGGGGCCTTTAATCCCGGTTCCAGCCACGAACCAGGACCAATGAGGTGGCTATATATACCCCATCGTCGCGGCAGAGCACTTCATGCTGCTCTGTTTTTTCTGACCGGTGAGGGGAGAGCTTTGTAGTGCTCTAGCTCACCTGATCCTATGCACATGAGGTGTTCGATGAAATGCCCGATCCACACTAGTTAAGCTTTCTCCTCTCGAAACGCTCCATTTTCCCCGAGATTTGTCTAGGTTTAGTGGTCCATCACGTCCCGTCTCCGTCTTCACCGCCGTCGATCGCCCGCGCCGATCTCGTGCCGGCACCACCGTGATGAGCCTCTTGTTCTTATCTTCTTTATGAAAGAAAAAAATTCTTACTTTAGATGGACACTTGTCTAATTTTCTTACTTTTATTATTGCTTGTTATTATATAGTGCGATGGTTTTGGTATCCACCCCCATCGGCCCTCGTCCTGTATATGATTCGGATGTGGTATATATTATCTTTTATAACTATTTGGTTCATTTATTGTTTATGACAATTATGCCGACCAACGTGACATAGATTTTATTTATCTAGGAGGTATGTGAACCGGAAATTCCAACCGACCTTATTGTCGAGAGGTTAAATTTAGTTGAAGAAGAAAACAATTACTTAAAGGAAAAAATAAAAAACTAAGGAGGAGAAGATGATTTGGAGTTGCATGTTGCGGATGTCGTCGATGATCACAAGATCAAGATGGATGCAATGTGGTTCAAGATTAGAAAGATTAGAAAATATGCCATTCATATCGAGGCTTGGTATCATTATGCCGTTGGATCAATTGTTACCTTGGTTGTGATTATGATCGCATTTGTTGTTGCATTGAAAGGTTTTATATAGTTTCAATGTATGGTTTAATTAGATGCTCTAGAAAGCTATATGTTGTTCAATGAGAACTATGTATGTACTTTGGTTTTAATATGATGATGAACTTCTATTAATTTATTAATTTGGTCACTTATCTATCCATGTGAATCTGTAATGGTTTTTGACACACATAATTATATATAATGCATGGAGATGAACCGGCAATGGATGTACGGTGACAGATACACCTCCGAGTACATTAAGGGCGTGCATGATTTTCTCGAAGTGGCTGAGGCAAACAAGCAGAATGGTTTTATGTGTTGTCCATGCCTTAAATGTGGGAATACGAAGTCTTACTCTGACCGGAAAATCCTTCACACCCACCTGCTTTACAATGGTTTCATGCCACACTATAATGTTTGGACGAGGCATGAAGAAATAGGGGTTATGATGGAAGACGGCGAAGAAGAAGAGGACGATGACAACTATGTGCCCCATGAATACGGTGATGCTGCAACGGGGGAAGCTGCTGAAGATCAATAGGAACCAGATGATGTGCCCAATAATGCTGCAATGGGGGAAGCTGCTGAAGATCAAGAGGAACCAGACGATGTGCCTGATGATGATGATCTCCGCCGGGTCATTGTCGATGCAAGGACGCAATGCGGAAGTCAAAAGGAAAAGCTGAAGTTCGATCGCATGTTAGAGGATAACAAAAAAGGGTTGTACCCCAATTGCAAAGATGGAAACACAAAGCTCGGTACCGTACTGGAATTGCTGCAGTGGAAGGCAGAGAATGCTGTGCCTGACAAAGGATTTGAGAAGCTACTGAAAATATTGAAGAAGAAGCTTCCAAAGGATAACGAATTGCCCGACAGTACATACGCAACAAATAAGGTCATATGCCCTCTAGGATTGGAGGTGCAGAAGATACATGCATGCCCTAATGACTGCATCCTCTACTGCGGTGCGTACAAGGATCTGAACGCATGCCCAGTATGAAGTGCATTGTGGTACAAGATCAGACGAGATGACCCTGGTGATGTTGACGGCGAGCCCCCCAGGAAGAGGGTTACTGCGAAGGTGATGCAGTATGGTCCTATAATACCACGGTTGAAACGTCTGTTCAGAAAGGAAGAGCATGCCAAGTTGATGCGATGGCACAGTGAGGACCGTAACAAAGACGGGAAGTCAAGAGCACCCGCTGACGGGTCACAGTGGAGAAAAATCGAGAGAAAGTACTGGACTAAGTTTGCAGGTGACCCAAGGAACGTATGGTTTGGTTTAAGCGCGGATGGCATTAATCCTTTCGGGGAGCAGAGCAGCAATCACAACACCTGGCCCGTGACTCTATGTATGTATAACCTTCCTCCTTGGATGTGCATGAAGCGGAAGTTTATTATGATGTCAGTTCTCATCCAAGGCCCTAAGCAACCCGGCAACGACATTGATGTGTACCTAAGGCCATTAGTTGAAGAACTTTTATAGCTGTGGAATGGAAACGGTGTACGTACATGGGATGAGCACAAACAGAAGGAATTTAACCTGCACGCGCTGCTGTTTGTAACCATCAATGATTGGCCCGCTCTCAGTAATCTTTCAGGACAGACAAACAAGGGATACCACTCATGCACGCACTGTATAGATGACACTGAAAGTATATACCTGGACAAATGCAGGAAGAATGTGTACCTGGGCCATCATCGATTTCTTCCGACCAACCATCAATGTCGAAAGAAAGGCAAGCATTTCAAAGGCGAGGCAGATCATCGGAAGAAGTCCACCATGCATACCGGTGATCACGTACTTGCTATGGTTAATGATTTACACGTAATCTTTGGAAAGGGTTTTATTCATATTGATTGGATCTATCCCTCTACATCATGTCATCTTGCTTAAGACATTACTCCGTTCTTGTTAACTTAATACACTAGATGCATGCTGGATATAGCGGTCGATGTGTGGAGTAAGAGTAGTAGATGCAGGCAGGAGTCGCTCTACTTGTCACGGACATGATGCCAATATTCATGATCATTGCCTCAGATATCGCCACAACTTTGCCCTTTTCTATCAATTGCTCAATAATAATTTGTTTACCCATCGTATGCATTCTTTCAGGAGAGAAGCCTCTAGTGAAAACTATAGCTCCGGGGTCTATGAAACAATGTGACTAGTAAACATAATAAGATGCAAACGAGGCAAAGCTATGAACGGGTCGATGACCGGCTTTGCTTATATTGACACATCCATGCTCAGTGTTTTACCTTTGAGGCGTCACTGAGAGCTTATTCCCACATTCAACTTAGGTGAAAACCCCAAGACCTACTAATTGGAGACACCAACTTTGTGAACGATGGCCTACTACTATTTTTTAGTGTGATCGTTAAACTGACAATGCCTTGTGTTCTTTTCAGTGACGGCATTATCCACACAACCAAAACATTTATCACTAGATCTATGAGGAAATATGTTTTCACAATGTATTTAAGGCCAGTTCTTTTGCTGGCTTCTAGAATAAGCTGGAATAAGCTGCCCCCTATCCAGCTTATCCTAGAAGCCCAACCAAATTTATTTTTTAGAAGCCTACTAATTAAGATCTGACTAGTAGGCTTCTAAAAAATATTTTTGGTTGGGCTTCTAGAATAAGCTGGGTGGGGGGTAGCTTATTCTAGAAGCCCAAAAAAGGCACCAAAAAAACTGGCCCTTTTTGGGTGTTGTAAATATTTTTTTATAAAGTTGGTAACACTTAAAACATTTTGTCTTAATAAAAGACTAAGTGACTTTGTGCAGATGAGAGTAAAGTTTGTAAGATTTTATTTGGGATTGTGCAAGGAACCTGTTCTGCATGAGATATCTCTTACCATCAATTCACATCTTGTATCCTCCTTCATGTCTCTATAAGGGATATTAAATATTCGAGACTTCAGTGTAGGTTCTTGAAAAGATTCACATTTTTAGCAAGTTTGTCCTTTCCGGTAAAAAGAACATTTCTAGAAATTTAGTTTATTGAGGGACTATCAAGAAAAACTTGCATACACTTTCCTAAAATATCCAATGGGTCTATTTAAGCCTGCCTAACCCTAAATCCCCACCCATGCCTTCCACTTCCCTCCTCCGCCTCCGCCGCCGGCCCTCTCACACAACCCTCAATTCTCTCTAGAGATTATAATCACCGTATGGTCTCTACTTCTTTGCTGATTCCATACCTTGACACCATTAGGCGCCATACCAATGGTCCGGTGACAACCTCGCAAGATGACCGCCTCCTACCGCCCGTTGTCAATTTGTTGCGAGTTGTAAGCCTTGACCAATTCCTCCTAGTTTGAGCTTTGAGCTTCACAAGAATCCATGGCACAAGCCACCGGATCTAGATAGATGGAAACACTCTCAAAACACATTGCTTCCCGTCATCGTTGCTCTCTAGATCTAATATGGGCATCGATGGATGCCCATGGTGTAGATCTCACGACAAATATGGATCATGATATTCGACCGGATTCCCGCGGATCTGGGAGACCAGGCACGACATATAAGGTACCTTATTAGCAAATCCAGTAAGTGTTAGCAAAATCATCCATTGAGAAGATATCTCACAAGTTTAATAGGGGGTGATTGCTATATAATCATCGCTCACTAGAGCTATGGTGGGCCTGAAGTGAATCCCCATTGCATAAATATAACGATGGAAATGGATCATGACACCCAGCTGGATCAACTCAAGGCCACAAGATCAAGCATGATAGATGAGGTATGTAATTAACGAGTCCTACAACATTCCCAAATCATGCATTGAAAAAAAGTAAGTTCGTCCTAGTCTTGTGATGAGGCAATCACATGCCACCATATCTTTATATGGCAACGTCCTCGGTTTTCATTATTGTGTAAATCTAACGATGACAATGGATGACTGACTAGATGGGCTAAAAAATATGAAATAGATAATGATAGATCATGTACCTAGCTACTTATTACTCCCTCCATCCTATAATATAAGATGTTACTACAGGCATTGTGCTCACATATTGGTCGTAATAACATCTTATATTATGGGAGAAAGGGAGTAGATCATAGATGCATTCGAAAAATCATGCCTTTTAAAACGTAAAAGAAACGGTACCGCTCAGCAGTTTGATTGAGATAAATTATGTCATTTACAAGTCAGATCTGCGGGAGTATCCAGGGGTAGAGCACCTTGAGCCAAGATTAGGAAAGTCGGGTATTGGCTTTTTTTCAGATGAGCACCCTTCTAAAATATTTATATTAACGTGTCTGATTGGTTTATGCTGAGTGAGTATAGATCACTCTCCTTTTTCTTAGAGATTAATCACTTGTCATTTCAACTTTTCAAAGCATTTTATATGGAGATGATGTGAGTTGTTGGGAGATGGTTAAGGTAGGCCATGCCTCTTTTATTTCTTACTAGCTAATTCCTCGTTGTGTTACAATTGAAGGCATAAGTATTCTAATGGTTCAACAGTAGTCGTGTCTGATATAAATATATACCATTCTAGATTTTGGTAAGATTTGATTTGAGTATGTGTCGGGGATTGCAAGAAAAAATTTGATTTAGTTGAGATTTTAGTAAGGTTTTATTTGATTTGGGTATGACTAGGGGAAGGCAAGGGAAGTTTTTATTTAGTTAATATTTTGGTAAGATTTCATTTCATTGAGTTAATGCATGACATAGTTTTGATAAGATTTGATTGAGTTAATGTAAGACATGGTTTCCAGTAAAAAAGGAAAGGAAAGTATTGATCGCATTTAGATTATTTAAAACCAAGGAAGGAGGGCGTGGAGAGATAAAAGCCAACATAGGAGGGAGGAGTGATGTGAGGAGAACGTATCAACTCTCCTTTAATAGTAGAGGATAATAATAATAATGATGATGATGATGATGATGATGATGATAGTAGCGACTAGTGTTTTGTGATTTGTGAAGTTTGTACTATGATTCTTATGATATAAATGAGACACGTATTAGCATGCAAAAAAGTTACTTTGGGCCATCTCCTCACCAAAACCTTTTTAAATCCCTAGTGGAAGACATTGTGAGAAATCAATATTATTAATAAAATATATACTCCTTTGTTAGCATACCCTACGACGGTAGCTAGTTCAAGGAAATGAACTGAAGAATTTGATGACTATTCATAAACACATATCGTACCGTGTGAACCTGTATCTACATATCCTCCCAGGTAACAATGGAACAATCAGCTTGCGTAGGATTAGATATGTTTTTTTCATAGTTTGTTAAACAAAACAATCTTCTGGGCATTATTTCTTGTTTTTGACAACCAATTATTTTGGGTAAATCTTCTTACTTTTCTAATAGTACTGTTCTCATACATGGATCCTCTCTCGGATTTTATGGCCTCAAGCCATTTGTCGGAATCCGGGCCCACCATCTCTTCTCCATAACTCGTAGGTTCATTGTTGTCTAGCAACATGACCTCCAAGACAGGATTACGTACCACCTTGAAGCAGTACGCATCCTTGTCGACCTACGAGGTTTGGTAGTGACTTGATCCGAAGTTTCATGATCACTATCATAAGCTTCTACTTCAATTGGTGTAGGTGCCACAGGAACAACTTCCTGTGCCCTGCTACACACTAGTTGAAGTGATGGTTCAACAACCTCATCAAGTCTCCACCATCCTCCCACTCAATTCTTTCGAGAGAAACTTTTCCTCGAGAAAGGACCTGTTTCTAGAAACAATCCTTTTGCTTCTGGATCTGAAATAGGAGGTATACCCAACTGTTTCTGGGTGTCCTATGAAGATGCATTTAATCCGATTTGGGTTCGAGCTTATCAACCTGAAACTTTTTCACATAAGTGTCGCAGCCCCAAACTTTCAAGAAACGACAGCTTAGGTTTCTCTAAACCACAGTTCATATGTTGTCATCTCAACGGAATCACGTGGTGCCCTATTAAAATGAATGTGGTTGTCTCTAATGCCTAACCCATGAACGATACTGGTAATTCGATAAGAGACATCATAGCATGCACCATATCCAATAGGGTGCAGTCATGATGTTCGGACACACCATCACACTATGATGTTCCAGGCGGTGTTAGTTGTGAAACAATTTCCACAATGTCTTAATTGTGTACCAAACCCGCAACTTAGATATTCATCTCTATGATCATATCACAGACATTTTATCCTCTTGTCACGAAGATCTTCAACTTCACTCTGAAATTACTTGAACCTTTCAACAATTCAGACTTGTGTTTCATCAAGTAAATATACTCAACATCTACTCAAATCATCTGTGAAGTAACAACATAACGATATTCACTACATGCCTCAGCACTCATTGGACTGCACACATCAAAATGTGTTGCTTCCAACAAGTTGCTATCTTGTTCCATCTTACTGAAAATGAGGCTTTTCAGTCATCTTGCCCATGTGGTATGATTTGCATATCTCAAGTGATTCAAAATCAAGTGAGTCCAAACAATCCATCTGCATGGAGTTTCTTCATGAGTATACACCAATAGACATGGTTTGCGTGTCTCAAACTTTTCAAAAACGAGTGAGTCCAAAGATCCATCAGCATGGACCTTCTTCATGCGTTTTATACCAATATGACTTACATGGCAGTGCCACAAGTAAGTGGTACTATCATTACTATCTTATATATTTTGGCATGAAAATGTGTATCACTATGATCGAGATTCATTAAACCATTCTTTTAGGTGCAAGACCATTGAAGGTATTATTCAAATAAACAGAGTAACCATTATTCTTCTTAAATGAATAGCCGTATTGCGATAGACATAATCCAATATTGTCTATGCTCAACGCAAACACCAAATAACAATTATACAGGTTTAACACCAATCTCGACGGTAGAGGGAGCATGCGATGCTTGATCACATCAACCTTGGAAACACTTCCAACACATATCGTCATCTCACCTTTAGCTAGTCTCCGTTTATTCCGTAGCTTTTATTTCGAGTTACTAACACTTAGCAACCGAACCGGTATCTAATACCCTGGTGCTACTAGGAGTACTAGTAAAGTACACATTAGCATAATGTATATCCAATATACTTCTGTCGACTTTGCTTGCCTTCTTATCTACCAAGTATCTAGGGTGGTTCTGCTCCAGTGTCCGTTCCCTCATTACAGAAGCACTTAGTCTCGGGTTTGGGTTCAACCCTGGGTTTCTTCACTGGAGCAGCAACTGATTTGCCATTTCATGAAGTACCCCTTCTTGCCCTTGCCCTTCTTGAAACTAGTGGTTTCACTAACCATCGACAATTGATGCTCCTTCTTGATTTCTACTTTCGCGGTGTCAAACATCGCGAATATCTCAAGGATCATCATATCCATCCCTGATATGTTATAGTTCATCACGAAGCTCTAGCAGCTTGGTGGTAATGGCTTTGGAGAAACATCACTCTCTCATCTGGAAGATCGACTCCCACTCGATTCAAGTGATTGTTGTACACAGACAATCTGAGTACAAGCTCAATGATTGAGATCTTCTCCCTTAGTTTGTAGGCTAGAAAACTCGTCGGAGGTCTCATACCTCTTGATGTGGGCACGAGCCTGAAATCCCAATTTCTGCTCTTGGAACATCTCATATGTTCTGCGACATTTCAAAAATGTCTTCGGTGCCTCAATTCTAAACCATTTAACATTACCGAACTATCATGTAGTCATCAAAACGTGTATGTCAGATGTTCGCAACATCCACATACCACGTTCGAGGTCCAGCACACCGAGCGGTGCATTAAGGACATAAGCCTTCTACTGTCCGCATAATTTCTACTGTCGACTTTCAACTATATTTTCTCTAGGAACATATCTAAAATAGTAGAACTAAAGCGGAAGCTATGACATAATTTGCAAAGGGCTTTTGACTATGTTCAGGATAATTAAGTTCATATAATGAACTCCCACTCAGATAGACATCCCTCTAGTCATCTAAGTGATTACATGATCCGAGTCAACTAGGCCGTGTCCGATCATCACGTGAGACGGACTAGTCATCATCGGTGAACATCTTCATGTTGATCGTATCTACTATACGACTCATGCTCGACCTTTCGGTCTCTTGTGTTCCGAGGCCATGTCTGTACATGCTAGGCTCGTCAAGTTAACCTAAGTGTTTCGCGTGTATAAATCCGGCTTACACCCGTTGTATGTGAATGTTAGAATCTATCACACCCAATCATCACGTGGTGCTTCGAAACGACGAACTTTTGCAACGGTGCACAGTTAGGGGGAACACTTTATTGAAATTTTAATGAGGGATCATCTTATTTACTACCGTCGTTCTAAGCAAATAAGATGCATAAACATGATAAACATCAAATGCAATCAAAAAGTGACATGATATGGCCAATATCATTTTGCTCCTTTTGATCTCCATCTTCGGGGCTCCACGATCATCATCGTCACCGGCATGACACCATGATCTCGATCATCATGATCTCCATCATCGTGTCTTCATGAAGTTGTCTCACCAACTATTATTTCTACTACTATGGCTACCGGTTAGCAATAAAGTAAAGTAATTACATGGCGTTGTTCAATGACACACAGGTCCTACAATAAATTAAGACAACTCCTATGGCTCTTGCCAGTTGTCATACTCATCGACATGCAAGTCGTGATTCCTATTACAAGAACATGATCAATCTCATACATCACATATCATTCATCACATTCTTTTTGGCCATATCACATCACATAGCATACCCTGCAAAAACAAGTTAGACGTCCTCTAATTGTTGTTTGCATGTTTTACGTGGCTGCTATGGGTTTCTAGCAAGAACATTTCTTACCTATGTAAAAACCACAACGTGATATGTCAATTGCTATTTACCCTTCATAAGGACCCTTTTCATTGAATCCGTTCCGACTAAAGTTGGAGAGACTGGCACCCGCTAGCCACCCTATGCACCAAGTGCATGTCAGTCGGTGGAACCTGTCTCACGTAAGAGTACGTGTAAGGTCGGTCCGGGCCGCTTCATCCCACAATACCGTCGAAACAAGATTAGACTAGTAACAGTAAGCATATTGAACAAAATCAACGCCCACAACTACTTTGTGTTCTACTCGTGCAAAGAATCTACGCAATAAACCTGGCTCTGATACCACTGTTGGGGAACGTAGCAGAAATTCAAAATTTTCCTACGAGTCACCAAGACCTATCTATGGAGAGACTAGCAACAAGGGGAAGGAGAGTGCATCTACATACCGTTGTAGATTGCTAAGCAGAAGTGTTCAAGAGAACGGGGTTGAAGGAGTTGTACTTGTCATGATCCAAATCACCGGAGATCCTAGTGCCGAACGGATGGCACCTCCGTGTTCAACACACGTGCAGCCCGGTGACGTCTCCCATGCCTTGATCCAGCAAGGAGAGAGGGAGAGGTTGAGGAAGACTCCATCCAGCAGCAGCACAACGACGTGCTGGTGGTGGAGGAGCGTGGCAATCCTGCAGGGCTTCGCCAAGCACCGCGGGAGAGGAGGAGAAAGAGAGGTAGGGATGCGCCAACCGGAGAAGAACTTCATGTGTTGGGCTGCCCCTTTGCCTCCACTATATATAGGGGGAGAGGGGGGGCTGCGCCCCCACCTAGGGTTCCACCCATAGGGGCGGCGGCCAGCCAAAAACCCATCTAGTGTGCGGCCAAGGGGGGGAGAGGCGAAACTTGCCCCCCAAGTTAGGTGGGTGCGCCCCCTTCCCCAAACCCTAGGCACCATGGGCCCTTGTGGGGGGACGCACCAGCCCACCTGGGGCTGGTCCCCTCCGACACTTGGCCCATGCAACCCTCCGCGGCCGGTGGCCCCACTTGGTGGACCCCCGGGACCCTCCCGGTGGTCCCGGTACGTTACTGATAACACCCGAAACTTTTCCGGTGACCAAAATAGGACTTACCATATATAAATCTTTAACTCCGAACCATTCCGGAACTCCTTGTGACGTCCGAGATCTCATCCGGGACACCGAACAACATTCGTTAACCACATACAAACTTCCTTTATAACCCTAGCTTCATCGAACCTTAAGTGTGTAGACCCTACGGGTTCTTGAACCATGCAGACATGACCGAGACGTTCTCCGGTCAATAACCAAAAGCGGGATCTGGATACCCATGTTGGCTCCCACATGTTCCATGATGATCTCAATGGATGAACCACGATGTCGAGGATTCAATCAATCCCGTATTCAATTCCCTTTGTCTAGCGGTATTGTACTTGCCCGAGAATCGATCATCGGTATGCCGATACCTTGTTCAATCTCATTACCGGCAAGTCTCTTTACTCGTTACGTAACACATCATCCCGTGATCAACCCCTTGGTCACATTGTGCACATTATGATGATGTCCTACCGAGTGGGCCCAGAGATACCTCTCCGTCAACCGGAGTGACAAATCCCAGTCTCGATTCGTGCCAACCCAACAGACACTTTCGGAGATACCTATAGGGCACCTTTATAGCCACCCAGTTACGTTGTGACAGTACACCCAAAGCATTCCTATGGCATCCGGGAGTTGCACAATCTCATGGTCTAAGGAAATGATACTTGACATTAGAAAAGCTTTAGCATACGAACTACATGATCTTTGTGCTAGGCTTATGATTGGGTCTTGTCCATCACATCATTCTCCTAATGATGTGATCCCGTTATCAACGACCTCCAATGTCCATGGTCAGGAAACCGTAACCATCTATTGATCAACGAGCTAGTCAACTAGAGGCTTACTAGGGACACGGTGTTGTCTATGTACCCACACATGTATCTGAGTTTCCTATCAATACAATTATAGCATGGATAATAAACAATTATCAGGAACAAGGAAATATAATAATAACTAATTTATTATTGCCTCTAGGGCATATTTCCAACACCCATTGCAGCGGACGCTGGGTTGTTGGGTGGAAGAGTTGCCTTCCGTTTTATGGAGCATTAACACCACCCCCAATAGATCTATGGGTTACACACCCTTCTTCATGGTTTATGGAGCAGAAGCAGTTCTCCCAAGTGATATTCGTCATGACTCGCCCCGAGTGGCAGCTTATGTTGAAGCGGACAATGAAAGAGCACGCCAAGATGCATTGGACCTGTTAGATGAAAAACGGGATATTGCGGCAGCTCGTTCGGCGATTTATCTGCAAGACCTGCGGCGTTATCACAGCCGCCAGGTTAAAACCAGGGCTTTTCAAGAAGCCGACTTAGTGCTCCGGCTCATCCAAGATCAGACTGACATGCACAAGTTATCCCCACATTGGGAAGGGCCCTTTGTGGTCAGCAAGAATCTGAACAACGGGTCATACTACCTTATCGATGTTCGAGAGCACAAAGACTCACGCAAATCGGAGGAGGAGACCCGTCGGCCGTGGAACATAGCTCATCTTCGGCCTTACTACACCTGAGCCACAGGATCCTATTATGTATATATTTTTGACAATGTACATATTATCATCAATAAATAAACCGGCATCCTTGCTAAAGCGGGGCCTCTGCCATTTCATCTTATATGTCTTTTTGGTTACATGGGGGCTTCTGCTTATAAAGAGGAGTTCTAATTGCCCATAAACCGGCTTATAAAGCCATATAAAAAAGCTTCAGAGCATCACACCCAAGGGACCAAAGAGAGTCTGTTACACGCATAGCTCAAACATAGGTACCCACTGAGCACAACTCACAATGTTAGCTGGGGGCTCTTTGTGCACAGCAACGAAGAGTTTTAAAGGACCCTTTTAATAGGCTATCAAGCCAGGCTTGGAAGCCGGGTGTATTCACCTAAAACCCTGGGTTAACCTGCCTTCATCAAGTAAGCCACTCCGTCCAGGTAATCCTGGTATGACCCGCCGAGCGTTTCACAAGTCAATCTTATACAGACCCTGAACTTGTCAAGGTTAAAACGACAATTGGTTAATGTAAGGCCCATCTTAAAAGGCTTTGTAAAATGGTTTAACTCAGTGGCCTGGCAGCCCATGAAAAGCCTCGAATTTGGGCCTGGTAGCCCTTGAAAAGCCTTGACTAAAAGTTTTTTCATTTGCTTTTATTTGTCAAAGTTTTTCTCCTTTGATAAGGTTTTGAGGCAAACCGGCGTCTATTGACCCAGCCTGATTGTAAGTCAGCAATATAACCCGGTGTTTGTTAACCCGGCGTGGCTTTCAACTATCAGTTGTTAGTGCACAACCAATTATAAACCGGTGTTTGTTAACCCGGTCTGGCATTTGACTATAAGTCGCCAGGATGATCATCTGGTGTTTCTCATAACTCTGGATGACTTACTTTAAAACCAGCATAGCATGGTGGGAGTTGGCAGCACTCAAAAAATTTGAGTCATCACCCTTACTACAAGAACGTTGGTAAACCAACGATATGATTCAATATTACAGGTATGATGTATTTCATATTTCATTATTTTTACAGTCTTGGTTATAAACTCTGGCTTTATATTGGGTATCATAACCCGTCCGGCGGTAAACCGCCAGGGCAATTTTATGTCTATCACATGTAAGAAACAGGATTGCATAAAACTGTTAAAGATCATAAGCAGACATTATATATCATGACAGATTGACAGTATCAGGCAAAATGGCTATGCACGATGGCATAGAAGACCAAGTGTTTCAGCTAGCCTATTACAAAGCATGTTAAACTGCCCAAAAGGATAATTGTTTCTCATAAAGAGGACAGTGCGCAGATGATAAACCGGCTTCTGGGTTACGATTCTTCTTTAGCTTGATGAGAAGGTTGCGGATCATCCTGCGCCGGTTCACCCTCCGCCTCGCCACCCAGTGGCTGGAAGTCAATGGTTTCCCAGTCAATTCTAGACAAAGCTCGAAAGACAGCTTCATCGCTTTTAAGATCTGACGATTCAACATCAGGGGCATAAGTATGCTTATGTATTGGTGGTGCTTCATAAACCGACGCATCAATCCGTTTGTTGTCTGCATCATAGATGGACTGGTGGAAAGACAAGTCAGTCTCTTCGGCCAGTTTACTAGCAAGCGGGCGCATTTCTATTGTCAGAGCTTTAAGAGCATCATTGTCAAATTCGGACCCATCTTGTTTTTGGCTAGGATAGCCATTCCCAATGTCTTCCGGATCAAGATCGGCTATCCAAGCTTTAGCCCGAGTCAGTGCAGATAAGGCGCCAGCCCTTGCAGCAGATCTCTTCACCTCTTCTAGTTGGGCAGGTGTCATGGATAGCTTGGCCAATGTGTCCTTGATTAAAGTCGGCGGCGGTTTATTGTACGAGGCTGTGCAGATGACCCGTTGAGCGCCGGGATATAACTGCTCTATCAAGGTATAGGTAGCCTTTAGTTTCTTGCGCATATCTAAGCCGAGATGGGCAACACGGCTACCTGCAATGGTTATAATATTATTGTTAAACTGGCGGTTTCAAGGATGATTCAGTATGGTTCATGACAAGGCTACTTACCAAAGATGGCAGAAGTCATAGCATTGATTTGCCACTTTAAGTCGGTCAGCTCTTCTGCCACCGGTTTAAGTGCCGCTTCAGCATCCTCCGCCCGCTTTAGCAAAGTGGCTTTTTCAGCCTCCCAGTCTGCTCGCTCGCCTTTGAATCCATCTTTCAATTGCTCCATGCTTGTTAAAGCGCCCTTCAGCTCTTCTTTGGCCTTTGAAGTTTCGACCTGCTGGGACTTAATATTTTCCTGGAGATCGGCGATTTGAGAATCTTTGTTGGTCAAGTCAGCCTGCAAAAGACAGACAATAAATTGGCAATACACTGTTCAAAGTCCCAAGCACATAACAAGTTATACACTTGGCACTTGGGGGCTAATGCGGATTGCTTTTTCTCAAATAACATTTTAAGTCCCAAGCATATAACACGTTATATACTTGGCACTTTGGGGCTAATGCATAACGGATCAATTCAAAGTTATCAAGTTTTATTGCATGAACCAGATCATGTTAATGGCTGAAAGGAATTCTGATGTATAAACCGGACTATCCTAAAGGTATAAACTGGTCTATAGGGGCTACAAAAGAAAAATTCAATCTTCTCCTACTACAAGTCCGGTTCACATCCATGAACTGGTCCTTGGGGGCTACTAGAGTTGGTAATTGAAGCAAGATATACGGAAAAAGAAGCTATTCAAAGGAACAAATATTTACCTCATATCGCTCTTTCATCAAGTTTACTAAACTGCCTTCATAATCGCGGCTGGTATACAGACGGTTTAGATATCCAGAGTGAATGTCCTGAGCAGAGAGGTGGGCATAGCTTGACAAATCGGTTTTCCATTTGCCCTTGTCCACAGCGGAGAATTCTTCCTTTGCACTATGCTTTGATAAAGTGACAGGATTGCCAGGAGCAGTATGGCCAAAGCCAGTAATCACAACATCATTTGTTGTGCCTTCAACAGTCTTATCTGGGCTTGGCGGTTTAGCAGATGCTTTTGCTCGGCTTGGTGGATCGTTAGCTGGGTTTGGCGGATCAGCAGGCTAGCTTGTTGGATTTATTTCTGCTGGATCAACAAAAGTATCCTGACCCTGAGGTACCGGGTCATCCAGAGCAATGTCAGCATTTTGATCAAGAGCTTCTGAAGTCCTCTCCGGTTTAGTGGCCGGATTATGATCACTTGGTGTAGTCAGCTTGGCTTTTTTGCTAAGTCTGGATTTGGCACTAAAAAGAACAAATGCAGAGGTTAGTATAATAAACCGGTGCAAGGCATAAAAACTAAGTCTATTATGCTTACCCAGGAACGGTCTTGAGTGGACGCATCTGTGTGGTTGATGAATCACTGGAGGATGAATGGGAGGTTCCCTGATAATTCGAATCAGATGGATTAAGAGGATATCGGAAGTAACCCGCCTTGGGATAAACTGTATTAAAAGAACAAGAGACCTCTTGTGGATGTTTGTGAACCGGAGAATATGGTAAATCGGAGGACGTAACTTGTTGACCACTATGTTGAGTGGTGCGGCCAGTTTCATGCTGTTGTGTCATCAAAGAAAAGTGCGGATCCAAATAAGCAAGAGGGTGTGAACGTTTTGCTTTTCGGACTGCTCGACGAAGTTTTGGTACTAGCACATGATTTGAGTCGGAGGATAGAACAATTACCTCTACATCACCAGCGTGGCTAGCTTCCGCATCATCCTGATAACAATCATTGTCAATGAGGTGTATGAAAAAAGAACCCAGAGAATCAAGTTCTACCTCTAACTTCGGATTATCAAGCTCTTCATCATTAGGCAGATCAGCAGCCTCGGCGGTTTTCTTCTTTGCTGGCCTCTTGGTAACCCTGGTCCTGATGCGGGGTGCCCTCGCCGGTTTATCTTGTGATTTCCTTTTCCAGAACGGATCATCGCTCTGAGCAGATGGACAACAAGTCATAAAGAAATAATTAAGGAGGAATGGATTAAAGCAAAAATAAGACAACTCTTACAGCTGGCGGTTTGTTGGATTCATAGAAGGGACTAAGCCCTACTCTGCTATAGGCAGCCACCGGTTCATCAAGCATTTTCTTGACGGCTTCGATGACTTCATCATCTGTGAGCTGGATATAAATATGACGCTAGGGGTCTTTTAGATCCCCTGTATATTCACACATTAAACCGGGGCGCCGACTTAAAGGTAAAATACTCCAAGACACCCAGCAGCGGACGAAATCAATGCATGTCAGGCCACTGGCAACAAATGCCCTGATCTTTGCTAGTTGAGGGGCATATTTTGATCTTTCCATGGCAGTGAGTCGCTGAGGAACCGGATGGGTTTTGGTAAGCCGGTATGCACGATAACCCGGCAGAGGATTTTCCTTGTCTGGAGTTGTATTGCAGCAGTAAAACCAAGTCTGGTTCCAGTCCTTGGGGTGGCTATGATGTTTGGAGTGACGGAAGTCAACATCCTTTCTCTTCTGGATGGAAACGCCCCCGTGTTCAGTGTTGGGCCCGTCCGTAAATTCAGTACGGCGGTTAAAGTAAAAGAAGTCCCGGAATAGTTCCACAGTGGGTTCCTCTTGCAGATAGACTTCGCGAAATACTTGAAAATTGCATATATTGGACACAGAGTTTGGTCCAATATCTTGAGGGTGGATCTGGAAGCTGGCAAGAACATCATGAAAGAACTTTGATCCGGGAGGGCTGAACCCTCGATTCAGATGATCAGTAAAAACAATCACTTCTCCATTCTGAGGCTCAGGAGGATTTTCTAAACCGGGGACTCTCTAGTGGATGGTTTATTTGCTCACTAAAGCGCCAGTCACAACATACCCAGTTAGTTGCTCTTCAGTAACCCGGGAAGGAACACAATTGCAAGCATAAAACAATTTGGCCATTTGAACAGGAAGCTGGAAAAGAGGATCAAGGTCGTTTTAAGGTTTTGATTGAAGCAAATAATCTGGTTTAAAGACGGGAAAAACAAATTGAAACATATGCACATGATAAGCCGGAATTTATATTGAGGATGAGTTGGCGGTTTAAGAGAGGGCTAATGGTGTCTGGCAGGTTATCATCTTGTAAAAAGTTAAACCGCCTACACTGGTGCGGAAATTACAGATCTGAAAAATCTCTAAGTATTGCAGAAACAGGTTTTGCAAGTTGCGGCTATAGTTTTGGATCTACCGCAGTCTTAAGAATGAGGAAAAATTCAAAAACCTAGGCGGTATCAGCAGAACAGCTCAGGGCTAGATGGGATCTGTTTACTGATAGCAGAGATGCTATGATGAAGAAAAACAAGATCTAGTTATGGCCGCACAGAAACAAAATTCGTGTTTTTATTAAAGGATCCGTGTGACAGCAATGAGTATGGAGGAACACTGAAGAACACCGAAGAACAACGAAACCCTAATGGTGGATCTGAGTAGAAGAGGAAGAAAGCTTACAGAGGTTGCAGGAGAGGCGGAGAGGCGTCGCGTTTCTCTGGTCAGATCAGGTTGATGCAGCGGCCGTTGGTGGTGCACAAGCGAAGGTCGACGGCGGCGGCTGCCCTCGAGCTCTGAGGCGACGTGAGGAAGACGATGAGGCGAAGGGGCACGAAGGGGAAAGTAAAGTGTGAACCTTGGCCCTATTTATAAAACAAAGGCATAAGTGACAGGCGCGGGAATCGAGGAGCTCAAAATGGATATCTGACACAGCTGTCGCCTCAATTTTTGGAGGGTTATTAATAAGAAAAAAGCATTTACAGGTTTTTATATGGACATGATGTCATGACGATTCACTACAATCTTAAAAGATGATGTCACGTGTAAGTGCATCTAGTGCCCCTTAGTGATTTTGGTGTATTGAAGACTTATAGGTTAAGGGACTAATGCGTTTGTGAGTGTACACAGGTCTATAAGTCTATGAGGAGTTTGATATTTATAGAGAAAGTCGACCCCTAAAAATGAAGTTCTTCAACTGAAGACTTTGATATTCTGAAGACTTTCTGAAGACTTTGAAAGTGAAGAAATTGGTGTGACCTTGAAGACTTGGTATTCATTTGTGGAACATGAAGTGTGAAGACTTTTGTTTTCGTAGTTTCATTTTCTCTTTCTTGAGTCATAGGAAACACCGTACTGTTAAAGGGGGTCAAGGAAATACTAAGGAAAAATTTCCATGTGATGCTCAACTCAAAATCCTACACCTACCAATCCCTTCGAGTGAAGCCTTTGGAAATCTCATACAGTTCAGTCACTTTCTTCAGTGACAGAGACGAAGTTCTTCTGGTCGCTGATGAATTTGTTCTAACTGAGGAGTTAGGAATTCGTCAGTGCGAATTACCTACACAGTGAGGAACATGATAGCCCTGAGGAATTTGAGAGTCAAATTCCCGACCGTTGCTGTGCTGCGCGTCAGCTGTCCCAAAATATCTTATCCACCTAACGGTCATATCATTGATGGGCATTTATGTCTTATCATGTCGGGCTGCTCCCTAGGCTATAAATAGCCGCCCCCTACAACCACTAGCTGGTTGGCTGCTCCGAGAGAACTTGACACTTGTCATTTGAGAGCAACCCATCCTCCGAGGACTTTGAGCGAAAATCATCGAGTGAGGAAAACCCAAAACCAAACCCCTACAAACCCAAAGTGATTGAGCATCACTGAAGAAATTGATCCTGCGTGGATCCGACGCTTGTTACCTTTGAAGACTGTGCTTCTTCCAGACGGTTAGGCCTCAAGGTCTAGAGCATCCAAGAGGAATTGTGGATCGCCGAGTGACCAAGTCTGTGAAGGTTTGGAAGTCGCGTGAAGACTTACCACGAGTGATTGGACGAGGTCTGTGTGACCTTAGTTCAAGGAAAATACGGTGAGGACTGGGTGTCCTGACCTGCGTGCTCAGCGACTGGGTGTCCGGGACTGTGTGTCCTCGAGTTTAAATACTCAGCCGCTCCAACCAGACGTACAACTGAGATAGCAGTTGGAACTGGTCTACCAAATCATTGTCTTCACCAACCTAACTGGTTCTATTTCCTCAACCCTTTCATTTCCTCATTACTGTGTTGAGTGTTTGTTCATATCTGTGTTTGAAGACTTTGACTGAAGACTTTCTCAATTTCCTCAGTTCAAGTTCTTCAGTCTGTTTGTCTTCATCTTGTGTTATCCTGTGATTACGCTTTCTGTACTCTGTGCTAGTCTTCATTTCATCATGATAACCATGCTTGTATTCTGTTATGCTTACTTCTGAGTACTTATTCCGCTGCTAATAGTTCTTCGCTAAGGAATTTCCTCACCGGCAAATTCCTCAGTGAAGAATTCATAAAAATCGCCTATTCACCCCCCCTCTAGTCGACATAACGCACTTTCAATTGGTATCAGAGCAAGGTACTCCCTTGTTCTGTGTGATTTTGGTTTAACCGCCTGGAGTTTTAGTTATGTCGACCGCAGGTATGATCAAGGTCTCGGCTGGGTGTCCTACCTTTGATGGGACGGACTACCCCTACTGGAAAAACAAGATGCGAATGCATCTCGAGGCAATTGACAACGATCTCTGGTATGTTGTGGAAAATGGTGTTCCCTCTGTCTCACCCTCACTGAACGCTACCGATGTGAAGAGATTCAAGCAACTCGATTCTCAAGCGAACAATATCATATGTGGCCATCTGAGTAAAGGACAGTATGGAAGAGTGAGTGCTTTGGAAACTGCTAAGCTTATCTGGGATAGGCTGTCCAAAGTGAATGAAGGAGTCTCAACTCAGCGTGACTCTCGAGTTGATGTTCTTCGGAATCTCTTCAATCGCTTCAAAAGACTCGACAATGAAAATTTCCAACAAACCTTTGATCGCCTCACTAACATCTCAAATGAGCTTCAAGCCCTCGATGCCACTGACATCACTGACCATGAGGTGGTGAAGAAACTGTTGAGATCACTTGATTCCTCATTTGATACTCTGGGTCTGATGATACAAGAACGGGCTGACTACAAGTCTCTTGATCCTGCCGATGTCCTCGAAAGGCTAAATACTCACAAGTTCCAGCTTGCGGAAAAGAGAGATCTCTATGGTTCGAGCTATGGCAAACCACGTGCCCTGAAGGCCAAGGTTGTGTCTGAGTCTGAATGTGAGGATTCTGGTAGTAGCCTTGGTGATCCTGAAGAATTGAGCCAGGAGCTAGCACTGCTCGTGAAGAAATTCCAGAAGTTCTCAAGACGTGGTCGCTTTGGAAAATCCTCAAGAAGCAGTGATTCCTCATCAAGTGACTATAAGAGAAGGTTGTGCCACAAATGCAAGAAACCTGGTCATTATATTCAAGATTGTCCTCAGTGGGAAAAGGAATTGAAGAAGAAGAAATACAAGGATTGCAGTTTTGATGATGCGAAGAAGAAGAAGAAATCATCAAAATCTTCGTCATCAAAATCATCGAAGTCTTCATCTCACTGACCCCATCGACAAGCCCGATGAAGATAATGATGACTACGCTCCCACCTATTGCTTCATGTCAAAAGGTGCAAAGGTACTCAAATAAACCTCCTCTGAATCTAGTGAAAATGAATTTTATGAGGATCTCAAGCCCAACTACTCTAAAGTTGCTAAGATTGCTGTAAAACAACAAAGGGATTTTGAAAAGGTTCAAAACATGCTAGACAAAAGTGATGATATGTTGGGTGAAGAAATGGATCGCACTAAAGCCCTGACTGAAAATCTTCAGAGACTTCAGTCTAGGTTTGATAATCTTCAAAGTCATCATAACACTCTCTTATATGATCATGAGAAACTTTCTTATGAATTTCTTCAAAGAAAGCAAGATCTTGAGAAGCTAAGAGTGAGTTATGAAGATCTTCAGAAGGAGCGCGATTCATTACTAGCTCAACAAATCAGCGCTTCTCAGGAAGAATTTGTTCCTCCATGCTTAAAGTGCATTGAACGTGAATCTGCTAATTCTTCACCTGAATGTTCAAATGCTTCAACTGTTACAAATTCTTCACCTGCCTCTGCTATCACTAATTCCTTATCTGAGGACATTGCTAGTATCACTGATGATGCAGGCCTGAAGGAATTGTACATGACAGGCATGTACAAAAGCCTCAAAGGGCATCAGACTCTTTGTGATGTGCTTAAAAAGCAGATCCTCAACAGAAACCCTAGGAAAGAGGGTATCGCCTTTGAGAGGAAACTTAATGCTGATGGAACATATTGGAAGCCTGAGCAGTACCCCAAAACCTCATGGGTTGCTACAAAGGGACCTCCAGTTGATCCATCTAACTTATCTGGCTTTACATGTGAATCTCCTCATCCTTCTGATGAGTCATTTGACTCCAACTATAAATTGTTCAAAAATCAGAATGGTGAAGTATTTGCTAGATATGTTGGCACTAACTGCAGGAACGGTTCTCCTATGAAGAAAATCTAGGTTCCCAAGAAGTGCCTTGAAAGTCTTCAGGTGAATGTCCTCATGACACCACCAGTGAAGAACAGGAACCCCAGATCAAATTCTTCATATGGATCAAATTCCTCAAATGGATCAAAGTCCTCATATGATTATCATCGTGCTAACAACTCTGTTTCGCAGGGTAGAGCTAAGGGCAATGAATATGTGCATTATTATTCAAACCATTATGTTCATAAGTCCTCGAAGAATTTCTCTGCTTATTCATATGCTTAACCTAACCCCTCTTATGTGAAACGAAATGGTTTGGCTTCTATGCCACCATTCTCGTATGGTGCTCGCAAAGTGATGAACTCTTTGCCACCCCTTCAGATGTGGGTGGTGAAGAAAAATAACTAATCTCTTCTGCAGGGTCAGGTCTCCAGACGTGCCTTAACGTCTGAAGAATTTGCTGGGGACCAGACCAAATTGCCTGAAATGACGCAGGCGAATCATGATGAAATAAACTTTCACACATCCTCCTACTGCTATATCTGTTTACTGCTTGATGAAATTCATCTGATGAACTTGATATCATATTCTTCATTGATGAAGCATATGAGATTGTAAGTTACACTAATTCATCTGCAGGATGATCAACCAAAAGCCACTGAATGGGTCGTTGATAGTGGATGTACAAATCACATGACTGGTGACAAGAATCTTTTGATGGATGCTCCCTTATCACCGTCACATCTGAAGCACATGATCTTTGCTGACAAAGGCAAAAGTCAGGTATTGGGTCTTGGTAAGCTTGCGATCTCTAAGGATAAACACATGAACAAAGTCATGCTTGTTGAGTCCTTAGGATACAACCTCATGTCAGTCTCTATGCTTTGTGATCTTGATATGGTTGTTGTCTTTGGCAAGTATCGTTGTGTTGTGATTATGGAAGCTGACAATTCCAAAGTCTTCGAAGGCTTTAGGAGAGGAGATTTGTATATTGTTGATTTCTCTACAGGACCATAACCAGCCGTGTGTCTACTTGCAAAAGCTTCAGAAGGCTGGCTATGGCATCGACGACTTGGTCACGCAGGCATGAGGAATTTGCACATGCTTGCGAAGAAGAAGCATGTCATTGGCATTGAGAATGTCAAATTCCTCAAGGATCACTTATGTGGAGCCTGTGAAGCTAGAAAAATGACCAAGGCCAAGCATTCAGCGAAGACTATCATGACCACTACTCATCCATTCGAATTGCTTCACATGGACCTCTTCGGACCTAATCATTACTCAGCAGTCACTAATGATGCATCTCTATATGGTTTTGTCATTGTTGATGATTACTCTCGATATACATGGGTACACATTGTTACTTGCAAACATGAAGTGCAAGAAGTCTTCAAACGTTTTTCCTCGAGGGCTTCAACCAACTTTGGTGTGAAGATCAAGCACATCAGACGTGACAATGGAACTGAGTTCAAGAATTCCAGTCTTGATGACTATCTTGATGAACTTGGTATTACTCATGAGTTATCTGCTCCCTATACTCCTCAGCAAAATGGCGTTGTGGAGCGCAAGAACAGAACTCTTGTTGAGATGGCTCGCACTATGCTTGATGAATACAAAACGCCTCATCATTTTTGGATTGATGCAATTGATACTGCGTGCCACATCATCAACAGAGTATATCTTCACAAATTCTTCAAGAAGATGGCCTATGAACTCCTCACTGACAAGAAACCCAATGTGAGTTATTTCAAAGTCTTCGGTGCTAAATGTTGGATTAGAGATCCTCACCACAATTCTAAATTTGCACCGAAAGCACATGAAGGTTTTATGCTTGGTTACGGAAAGGACTCGCACACCTACAGAGTCTTCAGCATTGTTCTTCACAAGATTGTTGACACTGTAGATGTGCGGTTCGATGAAACTAATGGCTCGCAAAGAGAGCACCTACCTTCTGTGTTAGATGAACCAGCACCTGAGGATTCTATCAAGTTCAAGGCAAATGAGGATGTCATTCCTGCTGAAGAATTTGCTGAAGAATTCATTCCAGTTCATGAAGAACATTGAGCTGATACACCTGAAGAAAATGCTGAGGAAAATGGTGCTGAAGAAAATGCTGACCAAACTCCTCAGCGACAACCAGCTCATCCTCACACGCTCAAAAGCTTCACGTTTATCTAACTTTTGTGGGCACTATGCTTTTGTCTCTATCACAGAGCCCACTAAGGTAGATGAAGCATTTTTGGAGCCGGAGTGGATTCAGGCTATGCAAGAAGAATTACATCAGTTCGAGCTCAACAATGTCTGGGAACTGGTCAAACGTCCAGATGCTCGCAAGCATAATATCATTGGCACAAAGTGGATCTACCGCAACAAGCAAGATGAAAATGGCCTTGTGGTGAGGAATAAGGCACGACTGGTAGCTCAAGGCTACACACAGGTTGAAGGAATTGATTTCGATGAAACTTTTGCACCTGTTGCTAGACTTGAGGCTATTTGCATATTACTTGCTTATGCTAACCATCATGATCTCATCTTATATCAAATGGATGTGAAAAGTGCATTCCTCAATGGTAAGCTTGAGGAAGAAGTATATGTTGCTCAACCCCCAGGTTTTGAAGATCCAAAGAATCCTAACAAAGTCTTCAGACTTAATAAGGCCCTCTATGGCCTCAAGCAAGCCCCTCGGGCGTGGTATGATACATTGAAGGAATTCTTCGTGAAGAATGGCTTCACACCCGGTTCACTCGACCCTACTCTATTTACTAAATCTTATGATGGTGAGCTGTTTGTGTGCCAAATATATGTTGATGATATTATCTTTGGTTGTACTGACCAATGTTATAGTGATGAATTTGCCTATATGATGAGTGAAGAATATCAAATGTCTATGATGAGAGAGTTGAAATTCTTCTTAGGTCTTCAAATTCGTCAACAGCACAATGGCATATTCATATCTCAGGAGAAATACCTCAAAGGCGTCAAAATTCCTATGCCCACAAATGGCCATCTATGCACTGATGAAAATGGTATTGACTTTGATCACAAGGTATACCACTCCATGATTGGTTCTTTATTGTACTTATGTGCATCTAGGCCAGATATAATGCTTAGTGTTTGCATGTGTGCCCGATTTCAAGCTGCACCGAAGGAATCACACCATAAGGCTGTGAAGCATATTCTTCGATATCTAGCTCACACACCAACACTAGGATTATGGTACCCCAAGGGCTCTGCTTTTGATCTCATTGGATATTCTGACTCTGACTATGCTGGTGATCGTGTGGACCGCAAGTCAACTTCTGGCACTTGTCATTTCCTCGGACGATATTTGGTCTATTGGTCCTTGAAGAAACAGAACTGCGTATCTCTGTCCACTGCGGAATCTGAATACATTGCTGCTGGCTCTTGCTCTGCTCAACTGCTTTGGATGAAGCAAACACTCAAGGACTATGGCGTCAACGTGAAGAATGTGCCTCTCCTCTACGACAATGAGAGTGCCATCAAGATTGCTCACAACCTAGTTCAGCACTCGAAGAAAAAGCACATTAAGATTCGTCATCATTTTCTTCGTGATCATGTGTTGAAGGGCGGCATCTCCATCGAGCACGTGAAGACTGAAGAACAACTAGCTGATATCTTCACTAAGCCCTTGGATGAGAATAGATTTAGCAAGTTGCGGTGTGAGCTAAATATCTTAGAATCTTCGAATGTTCTTTGAAAAGGACACACATCCTAACACTTATGCAAAATTGATGACTTAGATGTGGAACACATGAAGAAACGTTTTTCTTCAATCAATGAAGAATAACACTCTAAGTGTGAAGAAATTAATGAAGAATTTGATTCTCGGAACCCTACGACAATTGTACGTGGTGTCTGAAATCATCATTCTTATACGGTGGGTCACGCCACCACAAAAAGTTGAAAATCTTCAATTTGAGTTTTTCCTCAGTTTTGAAATTCTTCAGTTTTTCAAATTCTTCAACTTTTCAAAATCTTCACTGTTTCCTTCGTTTTTCTTCATTGGCTATATATATATATATGTGTGTATATATATATATATATAAGTTTATGTCCTCTACAGCATTCACTTATAGCTATTTCTTCAAGTTGCTTTTTCTGCTAAGTGAATGTGATCGGACCTTTCCCCCTCTATGCTATACTCAACCCAATCTATTCACAAATTATTCATATGCGTTCTATTTGAAACTCGTTCAAAATCTTCACTGTGTCCTTGTCAGCTGAAGAAATTGCGAACGAAACTTTAAAACAAATCTTATCCAAATTTTCGGTTTTGCCGCTCAAACCGTTCTGCATCCCACAATGCTTTATTCTATTCACCCACGATCGTACACGATCTCAACTACACAGTACGTGGGTGACACATGTCGCGTGAAGGAGAAAGGGTAGGGGCACGTTCATCCCAAATCTTCGGGCGAACTGTTTTTCACCGTGGCTATAAATACCCCTCTCCCCTTCCTCACTTCATTTACTCCGCTCGATCGCTACTCTCTCACTCGAGCTCCTCAAACCCTAGAGCCGCCGCTACTCCATCATCGCCGGTGAGGAAGAGCTTCGCTGCCTCGACCTCGTCGCCGTCGTACTCACGCTGACCGCGGAAATCTTCACTCTGCCGCCGCCGTAGTTGTCTTCCTCTGCCAAGTTAGGGCGTGGGAGATCTAACCTGACGAGCTTCACATCTGTTCTTCTCAGTTCGTCGTGTTCTTCACTTCGGGTAATTAAAAGTTACTTTTATTACTCACTTTGATTCTCAAACTTTCCTGAAAATCTTCAAAGGTGTTTATTCTTCAAATCTTCACACATATGAACACCTCACACATCATATGATCTTGAACTGTTTCTCTAAGCAATCATTTTCTTCAAGATTCCCTAATTGTGTGGATCTTCAATCTGTACAACTCTGGAACCTAAGACAAGAACGCTTAGTGAAATTCCTCAAGGTTCATCTGGTCAAATTCCTCAAAACTTGTTCTTTTCGAAAAACCTCCCCAGAACGCATATGACCTCTCCGAATTCCTCGCACCTATACTCTGTTCACAGGTACTCATGTCTGCTGCTGAATCACTAGGTTCTCATCAACTTAACTCATTTGCAGCGTTTCTCGAAGAAAAACTGCATACTTCTTCAGAGAACTCGATTGTTCAAATTCCTCAACTAAAGAATATGGCAGACGGTAAGAAGCCGCAGAAAGGAGGAAAGAAACCTGAGGTTATGACTGCGTTTGAAATCCCTAAGGAAATTTATGCTGACTATTGCACACCTGATGAAGCAAAATTTGGCAAAGAAAACAAAAATCAGCGCAAGGTGCGCATTCAGAGGATTGAACGGAGATGGGCAAGGGAATGGAGGGAATACAGATATGTGACTCCAAAGTACGGGGAAATTTGCCCTCAATCCTCCATGCCCAAGAGCTCCATTGGCACTTGGCCAAGTAGCTGACCCCACAAGCATCAAACGTGGTGAGGACTTTCCTGAAGAATGGGCTAAGCGCAAAGCTAAATTGGCAAGACAAGCCAAGGAGGCAGTGAAGAAATTCAATGAGGATTCTGCCACTGCTACTGCTACTGAGGCCTCGGTCAAACTGAGGAAATCCATGCCAAAGAAGCCTGCTCGTAAGCCAAGTGCTTCACCAACAGTGCCATCACGGCAAATTCCTCACACTGCTACAGCTCCACCAAAGTCCTCAACAGCTCATTCAAAGTCCTCAGCTCCTGTGCATCTGTCTACATGTCAATGGACTGCTGGTTTCTTGATTGCCTCTGGTGTTTCAGCAAGTTCCTCAGCTGCACCAATTTCCTCATCAGGCCCCACATTGTTGAAGACCAAAGCAACAGCTGGACGAGGTCCTCGGCCAAGTCCAAAGAAGAAACAGGTCGCATTCCATGTGCCTTCTGATGATGAAGCTTCTGATGATGAACTTGCAGAAATCATCAGAGACAGACAGGTGAAGGCCGCTAGAGCCAAAGGCACATCTGTGCCACTGCTTTTGGATCCGAGAAAAATCCTCGATTACATTGATCTCTGGCACAAGGATCCTAACACCCCTATGCCTGATTTTCATCTGACCTCTGGTCAAAGTCACATGCTGACCCATTTCATCACTGAAGAGAAATGGAAGTTTGAAAAGGCAACAGAGATCAGGAAAGCTCAATACAGAAAGGAGAAGCTCCTGAAGAAAAACGTTGTCAGAATGACACCTGAGGAACTTCTCCAGGCTCAGTCTGAAATTCAAGCCCTCAGCAAAGACTTTGATGCCTACTATGCTGATTGGCAAGGAGCTAAAGTAAGATTCGTCAATCTGACGAAGAAATTCACAAATGTTGCAGCCCCATCGCAACAAGAAAATCTTCAGGCTGCAGACTCTGCTCAGCCTGCTGAAGAACATGCCAGCACCGCTGATGACTTTCAGCCTGCTGAAGAACATGCTCGTGCCAGGGCTGGTGAAGAAATTCCAGCCGTTGAAGAAATTGGCAGGGCATCCACTAGTGGTGCGCCTGAAGAAAATGAACCAGATTCCTCAGCTCCTCCCGCGCCCACACCAACTCCAATTCTTCCATCTGCTTCTGATGTGAAGAAGACCAAGGCTGCAGAGCGAGCTGCAGTGAAGAAAAGGAAGGCATCAGCTGCGTCAAACTCTTCGGCTGCGAAGAAAATGAAGCCAATGACCAGCTCACTCGAAAATCCAATTGATGTTGTTCCGATTTCCTCCATGCCATCAAAGTACCTTGTTCCTCTTGGAGAAGACTATGAGATCCCAAGCGGATCTGATGAAGAAAATCATTCTGTTGCTTCGTCAGAGCAGATTGATGAAGAAATTGAAGTGGAAGCAATCCCTTCAACCCCAATCATTTCCTCGCCTATGCCTCAGTTCACAGCTGAAGAGGCCGGTGTTGAGGAACTTGAAGAAGATGTGGATATTGGAAGCACAACGCCAGTGATGAACGATGACTTTTGGGAAAGTCAGCATCCAAATTCTCCACTCTTCACCCCAATCCAACAGATACCTCAATCCCCTGCTCAAATTGTTCAAATGGGCTCTGAAGAAACTCATCCCACTTCATCTGTCCATGAAGAAATTCTAGCCACTAGTGCTGATGAACCTGCTGCTGCTGATCCTCAGACTGCACCTGTTGAGGAACAAGAAATTCCTCAGCCTGAAGAACCTGAGCTTGCCATTCCTGAGGTGGTGATGCAACTCACTGACACCCCTCTGCCAAAGCCAAAGAATCCGTTCTCAAGCAAACAGAAGTTCAAGGCTGAAGATTTCTTTGCCGAGCACGTATTCTTCACTGATTATAATCCATATGATTCTGCTCGCATAAGGAAGAGGCATTTCTGGACTGCCCGCCAAGCAAATTTCTATTCCTCAGTGCTCTTCAACAAAGACAAAGTCTTCGATCATGCACATATTCCTCATGTGGACATGGAGTCTCTGCCGGGCTTTGAGCCAGTCCTCAGTGTTCTCCACGACGCGGGACTTCTGAATTTCTGCACCGATATCTGTGACTGGAATGAAGAACTCATTCTTCAATTCTATGCAACTCTGCACATCACCGGAGACACTGAAGACGTGAACTCATGGGTATTAGACTGGATGTCTGAAAATACTCACTACAAGGCACCAGCAACTGAATTGCTTCATGCTCTACCACTCAGTCCTCCACTTGATGGTGCTTGTTGTATCTACAACGAACCAGAACTTTCAAATCACTATATGCAAGTGCTGATGAAGCCTTTGAAGCCAAGGCAGGCCCCACGAACCAAATTCCTCGTCAAGGAATTACTCTATGTGCCTCGGACTGTCTATCGAATTCTGACGAAGACAATGAGTCCTATCAAAGGCCACGACTCAAATGATGAAGAAGTCGTTGGCATCATGAAGAATATGCTTTTCAACATCATTCATGGCGTTCCCGTCAACTTCCATGATTTCTTCATGAGGACTCTGGCCAATATTGCTATGTCACCATTCGACCTGAAGCCCTATGCTCCTTGGATTATGAGATTCATCAGGGCAAGATCTTCACTGAATTACAAAGCTGACACTTTGAACCACGGTAGCTACTTGCCTCCCATTGAAGTCCTCAAACGGACAGTTTCATCAGTTGATGATAAAGGCAAGGCCGCTGCTGTGATCGATGAAGGCATTCGTCCATTGGATGGTCAATTTCGCAAGGCTGCATCTTACTCTACCAATGACGATTCAGCCACACATGACTCTGCCGCAAATACCTCAGCCAAGCAAAATCCTCAAGCCACAGCACCCAGGGTGATGACTGACCGTGAGTTACTCCTCAGTCTTCATCAGAAGGTTGATCGCAATCACAAATGGGTAAAGCGTTAGTTTGGTGCACTTCTTCACAATATGACCTCAACATACAATGCAGTGAAGAAGAACCAATACTACCTTCATGAAACCTTCAACCGCACCTGGGCTGTCCTCTCTCATGTCTATAGCGCTGAAGAACTGAAGACTATGGGTCTCAAGGAAGAATTTGACTGGTCTGCACCTCCTCCGAAGAAATTCAAGAGGGTCAAAATTCCTCCACTGGTGGCCAGCTCTTATTCTTCATCGCGTGACACTGATGAGTATGAAGATTTAGACGACACTGCGGCAGGCCCTGCTACAACAAACAACCCTGACAACGCTGGCGCTCCTCCATCGACTTGAAATTCTTCAGGGGTGTTAGTCCTCAGTTTCAATCCTTTTGGTCATTTGATGACAAAGGGGGAGAAATCTGAGTTAGTCTTCAAGCGGGTCTATATTAAGGGCATTTTTTTTAAGTTACAACTCTCGTTCTTCTGAAACTTTTATTTGGATCGAGTTGTAATCTTAAACCCGATGGTGCGCTGATACTTTTGTTGCATTATGCTTTGCTTGCTTATTCCTCGTTAATGACATTGCACGCATGCTGAATCTCATCAGGCACCATATTTCATCATGCATTTCAAATTCTTCATATTATATATCAAATGCGTGTATGAATTACAAGATATAAGGGGAGATCTCCATGATTCAACTCTTCAAATGTGCATTGCCTCAAAAGCAAATTCCTCACTATGCACATCTTCAGGGGGAGTTCTTCTATATCTTGTAATCAAATTCCTCAATATCAGTGTATACACTTCATATGTTTATCCCCGTTGAAAACTTACCCTATGCACCAAAAAGGGGAAGATTGTAAGTGCATCTAGTGCCCCTTAGTGATTTTGGTGTATTGAAGACTTATAGGTTAAGGGAATAATGCGTTTGTGAGTGTACACATGTCTATAAGTCTATGAGGAGTTTGATATTTACAGAGAAAGTCGACCCCTAAAAATGAAGTTCTTCAACTGAAGACTTTGATATTCTAAAGACTTTCTGAAGACTTTGAAAGTGAAGAAATTGGTGTGACCTTGAAGACTTGGTATTCATTTGTGGAACATGAAGCGTGAAGACTTTTGTTTTCGTAGTTTCATTTTCTCTTTCTTGAGTCATAGGAAACACCGTACTGTTAAAGGGGGTCGAGGAAATACTAAGGAAAAATTTCCATGTGATGCTCAACTCAAAATCCTACACCTACCAATCCCTTCGAGTGAAGCCTTTGGAAATCTCATGCAGTTCAGTCACTTTCTTCAGTGACAGAGACGAAGTTCTTCTGGTCGCTGATGAATTTGTTCTGACTGAGGAGTTAGGAATTCGTCAGTGCGAATTACCTACACAGTGAGGAATATGATAGCCCTGAGAAATTTGAGAGTCAAATTTCCGACCGTTGCTGTGCTGCACGCCAGCTGTCCCAAAATATCTTATCCACCTAACAGTCATATCATTGAAGGGCATTTATGTCTTATCATGTCGGGCTGCTCCCTAGGCTATAAATAGCCGCCCCCTACAACCACTAGTTGGTTGGCTGCTCCGAGAGAACTTGACACTTGTCATTTGAGAGCAACCCATCCTTCGAGGACTTTGAGAGAAAATCATCGAGTGAGGAAAACCCAAAACCAAACCCCTACAAACCCAAAGTGATTGAACATCACTGAAGAAATTGATCCTGCATGGATCCGACGCTTGTTACCTTTGAAGACTGTGCTTCTTCCAGACGGTTAGGCGTCAAGGTCTAGAGCATCCAAGAGGAATTGTGGATCGCCGAGTGACCAAGTCTGTGAA
Organism: Triticum dicoccoides; assembly: GCF_002162155.2. Taxonomy (NCBI): domain Eukaryota; kingdom Viridiplantae; phylum Streptophyta; class Magnoliopsida; order Poales; family Poaceae; genus Triticum; species Triticum dicoccoides. The sequence goes on from NC_041385.1 coordinate 55,510,344, forward strand.
GGTTTCGAAGTCGCCTGAAGACTTACCAGGAGTGATTGGACGAGGTCTGTGTGACCTTAGTTCAAGGAGAATACGGTGAGGACTGGGTGTCCTGAGCTGCGTGCTCAGCGATTGGGTGTCCGGGACTGTGTGTCCTCGAGTTTAAATACTCAGCCGCTCCAACCAGACGTACAACTGAGACAGCAGTTGGAACTGGTCTACCAAGTCATTGTCTTCACCAACCTAACTGGTTCTATTTCCTCAACCCTTTCATTTCCTCATTATTGTGTTGAGTGTTTGTTCATATCTGTGTTTGAAGACTTTGACTAAAGACTTTCTCAATTTCCTCAGTTCAAGTTCTTCAGTCTGTTTGTCTTCATCTTGTGTTATCATGTGATTACGCTTTCTGTACTCTGTGCTAGTCTTCATTTCATCATGATGACCATGCTTGTATTCTGTTATGCTTACTTCTGAGTACTTATTCCGCTGCTAATAGTTCTTCGCTAAGGAATTTCCTCACCGGCAAATTCCTCAGTGAAGAATTCATAAAAATCGCCTATTCACCCCCCCTCTAGTCGACATAACACACTTTCATCACGGCGGTTTACCAACTGCATATGGAAATGATGTCATGGCGGTTTACAAGATTCATTGTAGATCAAGGAGTTTTTCTAAGGATTGAAGATTGACATGAACAGGTTCAAATCAATCTGGGGCCTAATGTTGGGGATATAACTACTGAGTATAAACTGCCCAGGAGGGGTCGGGTTATGCTCATCCATATTGAAGCCCATGAAGACAAGGAATATGGCGCTTTACTATTGAAGCTTAGAGGCCTAGAGTCCAAGGGCGAATTAGGGCCCATAGACATAAACCGCCATGAGATATGTAACTTGTGTGGTAGGATAGGGAAAGGTAGAAACCGAGCCAGACACGTGTATGAGCCGGCCTCGGTATTCTGTAAACCGCCGGGCATCAACCTGTGTATATAAAGGGACGACCCGACGGCGGTTCAGGGACAAGAAACAACAACTCGAGAGTTAGGTAAAGAGGATTCGCTCCCTGCTCATCGAGACCCCATCAATTCCACCACAACTGGATTATAAGCTTTTACCTTCACCGCAAGGGGCCGAACCAGTATAAACTCCCCGTGTCCTTTGTCCGGTTTAACCCCTTCAAGCTAATCTCGTTGTGATGGCTCCACGACTAAGTCCTTTCACTAGGACATCTGACGTGTTAATTCCACGACACACTAGATGCATGGTGGATAGCGGTCGATGTGTGGAGTAAGAGTAGTAGATGCAGGCAGGAGTCGGTCTACTTGTCACGGTCATGATGCCTATATTGATGATCATTGCCTCATATATCGCCATAACTTTGCACTTTTCTATCATTGCTCAACAATAATTTGTTTACCCATCATATGCATTCTTTCAAGAGAGAAGCCTCTAGTGAAAACTATGGCCCCAGGGTCTATGAAACAATGTGACTAGTAAACACAATAAGATGCAAACGAGGCAAATCTATGAACGGGTCGATGACCGGCTTTTCTTATATTGACACATCCATGCTCAGTGTTTTACCTTTGAGGCATCACTGAGAGCTTATTCCCACATTGAACTTAGGTGAAAACCCCAAGTCCTACTCATTGGAGACACCAACTTTGTGAAAGATGGCCTACTACTATTTTTTAGTGTGATCGCTAAACTGACAAGGCCTTGTGTTCTTTTCAGTGACGGCATTATCCACACAACCAAAATATTTATCACTAGATCTATGAGGAAATATGTTTTCACAATGTATTTAAGGCCAGTTCTTTTGTTGGCTTCTAGAATAAGCTGGAATAAGCTACCCCCTACCCAGCTTATCCTATAAGCCCAACCAAATTTATTTTTTAGAAGCCTACTAATTAAGACCTGACTAGTAGGCTTCTAAAAATATTTTTGGTTGGGCTTCTAGAATAAGCTAGGTAGGGGGCAGCTTATTCTAGAAGCCCAAAAAAGCCACCAAAAAAATGACCCTTTTTGGGTGTTGTAAATATTTTCTTATAAAGTTGGTAACACTTAAAACATTTTGTCTTAATACAAGACTAAGTGACTTTGTGCAGATGAGAGTAAAGTTTGTAAGATTTTATTTGGGATGGTGCAAGGAACCTTTTCTGCACGAGATATCTCTTACCGTCAATTTACATCTTGTATCCTCCTTCATGTCTCTATAAGGGATATCAAATATTCAAGACTTCATTGTAGGTTCTTGTAAAGATTCACATTTTTAGCAAGTTTGTCCTTTCCGGTAAAAAGAATATTTCTAGAAATTTAGGTTATTGAGGGACTATCAAGAAAAACTTGCATACACTTTCCTAAAATATCCAATGGGTCTATTTAAGCCTGCCTAACCCTAAATCCCCACCCATGCCTTCCACTTCCCTCCTCCGCCTCCGCCGCCGGCCCTCTCACACAACCCTCAATTCTCTCTAGAGATTATAATCACCGTATGGTCTCTACTTCTTTGTTGATTCCATACCTTGGCACCATTAGGCGCCATACCGATGGTCCCGTGACAACCTTGCAAGATAACCGCCTCCTGCTGCCCATTGTCAATTTGTTGCGAGTTGTAAGCCTTGACCCATTCCTCCTAGTTTGAGCTTTGAGCTTCACAAGAATCCATCGCACAAGCCACCGGATCTAGATAGATGGAAACACTCTCAAAACACATTTCTTCCCGTCATCGTTGCTCTCTAGATCTAATATGGGCATCGATGGATGCCCATTGTGTAGATCTCACGACAAAGATGGATCATGATATTCGACCGGATTCCCGCAGATCTGGGAGACCAGGCACGACATATAAGGTACCTTCTTAGCAAATCCAATAAGTGTTAGCAAAATCATCCATTGAGAAGATATCTCACAAGTTTAACAGGGGGTGATTGCTATATAATCATTGCTCACTAGAGCTATGGTGGGCCTGAAGTGAATCCCCATTGCATAAGTATAACGATGGAAATGGATCATGACACCCAGCTGGATCAACTCAAGGCCACAAGATCAAGCATGATAGATGAGGTATGTAATTAACGAGTCCTACAACATTCCCAAATCATGCATTGAAAAAATTAAATTCGTCCTAGTCTTGTGATGAGGCAATCACATGCCACCATATCTTTATATGGCAACATCCTCGGTTTTCATTGTTGTGTAAATCTAATGATGATAATGGATCGTGATGACTGACTAGATGGGCTAAAAAATATGAAATAGATAATGATAGATCATGTACCTAGCTACTTATTACTTCCTGTATCCTATAATATAAGATGTTACTACATGCATTGTACTCATATATTGGTGTAATAACATCTTATATTATGGGAGAAAGGGAGTAGATCATAGATGCATTCGAAAAATCATGCCTTTTGAAACGTAAAAGAAATGGTACCGCTCAGCAGTTTGATTACCAGGGATAAATTATGTCATTTACAAGTCAGATCTGCGGGAGTAGCCAGGGGTAGAGCACCTTCAGCCAAGATTAGGAAAGTCAGGTATTGGCTTTTTTTTTCAGATGAGCACCCTTCTAAAATATTTATATTAACGTGTCTAATTGGTTTATGCCGAGTAAGTATACATCACTCTCCTTTTTCTTAGAGATTACTCACTCATCATTACAACTTTTCAAAGCATTTTATATGGAGATGATGTGAGTTGTTGGGAGATGGTTAAGGTAGGCCATGCCTCTTTTATTTCTTACTAGCTAATTCCTCGTTGTGTTACAATTGAAGGCATAAATATTCTAATGGTTCAACAGTAGTCGTGTCTGATATATATACCATTCTAGATTTTGGTAAGATTTGATTTGACTATGTGTCGGGGATTGCAAGAAATTTCTTGATTTAGTTGAGATTTTAGTAAGGCTTGATTTGATTTGAGTATGACTAGGGCAAGGCAAGGGAAGTTTTTATTTAGTTAAGATTTTGGTAAGATTTGATTTAATTTCATTTCATTGAGTTAATGCATGACATAGTTTTGATAAGATTCGATTGAGTTAATGTAAGATTGGTTTCCAGTAAAAAAGGAAAGGAAAGTATTGATCGCATTTAGATTATTTCAAACCAATGAAGGGAGATAAAAGCCAACATAGGAGGGAGGGGTGATGTGAGGAGAATGTATCAACTCTCCTTTAATAGTAGAGGATAATAATAATAATAATAATAATAATAATAATAATAATAATAATAATAATAATAATAATAATAATAATAATAATAATAATAATGATGATGATGATGATGATGATAATGATGATAATAGCGACTAGTGTTTTGTGATTTGTGAAGTTTGTACTATGATTCTTATGATATAAATGAGATATAAATGAGACACGTATTAGCATGCAAAAAAGTTACTTTGGGCCATCTCCTCACCAAAACCTTTTTAAATCCCTAGTGAAAGACATTGTGAGAAATCAATATTATTAATAAAATATATACTCTTTTGTTAGCATACCCTACGACGGTAGTTAGTTCAATCAAATGAACTGAAGAATTTGATGACTATTCATAAACATATATCGTACCATGTGAACCTGTATCTACATATACTCCCAGGTAACAATGGAACAATCAGCTTGCGTACAATTAGATATGTTTTTCATAGTTTGTTAAACAAAACAATCTTCTGGCCATTATTTCTTGTTTTTGACAACCAATTATTTTGGGTAAATCTTCTTACTTTTCTGATAGTACTGTAGAGATTTCAAGATGTTTTCTTAATTTACCTTTCAACCATATAGAGTAAAAATTCTTACCATGATTCACTAGTTACAGGGTCCTCCCAAGAGGACAATACTATATGAAGCATACTCGCTAGTTAACGGGTCCTCCCAAGGGGAAAATTCACGGTAAGATTTTTTCATTCCATGGATTTGAATGATAAAATCAAGCAGAAATCTGTAAGATCAGTATTTCTTCGAGACAAAAAGATTAAGGCAGATTTACCCAGAACAGCAAATCATCTCAAGGAACTTAGCCAACCCGAACACACAGATCCATAATTGCATCACAGAAAAATAATCAAGATCCATTAATACATAATCACATCACATTAAAAATTAGCCCTAGAATCCATTAACACAGAATTGTATCGTAGAAGATAAAGCCCATACATCTTTTCTACCAACAGAATTGTACATGCAAGAATTCAATAGAGGATTATTATACATGCTGCTCCGGGTCCGGGATGGTCTCTAGAGCGGGCCGCTGGGGCCTCTTGTAGGACCATACTGAATAGTCAGAGGATGAGTCCATGCACTGCACCTTCTCCTTCCCATTGCTGCCTGTGCGTCGCCATCTTCCTCTACAACCCCAACCAAAATTGTCAGTAGTACTACTGTGTACTACCCAAACTATCCATTAAAGATAAAACATATTGGCAATCTGAGAAGAACGCTTCCAAGAGAACCAGAAACAGAACAACTCGAGCAGAGGAAAGGAGGGCTGACGAGAATCTGGGAATGTCTCGTTAGGAACTTACTACTTAGCACCTCCATTTTAAAGCCACAAAAGACTTGTGTTTCTATCCTTGCCTCTGAGAATTCATGCATCACTGGCTAGATACATTTTCTTCTCAATTCATTCTCATCCAAGTTTCTTTTTTGCATATAGATTACCACAGATCTTGTAAAACACACATGTGTTAGGATTACATTTATGGTACATTTTAATTTCTTGGCTGGAATTACCAATGGCTAGCTACCTCTACAAAATAGCATGATCCATGATGTGGAGTGTAATAACAAGTTGTCTATCTATGGTATAAGTGTCCATTATTCATAAGTATCCATTCCTTAGAGAATTGCATACATGTACCTAGCAAAGATAATTTGTCCACGTGACGAATCAGGGTGTTCTGTAGAAGTAGCCGTTGATAATTCCAAGCAAGAAACAAAAGCTTATCGGAAGTTACAATACTAATAACCTATATGAAAAAGAAACACACAAGCGCAAGTAAATTTAGAACAAAATACATCTTGCTCTAGCGGTGATGAATTCATAGTCAATAACAGAAAGACGAGAACTCTGCGACTTTAAAAGGAGTTGCTAGTTGGCAAGTTTCTCATCGGGCATTACCTGATTATCCTGGTCATCCGTCCTCTCCTCCGCCTAAGTTGTTGTCTTCCGTGGGGGGCAGAACCGACGCTTTCTGTTCAGGTTGCCATTTTGTCTCCTCTTTTTGTTTGGTTGGGCATTGGATACTAGTAGCAGTAGTAACAAGTTTGGTTGGAGTTGATGCAGAATCCTCGTTTCTTGGTCGGAACTCTAGTAGATGCCTGCCCGGCAGAACAAGGAGAAGGAGAAGATGCACTGCACTGATTCGCTGTTCGAGGATTCAGTACGATCCTACAAGAGGCCCCGGCAGCCTGCTCCAGAGCAGGTATAAGTATAATACTTTATTAGATTGTGGTTGTAGGATTCTGCTAGTAGATAAGCTGTATGGGATTTATCTTCTTCAATGCAGTTCCGTGTTAATGGATTCTAGAGATGGTTTTCCTATGATATGATTGTGTATTAATGGATTAGCATAGGACCTGTCTCTGTGATGAGATTCTACATCAATGCGTTAGAGTTGGGCTCAATTTCTTGTGAGGATGATTTGTTGTTCTTGGTAAATCTGGCTTAATTTCTTTCTCTGGACTACAAATCTTACATATTTCTACTAGTTATGATCCAGCTCCGTGGAATGCAAAAAAGGCTTACCATGAATTATGATCTATTTCCTAAACATGTTAACATTTTGAAGGAAAATAATTAGCAGAAAAAATAGATAAAGATCTTGTGTTGTATGCATTTCATACTCTGGCTCCAGCTCTACCATTTTCTTTCAAGCTATCGTGGCCTTGCTATTTCAAATATGTCATGCAAAAACATGGAAGACCTGTACAACTATCTAACACTCTTCAGTTTTGCAGAATGCACATGGTTCCTTGAAAATTAGGGATAGGACGGGATGGAAACATGGTTCATGATTAACGGAAGCAGACGATGGAGGTGTAGGTACTGCTACATGATTGGGTGCAGCGGTGGTGTCACCAGCCTCAAGCACCATGTTCCCAGTGGCAGTAGCAGTCTAAGGGCGTGCCCATCTCCTTCCAAAGATGTTTCCAATGAGACGAAACGTTTGTTAGATAGTACGAGGTAGAAACCACGCAAGCGGACCACACAAAAAGGAGTTGTGGTGCAGCCGGCTATGGCCACAACCTCTGTGTCCAAGAACTCTGTACCCTTGACCACAGGTGTACTATGCTCCACATTAAGCGATTCAGCAGTACTATATCTCAATATCATGAGGTATCATGGAACCTTCTGTCGAATTGCTTAGTGTGGAGCATAGTACACCTGTGTTCAAGGGTACATAGTTCTTGGACTTAGAGGTTGTGTCCATAGCCGGTTGCACAACAGCCCCTTTTCGTGCGGTCCGCTTTCGCGGTTTCTGCCTCGTATTGTCCGACAAATGTTTCATCTCAGTGGAGACATCTTTGGGAGCAGATGGGCACACCCTTAACCTGTCACTGCCACTAGCAACATGGTGTTTGAGGCTGGTAACACCACCGTTGCGCCCAATCATTTAGCAGTACCTGCATTTTCCATCATCTGCTTCCATCAATCATGATACCATGTTCCCATCCTGTTCTATCCCTAATTTTCAAGGAACCATGTGCATTCTGCAAAACTAAAGAGTCATAGATAGTTGTACATGTGAGGTCTGTCATTTTTCTTGCATGACAAATTTGAAATAGCAAGGCCATAACTTGAAAGAAAAGGGCAGAGTTGGAGCCAAAGTATGAAATGCATATCTATCTTTTCTGCTAATTATTTTCCTTCAAAATGTTAACAAGTTCAGGAAATAAATGACCATTCATGGTAAGCCTTTTTTGCATTCCACATAGCCGAATCATAAAATCTAGCAGAAATATGTAAGATTTGTAGTCCAAAGAAAGAAATTAAGGAAGATTTACCAAGTATAACAGATCATCCTCACAAGCAATTTAGCCCAACTCGAAGGCATTGATGCAGAATCGCATCACAGAGACAACTTAGTCCTATGCTAATCCATTAATTCACAATCATATCACAGAAAAAATAACCCTAGAATCCATTAATGTGGAACTGCATCGAAGAAGATAAATCCCATATAGATTATCTAGAAGCAGAATCCTACAACCACAATCTGATAAAGTATTATATTTATACCTACTCTGGAGCTAGCTGCAGGGGCCTCTTGTAGGACCGTACTAAATCCTCAAACAGTGAATCCGTGCAGCGCATCTTCTACTTCCCTTGTTCTGCTGGGCAGCCATCTACTAGAGTTTCAACCAAGAAACGAGGATCCTGCATCAACTCCAACCGAACTTGTTACTAGTGCTACTACTATCCACTACAAAGGCAAACAAAAAGAGGAGACAAAATGGCAACCTGAATAGAAAGCGTAGGTTCTGCCCCCACGGAAGACAACAACTTGGGCCAAGGAGAGGAGGGCTAAGCAGGATAATCCGGCAATGCCTGGTGAGAAACTTGCCGCCTAGCATCTCCTTTTAAAGTCCCAGAACTCTCATCTTTATGTTCTTGACTATGAATTCATCACCACCAGAGCGAGATGTATTTTTTTCTAAATTTAGTTGCACTTGTATGTTTCATTTTTGTATAGATTAGTAGTGTTGTAACTTCTGATAAGCTTTTATTTCTTGCCTGGAATTATCAATAGCTACTTCTACAGAACACCCTGATTTGTGACGTGGACAAAATGTCTTTACCAGGTACATGTATCCAATTCTCAAAAGAACGGATATGTCTAAATAATGGATACTTCTACCATAGATAGACAACTTGTTATTACAGTCCAAGTCATGGATCGGGCTATTTTGTGGAGGTAGCTAGCCGTTGGTAATTCCAGCCAAGAAATTAAAATCTACAATAAGTGTAATCCTAACGCATGCATGTGTGTTTTACAAGATTTGTGCTAATCTATATGCAAAAAAGAAACACGGGTGAGAACAAATTTAGAAGAAAATGTATCTAGCTGGCGGTGAAGCATGAATTCCTAGAGGCAAGGATAGAAACACGAGTCTTTTGGGACTTTTAAAAGGAGGTGCTAGGCAGTAAGTTCCCTACCACACATTCCCGGATTCTCTTCAGCCCTCCTCTCCTCTGCTCGAGTTGTTCTCTTTCTTGTCCTCGTGGAAGCTTTTTGCTGAGATTGACAATTTGTTTTGTCTTTAAAGGTTGGTTTGGGTAGTACGTATTCGATAGTACTATCTCCGTTCCGAATTACTTGTCTTGAATTTGTCTAGATACATATGTATCTAGACTCATTTATTGCTAGATACATCCATATCTAGACAAATCTAAGACAAGTAATTTGGAACGGAGGGAGTAGTACTAACAATTTTGGTTGGGGTTTTAGAGGAAGATGGCTACGTAGGGGAGCAACGGGAAGGAGAAGGTGCACTGCATTTACTCATCCTCTGATGATTCAGTACGCTCCCGCAAGAGGCCCCGGCGGCCCGCTCCGGAGACCATCCCGGACCCAAAGCAGCAGGTTTAATAATCTATTATTGAATCATTGCTTGTACAATTCTGCTGGTAGAAAAGATGTATGGGCTTTATCTTCAGCGATGCCATTCTATGTTAATGGATTCTAGGGCTATTTTTTATGTGATGTGATTATGTATTAATGGATCTAGTTTATTTGTCTTTGATGCAATTATGTACTTGTGGATTCGGGTTGGCTAAGTTACTTGAGATGATTTGTTGTCCTGGGTAAATCTGCCTTAATTTTTTTGTCTCGGAAGAAATACGGATCTTACAGATTTCTGCTAGATTTTATCATTTGAATATGTGGCATGAAAATAGCTTACCATGATTTTTCATCCAATCCCTGAACTAGTTAACATATGAGGGAAAATAGTTCACAAAACAAATACACCAAAAATCCCGTTTCAGTATTTGGGTCCATGATTGACAGAAACTTACACCGGAATTCCATGTACTGCCTCATGATTGGGCATAGAGGTGGTGTCACCATCCTCAAGCGCTATGTTGCTGGAAGCAGCCGAAATCACTGTTTTGACCCTTTTCACAACCTTTAGCATGATCTGACCATGGTTTCAAAAACATTCACGATCTAACCTTTTTCCTACCGGCATCGTCCTTGGCGGTAGGGTATAACTGCCTGCTGCCAGGAACCTTGGCAGTTGGATGTTGGTCAATGTCGATGGTGCCGTCAAGCCGTGCTAACATGGATGAGTGCCTATCGCCAAACTCCTTTGCGGTTGGCAATTATATCCTACCTCAAGGGTCGATGTTGGTAGGCCCCCGAGAGTTAAGTGGCTGACGTGACGGCTTGTGGGTCACTTACCCACCCATTCACTCGAGTTCATCTTGTTTGTTCATCCAGGAATAGAGAGGATACTCCTCTCTCTTCCTCTCCACTCCCCCCTTGGATCTCCTCTGTTTGGGCACCGTTTTGTCGGTCTTGGATTTGAAACAAAGTGGAAGGTAGGCCTTCAATCCCTCCAAATAGTTTTTGTCAAATCATATAGTTTTGATGCATTATTTGGCACTAGCTGGACCCTAGTTCATCAAGTTGTTTGAATTATTTGATTTTAAATTTGTTTAGAACAGATATATAGTAATTGAGGTGTGTGAATGAATGTATGGGTAGATTTTATGGATATGTTGTACTAGTAGTTAATTATATCCCTTTGTATGGATGAACAAATTGTATGGATATGTTGGATTTGGTTTTTTTTTCAATTTGTATGGATAGATGCATATTGAAATTAGTGGATGAATGCATATGTATTGATGAACAAGTTTTTCTTTGTTGTATATGTGGATATATGGAAATTTGATGAATGGATGTATGTGTATGTATGGATATATGGATATGATATTTATGCATAATATGTTGTGAATTGATACATATAGGTTGTAAAAAAATTTCAATGTTTCCAATGTATATGGGCATATATATATTCAATTCATATGTATGAATGATGTTGTCAAATATGGATGTTGTGAAATAATTCATTATATATGTCATTTGTGTTAGGATGGGTGAGGCTGCGGACGGTGATCGTTCGTATGTTTGGCTTGACCCTGCTTTCGACAAAGGGTATCATGGGTGTTTTACCGAGAATGGACATGAAACAAGCTTTGGCATCATCGTATTCATGTTATTGTATTTTTTTAAAGTTGAAGGTTCTGACATATTTGTGCCATAATGACACATGTTGCCAATAGTGTGAATGAGGGGTCACACCAAGACATGCCAGTTGGCATACGACGAGCGATTTGAGCCTTATTTTGAGAGAGCTAGCCTCCTACCATTTGTTTTGCAGTTCAAGTGTGTACCACCGGTGGTGAACCATACTACTCTCACAGCCCGCTGGATTGTTAGAGGATGGAGATACACAGTCTCCACCTTCCTTTTGGGGAGATGACAGTCACCTTGGAGGACTTCGCGATGATTATTGGTCTTCCGCTCCACAGCGAGCCTCTCATTGGACGAGTGTGCAACAAGTTCTGGTGTGAGAGGGTTACCGGTCTCATCGGCGATTGCTCCCCCTCTCTTACCGCCAGGGGAAATATGGAAACCCGGGCATCCAGTGTCCCATTCAAGTGAGAACAGGTCGGGATGCCCACAAGGTGTGGACAACGAGACGGTGGAGCAATACGTGCGGGCGTACCTATGGTATCTCCTATCCCAGGTACTTTTTGTAGATTACTCTGGTGATGTTGCGTTCTGGATGTATCTTGACTTCCTAGTCGACTAGGACCAGAAGTACAGCTGGGGGTTCTCTGGTCTTGGCTACTTGTACTGTTAGGTAACAAGTTATTGCAATAATTCTTTATGGATGTATTTATGCTTTTAGGAATTGATGGAAGCTAATGATGAACTAGTTCTTGTTGGCAGCTCGACGAGGTGTGTATGAAAACCAGCGACAAACCCGCTATGGGCGGATGTACTTGGGACCTCTCAGTATGGATGTGGGAGTGGTTGCCGGTTGGACGTCCTGAAAAAAAGGACGCCATGTGGCCTTTGGAAGGCCTTGAGGGATAAGAAGCCAATTTTTTGACTACCCACTTTGGCTTTCGCTTGGTCAAAATGTTCGGAGGAAAGCAAGAGGCCTTGTACAAGAGCTTCATCAATGAGATGGACAATCTCAAACACAATCAGGTATAGCATTTTGTAAAAAAAATTATAACCACTTTCCCAGAAGGCATCGAAACACGGAACCAACTCTTATGCAGGTTAACTGGATGCCATATTGGATAGTTTAGGATTCTCGACTGAATGCTATATGTACGAGGGACAGAAATATTTGGTGGATTAGGTGCCCCATCTTATGCATCTACACTGTCGAGTGACACCTACCACATTGTGTGGCATTGCAATTCAATAGGAGGCAACGCACCCCACAGGAGGAAGCTATAGAGGGTGTCATGGCCCCGAAGACCATGGGTGGCGGTGCCACGATCCAGAGCTCCCTCCAAATCCAGTGGTCGGCACCGAGAACCAGCCGCTACCGCCAGACTTGGACTTGCCCATTGCTCGGTGATGGTGTGCGGAGAGGAGAGTAGATGAGAGGCTCGGCGACAGTTTGTGAATAGGAGATGAGAGGCGGGGATGGGTTTGGCCAGTAGTGCCTCCCTGCTTAAATACCCGGGGCAGGCGGACCGATGCCGATTCGATGCGGCGCAGTGGCCGGAGTAGGCTTCTCAGTCGTCGCGTGAGCATTGAAGCGTCAGCACCCTCCCATGCAGTCACATCCGTCTGGCCGCCATTCATGATGTATAGTCACCTCTGCAGCAAGGCAACATGAATGCACGAAGATGGTTTTTGAGCTGAACGCATAGGGAAAACTATGCACTAGTAAAAAACAGGGGTTTGGTTCGGGCCTGCCCAGCCCATTAGTCCCGGTTCTGCCATGAACCGGGACCCATGGGGGGCATACGTCCCGGTTCGCGCGCCCAGGCGGCCGATCAGGCCTCGTGGGGCATTGGTCCCGGTTCGTCTGGGCCCATTTGTCACGGTTCCAGGCACGAACCGGGACCAATGGCCCTCGCTCCTGGCCCACAACCAAGTTCGTGCCTAGAACCGGGACAAAAGGGGGGCCTTTAGTCCCGGTTCCAGCCACGAACCAGGACCAATGAGGTGGCTATATATACCCCATCGTCGCGGCAGAGCACTTCATGCTGCTCTGTTTTTTCTGACCGGCGAGGGGAGAGCTTTGTAGTGCTCTAGCTCACCTGATCCTATGCACATGAGGTGTTCGATGAAATGCCCGAGCCACACTAGTTAAGCTTTCTCCTCTCAAAACTCATCCTCCGAGCTCCATTTTCCCCGAGATTTGTCTAGGTTTAGTGGTCCGTCACGTCCCGTCTCCGTCTTTACCGCCGTCGATCGCCCGCGCCGATCTCGTGTCGGCACCACCGTGGTGAGCCTCTTGTTCTTATCTTCTTTATGAAAGAAAAAAATTCTTACTTTAGATAGATACTTGTCTAATTTTCTTACTTTTATTATTGCTTGTTATTATATAGTGCGATGGTTTTGGTATCCGCCCCCATCGACCCTCATCCTGTATATGATTCGGACGTGGTATATATTATCTTTTATAACTATTTGGTTCATTTATTGTTTATGACAATTATGCCGACCAACGTGACATATATTTTATTTATCTAGGAGGTATGTGAACCGGAAATTCCAACCGACCTTATTGTCGAGAAGTTAAATTTAGTTGAAGAAGAAAACAATTACTTAAAGGAAAAAAATAAAAATTGAGGAGGAGAAGATGATTTGGAGTTGCATGTTGCGGATGTCGTCGATGATCACAAGATCAAGATGGATGCAATGTGGTTCAAGATTTGAAAGATTAGAAAATATGCCATTCATATCAAGGCTTGGTATCATTATGCCGTTGGATCAATTGTTACCTTGGTTGTGATTATGATCGCATTTGTTGTTGCATTGAAAGGTTTTATATAGTTTCAATGTATGGTTTAATTAGATGCTCTGGAGAGCTATATGTTGTTCAATGAGAACTATGTATGTACTTTGGTTTTAATATGATGATGAACTTCTATTAATTTATTAATTTGGTCACTTATCTATCCATGTGAATCTGTAATGGTTTTTGACACACATAATTATATATAATGCACGGAGATGAACCGGCAATGGATGTACGGTGACAGATACACCTCCGAGTACATTAAGGGCGTGCATGATTTTCTCGAAGTGGCTGAGGCAAACAAGCAGAATGGTTTTATGTGTTGTCCATGCCCTAAATGTGGGAATACGAAGTCTTACTCTGACCGGAAAATCCTTCACACCCACCTGCTTTACAATGGCTTCATGCCACACTATAATGTTTGTACGAGGCATGAAGAAATAGGGGTTATGATGGAAGACGGCAAAGAAGAAGAAGACGATGACAACTATGTGCCCCATGAATATGGTGATGCTGCAACGGGGGAAGCTGCTGAAGATCAAGAGGAACCAGATGATGTGCCCAATGATGCTGCAACGGGGGAAGCTGCTGAAGATCAAGAGGAACCAGACGATGTGCCTGATGATGATGATCTCCGCCGGGTCATTGTCGATGCAAGGACGCAATGTGGAAGTCAAAAGGAAAAGCTGAAGTTCGATCGCATGTTAGAGGATAACAAAAAAGGGTTGTACCCCAATTGCAAAGATGGCAACACAAAGCTCGGTACCGTACTGGAATTGCTGCAGTGGAAGGCAGAGAATGCTGTGCCTGACAAAGGATTTGAGAAGCTACTGAAAATATTGAAGAAGAAGCTTCCAAAGGATAATGAATTGCCCGACAATACATACGCAGCAAAGAAGGTCATATGCCCTCTAGGATTGGAGGTGCAGAAGATACATGCATTCCCTAATGACTGCATCCTCTACTGCGGTGCGTACAAGGATCTGAACGCATGCCCAGTATGCGGTGCATTGTGGTATAAGATCAGACGAGATGACCCTGGTGATGTTGACGGCGAGCCCCCCAGGAAGAGGGTTACTGCGAAGGTGATGCGGTATGCTCCTATAATACCACGGTTGATGCGATGGCACAGTGAGGACCGTAACAACGACGGGAAGTCAAGAGCACCCGCTGACGAGTCACAGTGGAGAAAAATTGAGAGAAAGTACTGGACTAAGTTTGCATGTGACCCAAGGAACGTATGGTTTGGTTTAAGCGTGGATGGCATTAATCCTTTCGGGGAGCAGAGTAGCAATCACAACACCTGGCCCGTGACTCTATGTATGTATAACCTTCCTCCTTGGATGTGCATGAAACGGAAGTTTATTATGATGCCAGTTCTCATCCAAGGCTCTAAGCAACCCGGCAACGACATTGATGTGTACCTAAGGCCATTAGTTGAAGAACTTTTACAGCTGTGGAATGGAAACGGTGTACGTACATGGGATGAGCACAAACAGAAGGAATTTTACCTGCACGCGCTGCTGTTTGTAACCATCAATGATTGGCCCGCTCTCAGTAATCTTTCAGGACAGACAAACAAGGGATACCACTCATGCACGCACTGTATAGATGACACTGAAAGTATATACCTGGACAAATCCAGGAAGAATGTGTACCTGGGCCATCATCGATTTCTTCCGACCAACCATCAATGTCGAAAGAAAGGCAAGCATTTCCAAGGCGAGGCAGATCACCGGAAGAAGTCCGCCATGCGTACCGGTGATCACGTACTTGCTATGGTCAATGATTTACACATAATCTTTGGAAAGGGTTTTATTCATATTGATTGGATCTATCCCTCTACATCATGTCATCTTGCTTAAGGCATTACTCCGTTCTTGTAAACTTAATACACTAGATGCATGCTGGATATAGCGGTCGATGTGTGGAGTAAGAGTAGTAGATGCAGGCAGGAGTCGCTCTACTTGTCACGGACATGATGCCTATATTCATGATCATTGCCTCAGATATCGCCACAACTTTGCGCTTTTCTATCAATTGTTCAATAGTAATTTGTTTACCCATCGTATGCATTCTTTCAGGAGAGAAGCCTCTAGTGAAAACTATAGCTCCAGGGTCTATGAAACAATGTGACTAGTAAACATAATAAGATGCAAACGAGGCAAAGCTATGAACGGGTCGATGACCGGCTTTGCTTATATTGACACATCCATGCTCAGTGTTTTACCTTTGCGGCGTCACTGAGAGCTTATTCCCACATTGAACTTAGGTGAAAACCCCAAGACCTACTAATTGGAGACACCAACTTTGTGAAAGATGGCCTACTACTATTTTTTAGTGTGATCGTTAAACTGACAATGCCTTGTGTTCTTTTCAGTGATGGCATTATCCACACAACCAAAACATTTATCACTAGATCTATGAGGAAATATGTTTTCACAATGTATTTAAGGCCAGTTTTTTTGCTGGCTTCTAGAATAAGCTGGAATAAGCTGCCCCCTACCCAGCTTATCCTAGAAGCCCAACCAAATTTATTTTTTAGAAGCCTACAAATTAAGACCTGACTAGTAGGCTTCTAAAAAATATTTTTGGTTGGGCTTCTAGAATAAGCTGGGTAGGGGGCAGCTTATTCTAGAAGCCCAAAAAAGGCACCAAAAAAACTGGCCCTTTTTGGGTGTTGTAAATATAAAGTTGGTAACACTTAAAACATTTTGTCTTAATAAAAGACTAAGTGACTTTGTGCAGATGAGAGTAAAGTTTGTAAGATTTTATTTGGGATGGTGCAAGGAACCTTTTCTACATGAGATATCTCTTACCGTCAATTCACATCTTGTATCCTCCTTCATGTCTCTATAAGGGATATTAAATATTCGAGACTTCAGTGTAGGTTCTTGAAAAGATTCACATTTTTAGCAAGTTTGTCCTTTCCGGTAAAAAGAACATTTCTAGAAATTTAGTTTATTGAGGGACTATCAAGAAAAACTTGCATACACTTTCCTAAAATATCCAATGGGTCTATTTAAGCCTGCCTAACCCTAAATCCCCACCCATGCCTTCCACTTCCCTCCTCCGCCTCCTTCGCCGGCCCTCTCACACAACCCTCAATTCTCTCTAGAGATTATAATCACCGTATGGTCTCTACTTCTTTGTTGATTCCATACCTTGACACCATTAGGCGCCATACCGATGGTCCGGTGACAACCTCGCAAGATGACCGCCTCTTGCCGCCCGTTGTCAATTTGTTGCGAGTTGTAAGCCTTGACCCATTCCTCCTAGTTTGAGCTTTGAGCTTCACAAGAATCCATGGCACAAGCCACCGGATCTAGATAGAGGGAAACACTCTCAAAACACATTGCTTCCCGTCATCGTTGCTCTCTAGATCTAATATGGGCATCGATGGATGCCCATGGTGTAGATCTCACGACAAAGATGGATCATGATATTCGACCGGATTCCCGCAGATCTGGGAGACCAGGCACGACATATAAGGTACCTTATTAGCAAATCCAATAAGTGTTAGCAAAATCATCCATTGAGAAGATATCTCACAAGTTTAACAGGGGGTGATTGCTATATAATCATCGCTCACTAGAGCTATGGTGGGCCTGAAGTGAATCCCCATTGCATAAATATAACAATGGAAATGGATGATGACACCCAGCTGGATCAACTCAAGGCCACAAGATCGATGAGGTATGTAATTAACGAGTCCTATAATATTCCCAAATCATGCATTGAAAAAAATTAAGTTCGTCCTAGTCTTGTGATGAGGCAATCACATGCCACCATATCTTTATATGGCAATGTCCTCGGTTTTCATTATTGTGTAAAGCTAACGATGACAATGGATCGTGATGACTGACTAGATGGGCTAAAAAATATGAAATAGATAATGATAGATCATGTACCTAGCTACTTATTACTCCCTCCATCCTATAATATAAGATGTTACTACAGGCATTGTACTCATATATTGGTCGTAATAACATCTTATATTATGGGAAAAAGGGAGTAGATCATGGATGCATTCGAAAAATCATGCCTTTTGAAACGTAAAAGAAATGGTACCGCTCAGCAGTTTGATTGAGATAAATTATGTCATCTACAAGTCAGATCTGCAGGAGTATCCAGTGGTAGAGCACCTTGAGCCAAGATTAGGAAAGTCGGGTATTTGCTTTTTTCCAGATGAGCACCCTTCTAAAATATTTATATTAACGTGTCTGATTGGTTTATGCCGAGTGAGTATAGATCACTCTCCTTTCTCTTAGAGATTAATCACTTGTCATTACAACTTTTCAAAGCATTTTATATGGAGATGATGTGAGTTGTTGGGAGATGGTTAAGGTAGGCCATGCCTCTTTTATTTCTTACTAGCTAATTCCTCGTTGTGTTACAATTGAAGGCATAAATATTCTAATGGTTCAACAGTAGTCGTGTCTGATATATATATACCATTCTAGATTTTGGTAAGATTTGATTTGAGTATGTGTCGGGGATTGCATGAAAAAATCTGATTTGGTTGAGATTTTAGTAAGGTTTGATTTGATTTGGGTATGACTAGGGGAAGGCAAGGGAAGTTTCTATTTAGTTGAGATTTTGTTAAGATTTCATTTCATTGAGTTAATGAATGACATAGTTTTGATAAGATTTGATTGAGTTAATGTAAGACATGGTTTCCAGTAAAAAAGGAAAGGAAAGTATTGATCGCATTTAGATTATTTCAAACCAAGGAAGGAGGGCGTGGAGAGATAAAAGCCAACATAGGAGGGAGGAGTGATGTGAGGAGAACGTATCAACTCTCCTTTGATAGTAGAGGATAATAATAATAATAATAATAATAATAATAATAATAATAATAATAATAATGATGATGATGATGATGATGATGATGATGATGATGATGATGATGATGATGATGATAATAGTAGCGACTAGTGTTTTGTGATTTGTGAAGTTTGTACTATGATTCTTATGATATAAATGAGACACGTATTAGCATGCAAAAAAGTTACTTTGGGCCATCTCCTCACCAAAACCTTTTTAAATCCCTAGTGAAAGACATTTTGAGAAATCAATATTATTAAAAAAATATACACTCCTTTGTTAGCATACCCTACGACGGTAGCTAGTTCAATGAAATGAACTGAAGAATTTGATGACTATTCATAAACACATATCGTACCGTGTGAACCTGTATCTACATATCCTCCCAGGTAACAATGGAACAATCAGCTTGCGTAGGATTAGATATGTTTTTTTCATAGTTTGTTAAACAAAACAATCTTCTGGGCATTATTTCTTGTTTTTGACAACCAATTATTTTGGGTAAATCTTCTTACTTTTCTGATAGTACTGTAGAGATTTCAAGATGTTTTCTTAAATTTACCTTTCAGCCATATAGAGTAAAAAATCTTACCATGATTCACTAGTTACAGGGTCCTCCCAAGAGGACAATACTGTACGAAGCATACTCGCTAGTTAACGGGTCCTCCCAAGGGGAAAATTCACGGTAAGCTTTTTTCATTCCATGGATTTGAATGATAAAATCAAGCAGAAAACTATAAGATCAGTATTTCTTCGAGACAAAAAGATTAAGGCAGATTTACCCAGAACAACAAATCATCTCAAGGAACTCATCCAACCTGAATACACAGATCCATAATTGCATCACAGAAAAATAACCAAGATCCATTAATGCATAATCACATCACATTAAAAATTAGCCCTAGAATCCATTAACACAGAATTGTATCGTCCTCCGTCTCATAATGTAAGACGTGTTTTTACACTACACTAGTGTCAAAAAACGTCTTACATTATGGGACGGAGGAAGTAGAAGATAAAGCCCATACATCTTTTCTACCAATAGAATTGTACAAGCGAGAATTCAATAGAGGATTATTAAACATGCTGCTCCGGGTCCGGGATGGTCTCTAGAGCGGGCCGCTGTGGCCTGTTGTAGGATCGTACTGAATAGTCGGAGGACAAGTACTGCACCTTCTCCTTCCCATTGCTCCCCATGCGTGGCCATCTTCCTCTACAACCCCAACCAAAATTGTCAGTACTACTATGTACTACCCAAACCACCCATTAAAGACAAAACATATTGGCAATCTTAGCAGAACGCTTCCACGAGAACCAGAAACGGAACAACTCGAGCAGAGGAGAGGAGGGCTGACAAGAATCTGGGAATGTCTGGTTAGGAACTTACTACTTAGCACCTCCATTTTTAAGTCACAAAAGACTCGTGTTTCTATCCTTGCCTCTGAGAATTCTATTAGGAGTTAACCACGGCTCGGCGTGGTGACCGGCGTATCAGTTGACGCAGCGTCGTGTGTGCTGTGACTGTTCGTGCATGCATGTAGTTGGATTAGTTGTCGCGGGTGGTGGCCGAGCCATACGAGTCATACGTGAATTAGTCTAGGCAGTTGATATATGGATGCATGCATGGGCTGTTAGCGTGTTAGCCGGCCAGTAGTGGTTGGATTACTACGTGTGTGCGTGGGTATGTTTTTTGAGGGAAACAGCAGGACTCTGCTGCATATTTTTATTAATTTTCAAATAAAAGAATACAAAATGTCCATGTAAGAGAAAAAAAAAATCATACATCAGAACGAAAAAGAAAACCTAGGAAAGGTAAAAAAGAACAAATATACATACATACATACATACATACAAGGAAAACAAGCAGCGAAAACACCCAACTGGATCAGCAAGTTATCTGAACATTGCAACCCAATCCGCCATGCCAGAATAATCCTGTCTTCGTGCTCTATGAGTGAGCCATTTCATCTCTTCTTTGAATTTGCGCCTGGAAGTATATAGATTTGGGGGAATCTTTTTAAAAATGAAATCATTCCGCGTTGGCCATATTGCCCAGGAGACCAGAATGATGATTTCCAGAGCAAAAGGCAAATTGATAAGATGCTTGAGATGCGCCACTTCTTCCTGAATATTTGTATTCTGGGGCTGCCATGAGGGGCACACATATTGCCAATAGAGCTGGGCATATGGGCATTGGAAGAAGAGATGATCCCTTGTTTCCAGGGAGTGTTGATTACACATAACACAGGTGTAATCCTCAATGAAGAAATTTTTCCGGTGCAGCATAGCTCTCGTATTTAATCTGTTAAATATCAAAAGCCAGTAGAAGATTTTGTGCCTTAGTAGACAGCAGGTTTTCCATAACCATTTCACGACTGGAATGGGCTCTGGATAAGTGACTAGCAGCTTATATGTCTTAGAGACGCTGTAAGCATGGGCTCCTTGTGGTAATTGCCAGATATCGTGCTCTGAAACTAGGCCAGTATTGTGCAACAGTAATTCCAATTGTTGAAATTGCTCATAAGCTTCTTCTGACAAAGGAACATGAAAGTGTGTAACTAAATCTTCCAAATTGCCCAACCTGTGGAGAGAAATATTCTGATTCGGTGAGAAGGAAAATAGGCGTGGCCATAACTCCCTTTTGGGTAGATCATCCCATATATCTGACCAAAAGGAGAGAGATTTTCCATCCTACAAGGAACAGACCGCAAGGTTCTTGTAATCGGGTAGAAGCTTAAGACAATCCCTCCACCAGAAGGAGCAAGTCTGAGTATTAATTGGCGAGAGTCCCTCTGGATAATATATTTCCCAAACCAAATTGACCCAAGGAATGTATGCATCATTGATGAATTTATGCACCATTTTCATTAGTAAACATTTGTTTTGGAGCCACAGATTTAAGATACCCAAACCACCTTTATTCTTGGGTCGACAGAGCATATCCCATGAGGCTAAAGGTGGGTTTTTCTTTTCAAGGTCTTTTCATCTCCAAAAAAGGTGCCTTCTATATTTATCAATTTGCTCAATGATACCTTTATAGAGGAGCAAGCAGCTCATGAGAAAAGTTGGCAATGAGGAAAAGACTGCATTGACCATAAGTAGTCTCCCGTCATAACTTAAATACTGAGAGCATGTGGATAGCCTCTTCTGAATCCTCTCAATGAGATACATGAAGTGCTCCAGTTTTGGTTTAGTAAAGCTAAGGGTGTTCCCAAATAGGTAAACGGGAACTTACCAATTGCACAACCCAAGATAGCAGATAGACATTGCATTTGTTCCTCAGCCACATTGATAGGAATCATGTTGGATTTCTGGAAATTGACCTTGAGACCGGAGGCCCTAGAAAAAATGCATAGAAGGTGTTTGAGATGTTCTAGCTGATTGGGGCAAGCAGGCATAATAATCAAAGTATCGTCCGCATATTGAAGAATGGGAAAATCTGGACATGTTTGAAACCGAATGGGTGGCTGAATGAGGTCTCTATGCATTGCATCATTGAGAATAGTTTGTAGGAAATCTGCCGCCAAAACAAAGAGCAAAGGAGAGAGGGGGTCCCCCTGTCTCACCCCTCGTCTGCATAAGAATTGAACTCCAGGAATGCCATTAAGGAGAACAGATGATGTGGCAGAGCCAAGAATCTGCTTGATCCAAGAGCACCAAGTGTCTCCAAAACCTTTTCTCTTAAGAATTGCTAGAATCATACCATGTTCCATCTTATCAAAGGCTTTCTCAAAGTCTAACTTTAGCACAATAGTTGGTTTCTTACTTTTATGGCATTGAAACAGAAACTCATATGCCCTGGCAATACAGTCTTGGATGGTCCTTGATTTGAGGAACCCATATTGATTAGTATGAACTAATTCCAAAATAATAGACTGCAATCGATTAGCCAGCAGCTTTGTCAAGAGTTTAATAGTGCAACTCAAGAGTGATATTGGTCGGAAGTTGTTGACTCCTGATGCATCAACTTTTTTCGGAATTAGGGTGATGAAGGAACTATTTATGCTTTGAAGACACAAATGTCCTTTATGAAATTGATCACAAAGGTCATAAAAGTCCTGCTTGATGATGGGCCAACACTTCTTGATAAAATCTGTATTAAATCCATCCGGCCCCGGAGATTTGTGAGAAGGGAAGTCTGTAATTACAACATCAATTTCATCTTTGGTAAATGGGTTTTCCAGGAAAGATAAGTCACTGTGGGCCTGTATAAGATTCAGCAGATCATCAGGAATATCAAAGGAATCGGATTGTCCCAGCCTCTCTTTGAAAGCCGCATGGAGTATTTTAGCCTTTGTCTCATGACCAAAAACCTCCACACCATCAGAGCCAACAAGAGAAGTGATGCAGTTATGTCTGTGCTGAACAGAGGCTAAAGCATGAAATAAATCTGAATTTTCACTGCCTAAGGTTACCCATTTAATCTTCCCTCTTTGCCGCCAATATTCCTTCTGCTGGGAGAGCAGTTTCTCCAAGTGACGCTTGAGAGCCGATCTAAAAGAGGATTCAAAAGGGTATAAATCTCTGGATTGCTCTAAAGTATCCAGCATAGCAATCAGAGCATTGAGTGATAAGATATCCTCTTTAAGATTGGAGAGTGTTTTGGCCCAGTTTTTCAAACTTTTTCTCAAGATTTTCATTTTTGCATTAATCCTCTTTGCTGCATCTGCATAGTGAATACTTTGCTTCCAGACAGACTCAACCAAGGGTAAGAAGCTATGATGATCCATCCACCAATTTTCAAACCGAAACACATTGCTTCTGGGCATAGAATTGTGGATAGAAATAATGCATGGTACATGATCAGAGGTTGTCATTGCCATAGGAAAAGCCATAGTATTTGGATAAGAGATGGTCCAGGCAGTAGATGTGAAAACCCAGTCTAGCTTCTCTAGTAGTGGGCTATCCTGCATGTTGCTCCAAGTATATTTTCTCCCTTTCAATGGGATCTCGATCAACTCCAGTTCGCTAATAACGGCATTAAAGTGCAGCATGTCAGAAATTTTACCACCAGGTTTGTTTCGATCATCAGGGCTCCAAATGAGATTGAAATCTCCCACCAAAAGCCAATCCGCATCATCTGGGATGTGAATGCCCTCTAACCAGCCCAAGAATTCTGTTTTCTTGTCGTCTTGGCATGGAGCATAAACATTTGTTAGATGCCAACAACTACCACATTTAGTAGATTGCAAACCCACTGAAACTGTATAGCTATTCTGAAATAAAAGTTCCCCTTTGAAGTGAGCAGAGTTCCAAACAGTAAGAATGCCCCCAGACCGACCAATAGAAGGTGTGAAAGCAAAAGCATCAAATCGCGAGGGGCAAAAATTCCGGATAAAAGATATATCAATAGATTCCTTCTTAGTGTCCTGAAAACATACTATGGAACAACCACTTTCAGAAATCTTATTCTGTATATGCAGCCATTTGTCCGGGGAGTTAAGACCTCTAATGTTCCAGTTTAATACTTTCCAGTGTTGTTTATTCATTTGACTGGATTTGATAAAAGAAGGGACCGATTTCTAACTGACCACTGCCCCAATCCCATAGGGAAAAAGTGTCACTAGCAGCTGACAGCACAGGATCAAATCCAAAACAACCAGGAAGATGCAAAATATAAGCATACATCATAGCCTGGATTGGACCAGGCTTGCAAATACCAAGGTACTGAACATATAAACTGGTCCACATAAGGATAGAGATAACATAATACGTCCACATGATCATGTTCAAAGGCAAACTTCTGACAGCGTACTTATAATAGTAAAATAACATAAGAAACTTTTTCAGGAGGGCAGAGGCCCACTCGTTACTTCTTCTTGGGATGGGCATTCTTGGGGTCATCCACATTCTTCTTAGTTGCCTTCTTTGCTTTCTTTGGCAGTGGCTGATCCTCAGCCAAACCAAACTTATCATAAAGGTTTTTCACAATTTTCTTGTTAAGGGGTGGCTCCACAGCAGAACAAGCCAAGAAGTTTTTATCAAAGCATGTTTTTCCCTTGTAACCTTTATGAAGAAGCTTGAGCCTGTAACTCTGTCGTACCTCTGATATAACCATAGGTGTTTTAGCATTCTTCTTGCGAGCGTGAACTAGAGAAGTACTGAGCAGCTCAACCTGAACAACTGGTGCAATCTTGGCGGCTTGAGGAGTGGAGAAGCCTCTACTAACTTGCTGACTAGCAGCCTGCAGAAAACATAACGGCAGTGTACTGGTTGGACATGTTGTGGGAAGCACAAATTGCCTAAGAGAACCAGCCGAACAACCATGCTGAAAAATCTCCCACAACTTGGACTGAAGGATGGATCTAGCCCAATCAAAATCCGTTGGTGATAACAGTTTTGCTGTGAAGAAATCCACCCACTGGGCTGGGACAGAAACATATGTCTGAGATGAATCCATGGGACAAAAGAATTGTTCCCATGCTCTTTCCCCTCCTGGGAAACCGAGATCGACAAAGCTAGCTGTGAAAAGTCGTTGTCTGTCCCGGGTTGAACTAGAACTTCGTTAGAAACAAAATTGTCCTGTTGTGCTGCAAAAGGGACCACCAACTCATCTTGCGAAACAACATGATCTTGTGGAGACGTCCACGGGACCTCTTTCCCAATGATCTGAACCTCAGACAGATCAGTTACACATGGGACCGATTGAGTAGGAAGAGCAGCATAGTTAACCTGATCCTGGATAATCACCATACCAAGCTGAATATTCTGAATGAACATGTCGTTCTCTTGCTGGATCGGGACTGGTAGTAAATTCCGTGGTAGCACAACATCATTATCAGCGGCCTCTTCTGAGGAGTGGCTAGAAGCAAGACTGATTGTGACAGTTAAGTCACTGTCACTGTCAGCAATTGGAAGATTCAGATCAAAAGGTGCAGCCATCACTTCAGCTCCTGGGATTAATTGATTCTGAATGACAGGATTGAGCATTTCCTGCAACTGTTCAAAATCCATCTCATCCAATTCATGCGGCTGCTGAAGATCATTGAGTTCAAGAAAATCATTGGGCACCGCATTGTGGCCCTGAGCATTAGGCAGTTGATGATGTTCACCATAAATTCCCCAAAAGTGTTGTAGATTTTAACCAAACTAATTGTTCTGCGGTTGCGGTACCCACCCCGGCCATAGCTCCACAGGTGGGGGAGCAGGGACCTCCTGTGGGGCAGGCATAGGATGTGGATTCCTCATCCGCTGGCAGGGCACCCAACAAGTTATGTCCTAAGATGATAATCGGAACAGACCATGATTCAGCTTGATTCTTATTGCCCGTGGAGACCATACAACTATGAGGGATTAAGGCAATATCCGCAACAAGCACTTTAACCACAACCCTGGTACAAGTCACTAGCCATCTTATCCCACGTTTCAACTCTAGCGAAGTCTTTCAGAGCACCCTGGATGTGTTGGAGTTCCCACAGATCGACAGGAAAAGCAAGCAAAGCCAACCAGCAGACTTGATTATAAGTAAAACTGCGATGATTAATCCCCTCATTATGCTTGACAAAACTAATGCTATGATTTTGAAACATATGTGGGATGTGATCCACAAGCCAGTCCCTGTCAGCGACAGAATCTAGTTGCACAAAAGCAGTACCAAGGGGACAGCGCTGTGTCATCTCCAACGAGAACTGCAGGTGATCCTCAAGAAAACCACGGAGAAAAGCCCGAACCTGACTGAAGGGAACTTGAGCATGAGGAGCAGGAGTGATGGTGGCAATGGCTACGTCCTCATGCTTCGCCGAGACAGGCGCACTGACCTGGTACCGGCAATATGCCGGCCAACCAGCCACCTCCATCGCATTGTACCTACCTGGAAGGAAAGGTGTGGGATCGACGGGATAGGCCGCCATGAGCAGGTGCGGCGGCGGCACAGAGGAAGCAGGGGCGGCAATACCAAGCTGGAGGGGGCTAGAATGCGAAGCGGCAAGGGAAAGGGGCTCTGTTTCCTTGGGGCCTTTACCTCCCGTCTCATCCAACAGTTTGGCAGGTGAGTGATTATTACCCAAAGAAAAGGATAAAAAATCATGCAGGGGATAACTTGTAGTTGGTATGTCATTTAAATCTTGCGACCGGCCAAGATTGAAATCGGGACATGCCTTGTGTCGCGCTTGCCCAGGGGACAAATTCAGGTCCAAATCGAAACCTCCCTGATTAAAATGGTTGACGTGATTTGTCTGATTTGTGTCCAAAGCTGTATGATTTATCGCCTGTTCAGATGGCCCACGGGTCTTGGGATGATCTTTAGGGACCCAGACTTGCTTGATTTGGAACTGATCTTTTGAAGAGAAAAAAGACTCGCAGTCTCGGCTGATGTGCCCTGGTTTCAGACATTGATGACATCATATTTTATTGTGACAACCCTGTCTAGAGTGGCCAAAAAGTAGACATCTTGGGCAATGCAAATGTCTCCATGGGTGAGATGGTGCAGCAGGCCCGAAAACTTGAGGACCGGGCCGAGCCGATGTGTTGGGCCATTCCAGTCTTTCAAAAACTGATTGTTTTCCTTCCTGAGCCGTGACATTCCTCTGAAGAACAGGCCTATCTAATCTATCAAACACTGAAACCCGTCCTGTCGGCATGTTAACTTTATCCACTGTCACAGACTTAGCAGCCAAGTCTTGCTGAATTCGATCAAAAACAGAAGATACTGGCACTGCAGAACCTTTTTCATGAGTGGATGATTTGTCAGGGGCGAATAACTCCCCAATAGCGAGGATATGTGAGCCTGAAATTTTGAGCTCTGCTTCCTCTTCCTTGCTGAGGTAGTCCAAAATCGAGCGAGGATATGTGAGCCTGAAAAACTCCTGTATGGAGAAGAAATCAAAGCCATCAACAAATAGCTTGTATAAATCCTCCTTTTCAGAAGCCGAAAGCTTGTGTATGAAAGATGGGCGCTTGACACTTGCAGACAAAGGGAGATTGACACGGTGTTGCTCTGCTTCGCGATGGAGTGCAGAATCCTTGATATGCAGACCAAGAGGAATGCCATTTGCACCAGTCAGCCCTTTATGACCAAAACCCTGACGATGCTGAGTCATGTTGTCAACGGCAAGTGTCTTCTTCTTCCCTACTACAGTCCAGGAACGCAGCTCCTCCGCTTCCCACAATCTGAACTCTCTGATGAAATCATGACCACCATTGCCCCAAAGGCTGAAATATACCATGAATTCTGAACATTCATAACTTTTAAGGCCATTCACTGCAAAACCCACTTTTTTTGAAAAGACGGAGAATCGAAAAGATCGATCTCGCAGATAGCAAACTCTGAACTCAAATGCAATGCCGCCCAGACATGATCTAAGATACTCACTAACATTTGAACAATCCAGTTTGTGCTTGTGGCGCTTGAAAGAAGCCACGAGAAATAATTCTCGAGCTCCTCTACCAGGAGCGAAGGCCACAGGGGAGTTGAACTTTTGCCATATGAAACGCTGAAACTCCATGCCTGAACGAAGATCTAGATCTAGGTTGACATTCAGAGTAGGTTCAGAGCTTTGATCCAACACTTTCTCTCTCACAATCTTTGTGGTGGGGGGTTGAAGGGCCTTGTCTGAGGCCATGGACGATCTTAGATCAACACGTCCTCCCGCCATGGCAATGTAGCATGGGAAGGAAACTTGATCACCAACGGAAATGGATTCATTCTCTCGAAGGAACCGGGAATCAACCACCACTTGTTCATCATCCAGTAAAGCAAGACGGCCAGATTGAGACAGGACAATCTCCCCTTGATGAAAAGGAACCTTCGCCGAGTGCAGATCAGCACGGAATATTGCCGCCCATCGGGCCAAAACAGAGGCGCCTGTAACCTCCACACGCGCCGCAGCACGGTCGGTCTTTGACATGGCGGCGCAAGGCCCAGGGGCGGGGAGAGGCTGACGCCGCGAGATGGCGAAGGAATGGAGACTTACCAGGGAAAGGAGGTCCGGCATGGCGGACCCGCCGGCGACGGTAGCCGGGAACGGCTAACTCATCTCGATCGCCTCAATCGCTGATCCAAAAATCCCGCCCCACCGCTGATTGCTTTAGATAGATGCCGAAAAAACTCTGTGCGTGGGTATGTTGCCGGGCTGGTGGTGCGTGCGTGTGTGTATCTCGGGTATAAAAAGCCCTGTGTGTATTGGTTGTGATGTGCGTCGGCAAGAGCCATGTAGCCACCGGAAAGAAAAAAGGATTGGGGCGTTCGTGCGCCCGTGGAGGCGTTCGTGTGCCGCCGGAAAATCTCTCTTGTCCATTGTTCTTCTTCTTTCACCTCTGTTCGAATGAGAGGAGGGGTAGCTAGAGGGCTGCGGTTCCAACAAATTCATGCATCACTGGCTAGATACATTTTCTTCTAAATTCATTCTCATCCAAGTTTCTTTTTTGCATATAGATTACCATAAATCTTGTAAAACACACATGTGTTAGGATTACATTTATGGTACATTTTAATTTCTTGGCTGGAATTACCAATGGCTAGCTACCTCTACAAAATAGCCTGATCCATAACGTGGACTGTAATAACAACTTGTCTATCTATGGTATAAGTATCCATTATTCATAAGCATCCATTCCTTAGAGAATTGCATACATGGACCTAGCAAAGATAATTTGTCCACGTGACGAATCAGGGTGTTCTGTAGAAGTAGCCGTTGATAAATCCAGGCAAGAAATAAAAGCTTATCTGAAGTTACAGTACTGCTAATCTATACGAAAAAGAAACACACAAGCGCAATTAAATTTAGAACAAAATACATCTTGCTCTAGCGGTGATGAATTCATAGTCAAGAACAGAAAAACGAGAACTCTGGAACTTTAAAAGGAGTTGCTAGTTGGCAAGTTTCTCACTGGGCATTGCCTGACTATCCTGGTCAGGCCTCCTCTCCTCCGCCTAAGTTGTTTTCTTCCGTGGGGGGCAGAACCGACGCTTTCTGTTCAGGTTGCCATTTTGTCTCCTCTTTTTGTTTGGTTGGGCAGTGGATGCTAGTAGCAGTAGTAACAAGTTTGGTTGGAGTTGATGCAGAATCCTCGTTTCTTGGTCGAAACTCTGGTAGATGCCTGCCCGGCAGAACAAGGGGAAGGAGAAGATGCGCTGCACGGATTTGTTGTTCGAGGATTCAGTACAGTCCTACAAGAGGCCCCGGCAGCCTGCTCCAGAGCAGGTATAAGTATAATACTTTATTAGATTGTGGTTGTAGGAATTTGCTAGTAGATAAGTTGTATGGGATTTATCTTCTTCAATGCAGTTCCGTGTTAATGTATTCTAGAGATGGTTTTCCTATGATATGATTGTGTATTAATGGATTAGCATAGGACATGTCTCTGTGATGCGATTCTACATCAATGCGTTAGAGTTGGGCTCAATTTCTTGTGAGGATGATATGTTGTTCTTGGTAAATTGGCTTAATTTATTTCTCTGGACTACAAATCTTACATATTTCTGCTAGTTATGATTCAGCTCCGTGGAATGCAAAAAAGGCTTACCATGAATCATCATCTTGGACTCAGAGGTTGTGGCCATAGCCGGCTGCACAACAACTCCTTTTCGTGTAGTCCTTTTTTGCATTCATGGTAAGCCTTTTTTGCATTCCACGTAGCCGAATCATAAAATCTAGCAGAAATATGTAAGATTTGTAGTCTAGAGAAAGAAATTAATAAAGATTTACCAAGAATAACAGATCATCCTCACAAGCAATTTGGCCCAACTCGAAGGCATTGATGCAGAATCGCATCACAGAGACAACTTAGTCCTATGCTAATCCATTAATTCACAATCATATCACAGAAAAACTAACCCTAGAATCCATTAATATGGAACTGCATCGAAGAAGATAAATCCCATATAGATTATCTAGAAGCAGAATCCTACAACCACAATCTGATAAAGTATTATATTTATACCTACTCTGGAGCTAGCTGCAGGGGCCTCTTGTAGGACCGTACTAAATCCTCAAACAGTGAATCCGTGCAGCGCATCTTCTACTTCCCTTGTTCTGCTAGGCAGCCATCTACTAGAGTTTCGACCAAGAAACGAGGATCCTGCATCAACTCCAACCGAACTTGTTACTAGTGCTACTACTATCCACTACCAAGGCAAAAAAAAAGAGGAAACAAAATGGCAACCTGAATAGAAAGCATAGGTTCTGCCCCCACGGAAGACAACAACTTGGGCCAAGGAGAGGAGGGCTAAGCAGGATAATCCGGCAATGCCTGGTGAGAAACTTGCCGCCTAGCATCTCCTTTTAAAGTCCCAGAACTCTCATCTTTATGTTCTTGACTATGAATTCATCACCACCAGAGCGAGATGTATTTTTTTCTAAATTTAGTTGCACTTGTATGTTTCATTTTCGTATAGATTAGTAGTGTTGTAACTTCTGATAAGCTTTTATTTCTTGCCTGGAATTATCAATAGCTACTTCTACAGAACACCCTGATTTGTGACGCGGACAAAATGTCTTTACCAGGTACATGTATCCAATTCTCAAAAGAACGGATATTTCTAAATAATGGATACTTCTACCATAGATAGACAACTTGTTATTACAGTCCAAGTCATGGATCAGGCTATTTTGTGGAGGTAGCTAGCCATTAGTAATTCCAGCCAAGAAATTAAAATCTACCATAAGTGTAATCCTAACGCATGCATGTGTGTTTTACAAGATTTATGCTAATCTATATGCAAAAAAGAAACACGGGTGAGAACAAATTTAGAAGAAAATGTATCTAGCTGGCGGTGATGCATGAATTCCTAGAGGCAAGGATAGAAACACGAGTCTTTTGGGACTTTTAAAAGGAGGTGCTAGGCAGTAAGTTCCCTACCACACATTCCCGGATTCTCTTCAGCCATCCTCTCCTCTGCTCGAGTTGTTCTCTTTCTTGTCCTCGTGGAAGCTTTTTGCTGAGATTGACAATTTGTTTTGTCTTTAAAGGATGGTTCGGGTAGTACGTATTCGATAGTACTCCCTCCATTCCGAATTACTTGTCTTGAATTTGTCTAGATACATATGTATCTAGACTCATTTTAGTGCTAGATACATCCGTATCTAGACAAATCTAAGACAAGTAATTTGGAACGGAGGGAGTAGTACTGACAATTTTGGTTGGGGTTTTAGAGGAAGATGGCTACGTAGGGGAGCAACGGGGAGGAGAAGGTGCACTGCATTTACTCATCCTCTGATGATTCAGTACGGTCCCGCAAGAGGCCCCGGCGGCCCGCTCCGGAGACCATCTCGGACCCAAAGCAGCAGGTTTAATAATCCATTATTGAATCGTCGCTTGTACAATTCTGCTGGTAGAAAAGATGTATGGGCTTTATCTTCAGCGATGCCATTCTATGTTAATGGATTCTAGGGCTATTTTTTATGTGATGTGATTATGTATTAATGGATCTAGGTTATTTGTCTGTGATGCAATTATGTACCTGTGGATTCGGGTTGGCTAAGTTACTTGAGATGATTTGTTGTCCTAGGTAAATCTGCCTTAATTTTTTTGTCTCGGAAGAAATACGGATCTTACAGATTTCTGCTAGATTTTATCATTTGAATATGTGGAATGAAAATAGCTTACCATGAATTTTCATCCAATCCCTGAACTAGTTAACATATGAGGGAAAACAGTTCACAAAACAAATACACCAAAAATCCCGTTTCAGTATTTGTGTCCATGATTGACAGAAACTTACACCGGAATTCCATGTACTGCCTCATGATTGGGCGTAGAGGTGGTGTCACCATCCTCAAGCGCTATGTTGCTGGAAGCGGCCGAAATCACTGTTTTGACCTTTTTCACAACCTTTAGCATGATCTGACCATGGTTTCAAAAACATTCACGATCTATCCTTTTCCCTACCGGCATCGTCCTTGGCGGTAGGGTATAACTGCCTGCTGCCAGGAACCTTGGCGGTTGGATGTTGGTCAATGTCGATGGTGCCGTCAGGCCGTGCTAACGTGGAGGAGTGCCTACCGCCAAACTCCTTGGCGGTTGGCAATTATATCCTACCTCAAGGGTTGATGTTGGTAGGCCCCCGAGAGTTAAGTGGCTGACGTGACGGCTTATGGGTCACTTACCCACCCATTCACTCGAGTTCATCTTGTTTGTTCATCCAGGAATAGAGAGGATACTCCTCTCTCTTCCTCTCCACTCCCCCCTTGGATCTCCTCTGGATGGGCACCGTTTTGTCGGTCTTGGATTTGAAACAAAGAGGAAGGTAGGCCTTCAATCCCTCCAAATAGTTTTTGTCAAATCATATAGTTGTGATGCATTATTTGGCACTAGGTGGACCCTAGTTCATCAAGTTGTTTGAATTATTTGATTTTAAATTTGTTTAGAACAGATATATAGTAATAGAGGTGTGTGAATGAATGTATGGGTAGATTTTATGGATATGTTGTACTAGTAGTTAATTATATCCCTTTGTATGGATGAACAAATTGTATGGATATGTTGGATTTGTTTTTTTTTTCAATTTTTATGGATAGATGCATATTGAAATTAGTGGATGAATGCATATGTATTGATGAACAAGTTTTTTTTTGTTGTATATGTGGATATATGGAAATTTGATGAATGGATGTATGTGTATGTATGGATATATGGATATGATATTTATGCATAATATGTTGTGAATTGATACATATAGGTTGTAAATTTTTTTCAATGTTTCCAATGTATATGGGCATATATATATTCAATTCATATGTATGAATGATGTTGTCAAATATGGATGTTGTGAAATAATTCATTATATATGTCATTTGTGTTAGGATGGGTGAGGCTGCGGACGGTGATCGTTCGTATGTTTGGCTTGACCCTGCTTTCGACAAAGGGTATCATGGGTGTTTTACCGAGAATGGATAGGAAACAAGCTTTGGCATCATCGTATTCATGTTATTGTATTTTTTTAAAGTTGAAGGTTCTGACATATTTGTGCCATTCTGACACATGTTGCCAATAGTGTGAATGAGGGGTCACACCAAGACATGCCAGTTGGCATACGACGAGCGGTTTGAGCCTTATTTCGAGAGAGCTAGCCTCCTACCGTTTGTTCTACAGTTCAAGTGTGTACCACCGGTGGTGAACCATACTACTCTCACAGCCCGCTGGATTGTTAGAGGATGGAGATACACAGTCTCCACCTTCCTTTTGGGGAGATGACAGTCACCCTGGAGGACTTCGCGATGATTATTGGTCTTCCGCTCCACAGCGAGCCTCTCATTGGATGAGTGTGCAACAAGTTCTGGTGTGAGAGGGTTATCGGTCTCATCGGCGATTGCTCCCCCTCTCTTACCGCCAGGGGAAAGATGGAAACCCGGGCATCTGGTGTCCCATTCAAGTGAGAACAGGTCGGGATGCCCACAAGGTGTGTACAACGAGACGGTGGAGCAATACGTGCAGGTGTACCTGTGGTATATCCTATCCTAGGTACTTTTTGTAGATTACTCTGGTGATGTTGCGTTCTGGATGTATCTTGACTTCCTGGTCGACTAGGACCAGAAGTATAGCTGGGGGTTCTCTGGTCTTGCCTACTTGTACTGTTAGGTAACAAGGTATTGCAATAATTCTTTATGGATGTATTTATGTTTTTAGGAATTGATGGAAGCTAATGATGAACTAGTTCTTGTTGGAAGCTCGACGAGGTGTGTATGAAAACCAGCGACAAACCCGCTATGGGCGGATGTACTTGGGACCTCTTAGTATGGATGTGGGAGTGGTTGCCGGTTGGACGTCCTGAAAAAAAGGACGCCAGGTGGCCTTTGGAAGGCCTTGAGGGATAAGAAGCCAATTTTTTGACTACCCACTTTGGCTTTCGCTTGGTCAAAATGTTCAGAGGAAAGCAAGAGGCCTTGTACAAGAGGTTCATCAATGAGATGGACAATCTCAAACACAATCAGGTATAGCATTTTGTAAAAAAAATTATAACCACTTTCCCGGAAGGCGTCGAAACACGGAACCAACTCTTATGCAGGTTAACTGGATGCCATATTGGATAGTTTAGGATTTTCGACTGAATGCTATGTGTACGAGGGACAGAAATATTTGGTGGATTAGGTGCCCCATCATATGCATCTACACTGTCGAGTGACACCTACCACATTATGTGGCATTGCAATTCAATAGGAGGCAACGCACCCCACAGGAGGAAGCTATAGAGGGTGTCATGGCCCCGAAGACCATGGGTGGCGGTGCCACGATCCATGGCTCCCTCCAAATCCAATGGTCGGCACCGAGAACCAGCCGCTACCGCCAAACTTGGACTTGCCCATTGCTCGGTGATGGTGTGCGGAGAGGAGAGTAGATGAGAGGGTCGGCGACAGTTTGTGGATAGGAGATGAGAGGCGGGGATGGGGTTGGCCAGCAGCGCCTCCCTGCTTAAATAGCCGGGGCAGGCGGACCGATGCCGATTCGATGCGGCGCAGTGGCCGGAGTAGGCTTCTCAGTCGTCGCGTGAGCATTGAAGCGTCAGCACCCTCCCATGCGGTCACATCCGTCTGGCCGCCATTCATGATGTATAGTCACCTCTGCAGCAAGGCAACATGAATGCACGAAGATGGTTTTTGAGCTGAACGCATAGGGAAAACGATGCACTAGTAAAAAAACAGGGGTTTGGTTCAGGCCTGCCCAGCCCATTAGTCCCGGTTCTGCCATGAACCGGGACCCATGGGGGGCATACGTCCCGGTTCGAGCGCCCAGGCGGCCGATCGGGCCTCGTGGGGCATTGGTCCCGGTTCGTCTGGGCCCATTTGTCCCGGTTCCAGGCACGAACCGGGACCAATGGCCCTCGCTCCTGGCCCAGAACCATTGGTCCTAGTTTTTGGCTAGAACCGGGACTAAAGGGGGGCCTTTAGTACCGGTTCCAGCCACGAACCAGGACCAATGAGGTGGCTATATATACCCCATCGTCGCGGCAGAGCACTTCATGCTGCTCTGTTTTTTCTGACCGGTGAGGGGAGAGCTTTGTAGTGCTCTAGCTCACCTGATCCTATGCACATGAGGTGTTCGATGAAATGCCCGAGCCACACTAGTTAAGCTTTCTCCTCTCGAAACTCGTCCTCCGAGCTCCATTTTCCCCGAGATTTGTCTAGGTTTAGTGGTCCATCACGTCCCGTCTCCGTCTTCACCGCCGTCGATCGCCCGCGCCGATCTCGTGCCGGCACCACCGTGATGAGCCTCTTGTTCTTATCTTCTTTATGAAAGAAAAAAATTCTTACTTTAGATAGATACTTGTCTAATTTTCTTACTTTTATTATTGCTTGTTATTATATAGTGCGATGGTTTTGGTATCCGCCCCCATCAGCCCTCGTCCTGTATATGATTCGGATGTGGTATATATTATCTTTTATAACTATTTGGTTCATTTATTGTTTATGACAATTATGCCGACCAACGTGACATAGATTTTATTTATCTAGGAGGTATGTGAACCGGAAATTCCAACCGACCTTATTGTCGAGAGGTTAAATTTAGTTGAAGAAGAAAACAATTACTTAAAGGAAAAAATAAAAAACTAAGGAGGAGAAGATGATTTGGAGTTGCATGTTGCGGATGTCGTCGATGATCACAAGATCAAGATGGATGCAATGTGGTTCAAGATTAGAAAGATTAGAAAATATGCCATTCATATTGAGGCTTGGTATCATTATGCCGTTGGATCAATTGTTACCTTGGTTGTGATTATGATCGCATTTGTTGTTGCATTGAAAGGTTTTATATAGTTTCAATGTATGGTTTAATTAGATGCTCTAGAAAGCTATATGTTGTTCAATGAGAACTATGTATGTACTTTGGTTTTAATATGATGATGAACTTCTATTAATTTATTAATTTGGTCACTTATCTATCCATGTGAATCTGTAATGGTTTTTGACACACATAATTATATATAATGCACGGAGATGAACCGGAAATGGATGTACGGTGACAGATACACCTCCGAGTACATTAAGGGCGTGCATGATTTTCTCGAAGTGGCTGAGGCAAACAAGCAGAATGGTTTTATGTGTTGTCCATGTCTTATATTTGGGAATACGAAGTCTTACTCTGACCGGAAAATCCTTCACACCCACCTGCTTTACAATGGCTTCATGCCACACTATAATGTTTGGACGAGGCATGAAGAAATAGGGGTTATGATGGAAGACGGCGAAGAAGAAGAGGACGATGACAACTATGTGCCCCATGAATACGGTGATGCTGCAACGGGGGAAGCTGCTGAAGATCAATAGGAACCAGATGATGTGCCCAATGATGCTACAATGGGGGAAGCTGTTGAAGATCAAGAGGAACCAGACGATGTGCCTGATGATGATGATCTCCGCCGGGTCATTGTTGATGCAAGGACGCAATGCGGAAGTCAAAAGGAAAAGCTGAAGTTCGATCGCATGTTAGAGGATAACAAAAAAGGGTTGTACCCCAATTGCAAAGATGGCAACACAAAGCTCGGTACCGTACTGGAATTGCTGCAGTGGAAGGCAGAGAATGTTGTGCCTGACAAAGGATTTGAGACGCTACTGAAAATATTGAAGAAGAAGCTTCCAAAGGATAACGAATTGCCCGACAGTACATACGCAGCAAAGAAGGTCATATGCCCTCTAGGATTGGAGGTGCAGAAGATACATGCATGCCCTAATGACTGCATCCCCTACTGCGGTGCGTACAAGGATCTGAATGCATGCCCAGTATGAAGTGCATTGTGGTACAAGATCAGACGAGATGACCCTGGTGATGTTGACGGCGAGCCCCCCAGGAAGAGGGTTACTGCGAAGGTGATGCGGTATGGTCCTATAATACCACGGTTGAAACGTCTGTTCAGAAACGAAGAGCATGCCAAGTTGATGCGATGGCACAGTGAGGACCGTAACAAAGACGGGAAGTCAAGAGCACCCGCTGACGGGTCACAGTGGAGAAAAATCGAGAGAAAGTACTGGACTA
Organism: Triticum dicoccoides; assembly: GCF_002162155.2. Taxonomy (NCBI): domain Eukaryota; kingdom Viridiplantae; phylum Streptophyta; class Magnoliopsida; order Poales; family Poaceae; genus Triticum; species Triticum dicoccoides. The sequence continues at coordinate 55,548,066 of NC_041385.1, forward strand.
AGTTTGCAGGTGACCCAAGGAACGTATGGTTTGGTTTAAGCGCGGATGGCATTAATCCTTTCGGGGAGCAGAGAAGCAATCACAACACCTGGCCCGTGACTCTATGTATGTATAACCTTCCTCCTTGGATGTGCATGAAGCGGAAGTTTATTATGATGCCAGTTCTCATCCAAGGCCCTAAGCAACCCGGCAACGACATTGATGTGTACCTAAGGCCATTAGTTGAAGAACTTTTACAGCTGTGGAATGGAAACGGTGTACGTACATGGGATGAGCACAAACAGAAGGAATTTAACCTGCACGCGCTGCTGTTTGTAACCATCAATGATTGGCCCGCTCTCAGTAATCTTTCAGGACAGACAAACAAGGGATACCACTCATGCACGCACTGTATAGATGACACTGAAAGTATATACCTGGACAAATGCAGGAAGAATGTGTACCTGGGCCATCATCGATTTCTTCCGACCAACCATCAATGTCGAAAGAAAGGCAAGCATTTCAAAGGCGAGGCAGATCACCGGAAGAAGTCCACCATGCATACCGATGATCACGTACTTGCTATGGTTAATGATTTACACGTAATCTTTGGAAAGGGTTTTATTCATATTGATTGGATCTATCCCTCTACATCATTTCATCTTGCTTAAGACATTACTCCATTCTTGTTAACTTAATACACTAGATGCATGCTGGATATAGCGGTCGATGTGTGGAGTAAGAGTAGTAGATGCAGGCAGGAGTCGCTCTACTTGTCACGGACATGATGCCTATATTCATGATCATTGCCTCAGATATCGCCACAACTTTGCGCTTTTCTATCAATTGCTCAATAATAATTTGTTTACCCATCGTATGCATTCTTTCAGGAGAGAAGCCTCTAGTGAAAACTATAGCTCCGGGGTCTATGAAACAATGTGACTAGTAAACATAATAAGATGCAAACGAGGCAAAGCTATGAACGGGTCGATGACCGGCTTTGCTAATATTGACACATCCATGCTCAGTGTTTTACCTTTGAGGCGTCACTGAGAGCTTATTCCCACATTGAACTTAGGTGAAAACCCCAAGACCTACTAATTGGAGACACCAACTTTGTGAAGGATGGCCTACTACTATTTTTTAGTGTGATCGCTAAACTGACAATGCCTTGTGTTCTTTTCAGTGACGGCATTATCCACACAACCAAAACATTTATCACTAGATCTATGAGGAAATATGTTTTCACAATGTATTTAAGGCCAGTTCTTTTGCTGGCTTCTAGAATAAGCTGGAATAAGCTGCCCCCTATCCAGCTTATCCTAGAAGCCCGACCAAATTTATTTTTTAGAAGCCTACTAATTAAGATCTGACTAGTAGGCTTCTAAAAAATATTTTTGGTTGGGCTTCTAGAATAAGCTGGGTAGGGGGTAGCTTATTCTAGAAGCCCAAAAAAGGCACCAAAAAAATTGGCCCTTTTTGGGTGTTGTAAATATTTTTTTATAAAGTTGGTAACACTTAAAACATTTTGTCTTAATAAAAGACTAAGTGACTTTGTGCAGATGAGAGTAAAGTTTGTAAGATTTTATTTGGGATGGTGCAAGGAACCTTTTCTGCATGAGATATCTCTTACCGTCAATTCACATCTTGTATCCTCCTTCATGTCTCTATAAGGGATATTAAATATTCGAGACTTCAGTGTAGGTTCTTGAAAAGATTCACATTTTTAGCAAGTTTGTCCTTTCCGGTAAAAAGAACATTTCTAGAAATTTAGTTTATTGAGGGACTATCAAGAAAAACTTGCATACACTTTCCTAAAATATCCAATGGGTCTATTTAAGCCTGCCTAACCCTAAATCCCCACCCATGCCTTCCACTTCCCTCCTCCGCCTCCGCCGCCGGCCCTCTCACACAACCCTCAATTCTCTCTAGAGATTATAATCACCGTATGGTCTCTACTTCTTTGTTGATTCCATACCTTGACACCATTAGGCGCCATACCGATGGTCCGGTGACAACCTCGCAAGATGACCGCCTCCTACCGCCTGTTGTCAATTTGTTGCGAGTTGTAAGCCTTGACCCATTCCTCCTAGTTTGAGCTTTGAGCTTCACAAGAATCCATGGCACAAGCCACCGGATCTAGATAGATGGAAACACTCTCAAAACACATTGCTTCCCGTCATCGTTGCTCTCTAGATCTAATATGGGCATCGATGGATGCCCATGGTGTAGATCTCACGACAAAGATGGATCATGATATTCGACCGGATTCCCGCAGATCTGGGAGACCAGGCACGACATATAAGGTACCTTATTAGCAAATCCAATAAGTGTTAGCAAAATCATCCATTGAGAAGATATCTCACAAGTTTAACAGGGGGTGATTGCTATATAATCATCGCTCACTAGAGCTATGGTGGGCCTGAAGTGAATCCCCATTGCATAAATATAATGATGGAAATGGATCATGACACCCAGCTGGATCAACTCAAGGCCACAAGATCAAGCATGATAGATGAGGTATGTAATTAACGAGTCCTACAACATTCCCAAATCATGCATTGAAAAAAATTAAGTTCGTCCTAGTCTTGTGATGAGGCAATCACATGCCACCATATCTTTATATGGCAACGTCCTTGGTTTTCATTATTGTGTAAATCTAACGATGACAATGGATCGTGATGACTGACTAGATGGGCTAAAAAATATGAAATAGATAATGATAGATCATGTACCTAGCTACTTATTACTCCCTCCATCCTATAATATAAGATGTTACTACAGGCATTGTGCTCACATATTGGTCGTAATAACATCTTATATTATGGGAGAAAGGCAGTAGATCATAGATGCACTCGAAAAATCATGCCTTTTAAAACGTAAAAGAAACGGTACCGCTCAGCAGTTTGATTGAGATAAATTATGTCATTTACAAGTAAGATCTGCGGGAGTATCCAGGGGTAGAGCACCTTGAGCCAAGATTAGGAAAGTCGGGTATTGGCTTTTTTTCAGATGAGCACCCTTCTAAAATATTTATATTAACGTGTCTGATTGGTTTATGCTGAGTGAGTATAGATCACTCTCCTTTTTCTTAGAGATTAATCACTTGTCATTACAACTTTTCAAAGCATTTTATATGGAGATGATGTGAGTTGTTGGGAGATGGTTAAGGTAGGCCATGCCTCTTTTATTTCTTACTAGCTAATTCCTCGTTGTGTTACAATTGAAGGCATAAGTATTCTAATGGTTCAACAGTAGTCGTGTCTGATATATATATATACCATTCTAGATTTTGGTAAGATTTGATTTGAGTATGTGTCAGGGATTGCAAGAAAAAATTTGATTTAGTTGAGATTTTAGTAAGGTTTTATTTGATTTGGGTATGACTAGGGGAAGGCAAGGGAAGTTTTTATTTAGTTAAGATTTTGGTAAGATTTCATTTCATTGAGTTAATGCATGACATAGTTTTGATAAGATTTGATTGAGTTAATGTAAGACATGGTTTCCAGTAAAAAAAGGAAAGGAAAGTATTGATCGCATTTAGATTATTTCAAACCAGGGAAGGAGGGCGTCGAGAGATAAAAGCCAACATAGGAGGGAGGAGTGATGTGAGGAGAACGTATCAACTCTCCTTTAATAGTAGAGGATAATAATAATGATGATGATGATGATGATGATAGTAGCGACTAGTGTTTTGTGATTTGTGAAGTTTGTACTATGATTCTTATGATATAAATGAGACACGTATTAGCATGCAAAAAAGTTACTTTGGGCCATCTCCTCACCAAAACCTTTTTAAATCCCTAGTGAAAGACATTGTGAGAAATCAATATTATTAATAAAATATATACTCCTTTGTTAGCATATCCTACGACGGTAGCTAGTTCAATGAAATGAACTGAAGAATTTGATGACTATTCATAAACACATATCGTACCGTGTGAACCTGTATCTACATATCCTCCCAGGTAACAATGGAACAATCAGCTTGCGTAGGATTAGATATGTTTTTTTAATAGTTTGTTAAACAAAACAATCTTCTGGGCATTATTTTTTGTTTTTGACAACCAATTATTTTGGGTAAATCTTCTTACTTTTCTGAAAGTACTGTAGAGATTTCAAGATGTTTTCTTAAATTTACCTTTCAGGCATATAGAGTAAAAATTCTTACCATGATTCACTAGTTACAGGGTCCTCCCAAGAGGACAATACTGTACGAAGCATACTCGCTAGTTAACGGGTCCTCCCAAGGGGAAAATTCACGTTAAGCTTTTTTCATTCCATGGATTTGAATGATAAAATGAAGCAGAAATCTATAAGATCAGTATTTCTTCGAGACAAAAAGATTAAGGCAGATTTACCCAGAACTACAAATCATCTCAAGGAACTCATCCAACCTGAATACACAGATCCATAATTGCATCACATAAAAATAACCAAGATCCATTAATGCATAATCACATCACATTAAAAATTAGCCCTAGAATCCATTAACACAGAATTGTATCGTCCTCCGTCTCATAATGTAAGACGTGTTTTTACACTACACTATTGTCAAAAAACGTCTTACATTATGGGACGGAGGAAGTAGAAGATAAAGCCCATACATCTTTTCTACCAATAGAATTGTACAAGCGAGAATTCAATAGAGGATTATTAAACATGCTGCTCCGGGTCCGGGATGGTCTCTAGAGCGGGCCGCTGTGGCCTCTTGTAGGATCGTACTGAATAGTCGGAGAACGAGTACTGCACCTTCTCCTTCCCATTGCTCCCCATGCGTGGCCATCTTCCTCTACAACCCCAACTAAAATTGTCATTACTACTATGTACTACCCAAACCACCCATTAAAGACAAAACATATTGGCAATCTGAGCAGAACGCTTCCACGAGAACCAGAAACGGAACAACTCGAGCAGAGGAGAGGAGGGCTGACGAGAATCTGGGAATGTCTGGTTAGGAACTTACTACTTAGCACCTCCATTTTTAAGTCACAAAAGACTCGTGTTTCTATCCTTGCCTCTGAGAATTCTGTTAGGAGTAAACCACGGCTCGGCGTGGTGACCGGCGTATCAGTTGACGCAGCGTCGTGTGTGCTGTGACTGTTCGTGCATGCATGTAGTTGGATTAGTTATCCCAGGTGGTGGCCGAGACATACGAGTCATACGTGAATTAGTCTAGGCAGTTGATATATGGATGCATGCATGGGCTGTTAGCGTGTTAGCCGGCCAGTAGTGGTTGGATTACTACGTGTGTGCGTGGGTATGTTGCCGGGCTGGTGGTGCGTGTGTGTGTGTATCTCGGGTATAAAAAGCCCTGTGTGTATTGGTTGTGATGTGCGTCGGGCAAGAGCTATGTAGCCACCGGAAAGAAAAAAGGATTGGGGCGTTCGTGCGCCCGTGGCGGTGTTCGTGCGCAGGTCGGAAAATCTCTCTTGTCCATTGTTCTTCTTCTTCCACCTCCGTTCGAGTGAGAGGAGAGGTAGCTAGAGGGCTGCGGTTCCAACATTTGGTATCATGAGCCGGTTCATCTTGGGCATCGTTCTCCTTGCCGGAGGTGTGCCGGCGGTGGCGGAGTTCGCCGGCGGCAGCGCGATGCTCCAGGCCGTGTGTCGGTCTATGGAGGTGCGCGGCGCAACGAGGAGGCCGCGGTGGCTGCGGCAGCACGGTGAGGTGGCCGCGGAGGACCTGCGAGGTGGCGGCTTCAACGACACACAGCGACATGGTGGCATGGAGGTGCTGCGCTGTGGTTGAGGCCGCAGCGGTGCAGGGCAATAAGCCGTGGCGGCGTGCCGGGCGTGACCGGTGCATGTTATGGGTGCGCACGGGACGCGTCGGGCACGCCAGGACCGCAGGCGCGCGTACGAGCGTGCGGTTGACGTTGGGAGGAGGCGTATGTCGCCGTTGTGCTCGAGTCCGTGCTCGAGTTCGGCTACATCCTTCCGGCGTTTGTCGCGGGCGGCTGCCATGGCGGACGCGGAGGCGGCGCGCGGTGAGTGTCTAGTGCTGTCGGGCTCGTCGGACGCGTTGGGTGCCCGCGGGACGTGCGGGATGCACTGGTCCGGTCGGGCTCGTCGGGCGCGTTGAATGCGTGCGAGACGTGCGGGGCGCAAAGGGACGCCAGGCGTGTGTCGCTGGCGGAGAAGAAGCTCGGCGTGTGTCGCCGGAGTCGTGACGGAGCATGGCGCGACCGTCGTCGGTGCGCCAGGTCGGGTCCGCGGGCTGGGTCACGGCCGCGACCAGAACAACGACGAGAGCTGCAACAACTCCGCCGACGTGGAGGCAAGTCATGGTTTAGGGGGAGTATGTTAGGAGTAAACCACGGCTCGGCGTGGTGACCGGCGGCGTATCAGTTGGCGCAGCGTCGTGTGTGCTGTGACTGTTCGTGCATGGATGTAGTTGGATTAGTTGTCGCAGGTGGTGGCCGAGCCATACGAGTCATACGTGAATTAGTCTAGGCAGTTGATATATGGATGCATGCATGGGCTGTTAGCGTGTTAGCCGGCCAGTAGTGGTTGGATTGCTACGTGTGTGCGTGGGTATGTTGCCGGGCTGGTGGTGCATGCGTGTGTGTATCTCGGGTATAAAAAGCCCTGTGTGTATTGGTTGTGATGTGCGTCGGCAAAAGCCATGTAGCCACCGGAAAGAAAAAAGGATTGGGGCGTTCGTGCGCCCGTGGCGGCGTTCGTGTGCCGGCCGGAAAATCTTTTTTGTCCATTGTTCTTCTTCTTTCACCTCCGTTCGAGTGAGAGGAGAGGTAGCTAGAGGGCTGCGGTTCCAACAAATTCATGCATCATTGGCTAGATACATTTTCTTCTAAATTCATTCTCATCCAAGTTTCTTTTTCGCATATAGATTACCATAAATCTTGTAAAACACACATGTGTTAGGATTACATTTATGATACATTTTAATTTCTTGGCTGGAATTACCAATGGCTAGCTACCTCTACAAAATAGCCTGATCCATGACGTGGACTGTAATAACAACTTGTCTATCTAAGGTAAAGTATCCATTATTCATAAGTATCCATTCCTTAGAGAATTGCATACATGTACCTAGCGAAGATAATTTGTCCACGTGACGAATCAGGGTGTTCTGTAGAAGTAGCCGTTGATAATTCCAAGCAAGAAACAAAAGCTTATCGGAAGTTACAATACTAATAATCTATACAAAAAAGAAACACACAAGCGCAAGTAAATTTAGAACAAAATACATCTTGCTCTAGCGGTGATGAATTCATAGTCAATAACAGAAAGACGAGAACTCTGCGACTTTAAAAGGAGTTGCTAGTTGGCAAGTTTCTCATCGGGCATTGCCTGATTATCCTGGTCATCCGTGCTCTCCTCTGCCTAAGTTGTTGTCTTCCGTGGGGGGCAGAACCGACGCTTTCTGTTCAGGTTGCCATTTTGTCGCCTCTTTTTGTTTGGTTGGGCATTGGATACTAGTAGCAGTAGTAACAAGTTTGGTTGGAGTTGATGCAGAATCCTCGTTTCTTGGTCGGAACTCTAGTAGATGCCTGCCCAGCAGAACAAGTAGAAGGAGAAGATGCGCTGCACTGATTCGCTGTTCGAGGATTCAGTACGATCCTACAAGAGGCCCCGGCAGCCTGCTCCAGAGCATGTATAAGTATAATACTTTATTAGATTGTGGTTGTAGGATTCTGCTAGTAGATAAGCTGTATGGGATTTATCTTCTTCAATGCAGTTCCGTGTTAATAGATTCTAGAGATGGTTTTCCTATGATATGATTGTGTATTAATGGATTAGCATAGGACCTGTCTCTGTGATGCGATTCTACATCAATGCGTTAGAGTTGGGCTCAATTTCTTGTGAGGATGATCTGTTGTTCTTGGTAAATCTGGCTTAATTTCTTTCTCTGGACTACAAATCTTACATATTTCTGCTAGTTATGATCCAGCTCCATGGAATGCAAAAAAGGCTTACCATGAATTATGATCTATTTCCTAAACATGTTAACATTTTGAAGGAAAATAATTAGCAGAAAAAATAGATAAAGATCTTGTGTTGTATGCATTTCATACTCTGGCTCCAGCTCTACCCTTTTCTTTCAAGTTATCGTGGCCTTGCTATTTCAAATATGTCATGCAAAAATATGGAAGACCTGTACAACTATCTAACACTCTTCAGTTTTGCAGAATGCACATGGTTCCTTGAAAATTAGGGATAGGACGGGATGGAAACATGGTTCATGATTGACGGAACCAGACGATGGAGGTGTAGGTACTGCTACATGATTGGGTGCAGCGGTGGTGTCACCATCCTCAAGCACCATGTTCCCAGTGGCAGTAGCAGTCTAAGGGCATGCCCATCTCCTTCCAAAGATGTTTCCAATGAGACGAAATGTTTGTTAGATAGTACGAGGTAGAAAGCACGCAAGCGGACCACACAAAAAGGAGTTGTTGTGCAGCCGGCTATGGCCACAACCTCTGTGTCCAAGAACTTTGTACCCTTGACCACAGGTGTACTATGCTCCACACTAAGCGATTCAGCAGTACTCTATCTCAATATCATGAGGTATCATGGAACCTTCTGTCGAATTGCTTAGTGTGGAGCATAGTACACCTGTGTTCAAGGGTACATAGTTCTTGGACTCAGAGGTTGTGTCCATAGCCGGTTGCATAACAGCCCCTTTTCGTGCGGTCCGCTTTCGCGGTTTCTGCCTCATATTGTCTGACAAATGTTTCATCTCAGTGGAGACATCTTTGGGAGCAGATGGGCACACCCTTAACCTGTCACTGCCACCAGCAACATGGTGCTTGAGGCTGGTAACACCACCGTTGCGCCCAATCATTTATCAGTACCTACATTTTCCATCATCTGCTTCCATCAATCATGATACCATGTTCCCATCCCGTTCTATCCCTAATTTTCAAGGAACCATGTGCATTCTGCAAAACTAAAGAGTCATAGATAGTTGTACAGGTGAGGTCTGTCATTTTTCTTGCATGACATATTTGAAATAGCAAGGCCATAACTTGAAAGAAAAGGGCAGAGTTGGAGCCAAAGTATGAAATGCATATATACAACACAAGATTTTTATCTATCTTTTCTGCTAATTATTTTCCTTCAAAATGTTAACAAGTTCAGGAAATAAATGACAATTCATGGTAAGCCTTTTTTGCATTCCACATAGCCGACTCATAAAATCTAGCAGAAATATGTAAGATTTGTAGTCCAAAGAAAGAAATTAAGGAAGATTTACCAAGAATAACAGATCATCCTCACAAGCAATTTAGCCCAACTCGAAGGCATTGATGCAGAATCGCATCACAGAGACAACTTAGTCCTATGCTAATCCATTAATTCACTATCATATCACAGAAAAACTAACCCTAGAATCCATTAATATGGAACTGCATCGAAGAAGATAAATCCCATATAGATTATCTAGAAGCAGAATCCTACAACCACAATCTGATAAAGTATTATACTTATACCTGCTCTCGAGCTAGCTGCAGGGGCCTCTTGTAGGACCGTCCTAAATCCTCAAATAGTGAATCCATGCAGCGCATCTTCTACTTCCCTTGTTCTGCTGGGCAGCCATCTACAAGAGTTTCGACCAAGAAAAGAGGATCCTGCATCAACTCCAACAGAACTTGTTACTACTGCTACTACTATTCACTACCAAGGCAAACAAAAAGAGGAGACAAAATGGCAACCTGAATAGAAAGCGTAGGTTCTACCCCCACGGAAGACAACAACTTGGGCCAAGGAGAGGAGGGCTAACCAGGATAATCCGGCAATGCCTGGTGAGGAACTTGCCGCCTAGCATCTCCTTTTAAAGTCCCAGAACTCTCATCTTTATGTTCTTGACTATCAATTCATCACCACCAGAGCGAGATGTATTTTCTTCTAAATTTAGTTGCACTTGTGTGTTTCATTTTGGTATAGATTAGTAGTGTTGTAACTTCTGATAAGCTTTTATTTCTTGCCTGGAATTATCAATAGCTACTTCTACAGAACACCCTGATTTGTGACGTGGACAAAATATCTTTACTAGGTACATGTATCCAATTCTCAAAAGAACGGATATTTCTAAATAATGGATACTTCTACCATAGATAGACAACTTGTTATTACAGTCCAAGTCATGGATCGGGCTATTTTGTGGAGGTAGCTAGCCGTTGGTAATTCCAGCCAAGAAATTAAAATCTACCATAAGTGTAATCCTAAGGCATGCATGTGTGTTTTACAAGATTTGTGCTAATCTATATGCAAAAAAGAAACACGGGTGAGAACAAATTTAGAAGAAAATGTATCTAGCTGGCGGTGAAGCATGAATTCCTAGAGGCGAGGATAGAAACACGAGTCTTTTGGGACTTTTAAAAGGAGGTGCTAGGCAGTAAGTTCCCTACCACACATTCCCGCATTCTCTTCAGCCGTCCTCTCCTCTGCTCGAGTTGTTCTCTTTCTTGTCCTCGTGGAAGCTTTTTGCTGAGATTGAAAATTTGTTTTGTCTTTAAAGGTTGGTTTGGGTAGTACGTATTCGATAGTAGTACTGACAATTTTGGTTGGGGTTTTAGAGGAAGATGGCTACATAGGGGAGCAAGGGGAAGGAGAAGGAGCACTGCATTTACTCATCCTCTGATGATTCAGTATGGTCCCACAAGAGGCCTCGGCGGCCCGCTCCGGAGACCATCCCGGACCCAAAGCAGAAGGTTTAATAATCCATTATTGAATCGTCGCATGTACGATTCTGCTGGTAGAAAAGATGTATGGGCTTTATCTTCAGCGATGCCATTCTATGTTAATGGATTCTTAGGGCTATTTTTTATGTGATGTGATTATGTATTAATGGATCTAGGTTATTTGTCTGTGATGCAATTATGTACCTGTGGATTCGGGTTGGCTAAGTTACTTGAGATGATTTGTTGTCCTGGGTAAATCTGCCCTAATTTTTTTGTCTCGGAAGAAATACGGATCTTACAGATTTCTGCTAGATTTTATCATTTGAATATGTGGAATGAAAATAGCTTACCATGAATTTTCATCCAATCCCTGAACTAGTTAACATATGAGGGAAAACAGTTCACAAAACAAATACACCAAAAATCCCGTTTCAGTATTTGGGTCCATGATTGACAGAAACTTACACCGGAATTCCATGTACTGCCTCATGATTGGGCGTAGAGGTGGTGTCACCATCCTCAAGCGCTATGTTGCTGGAAGCGGCCGAAATCACTGTTTTGAACCTTTTCACAACCTTTAGCATGATATGACCATGGTTTCAAAAACATTCACGATCTAACCTTTTTCCTATCGGCATCGTCCTTGGCGGTAGGGTATAACTGCCTGCTGCCAGGAACCTTGGCGGTTGGATGCTGGTCAATGTCTATGGTGCCGTCAGGCCGTGCTAAGGTGGATGAGTGCCTACCGCCAAACTCCTTGGTGGTTGGCAATTATATCCTACCTCAAGGGTCGATGTTGGTAGGCCCCCGAGAGTTAAGTGGCTGACGTGACGGCTTGTGGGTCACTTACCCACCCATTCACTCGAGTTCATCTTGTTAGTTCATCCAGGAATAGAGAGGATACTCATCTCTCTTCCTCTCCACTCCCCCCTTGGATCTCCTTTGTTTGGGCACCGTTTTGTCGGTCTTGGCTTTGAAACAAAGAGGAAGGTAGGCCTTCAATCCCTCCAAATAGTTTTTGTCAAATCATATAGTTTTGATGCATTATTTGGCACTAGGTGGACCCTAGTTCATCAAGTTGTTTGAATTATTTGATTTTAAATTTGTTTAGAACAGATATATAGTAACAGAGGTGTGTGAATGAATGTATGGGTAGATTTTATGGATATGTTGTACTAGTAGTTAATTATTTCCCTTTGTATGGATGAACAAATTGTATGAATATGTTGGATTTGTTTTTTTTTCAATTTGTATGGATAGATGCATATTGAAATTAGTGGATGAATGCATATGTATTGATGAACAAGTTTTTTTTGTTGTATATGTGGATATATGGAAATTTGATGAATGGATGTATGTGTATGTATGGATATATGGATATGATATTTGTGCATAATATGTTGTGAATTGATACATATAGGCTGTAATTTTTTTTTCAATGTTTCCAATGTATATGGGCATATATATATTTAATTCATATGTATGAATGATGTTGTCAAATATGGATGTTGTGAAATAATTCATTATTTATGTCATTTGTGTTAGGATGGGTGAGGCTGCGAACGGTGGTCGTTCGTATGTTTGGCTTGACCCTGCTTTCGACAAAGGGTATCATGGGTGTTTTACCGAGAATGGACAGGAAACAAGCTTTGGCATCATCGTATTCATGTTATTGTATTTTTTTGAAGTTGAAGGTTCTGACATATTTGTGCCATTATGACACATGTTGCCAATAGTGTGAATGAGGGGTCACACCAAGACATGCCAGTTGGCGTACGACGAGCGGTTTGAGCCTTATTTCGAGAGAGCTAGCCTCCTACCGTTTGTTCTGCAGTTCAAGTGTGTACCACCGGTGGTGAACCATACTACTCTCACGGCCCGCTGGATTGTTAGAGGATGGAGATACACAGTCTCCACCTTCCTTTTGGGGAGATGACAGTCACCCTGGAGGACTTCGCGATGATTATTGGTCTTCCTCTCCACAGCGAGCCTCTCATTGGACGAGTGTGCAACAAGTTCTGGTGTGAGAGGGTTACCGGTCTCATTGGCTATTGCTCCCCCTCTCTTACCGCCAGGGGAAAGATGGAAATCCGGGCATCCGGTGTCCCATTCAAGTGAGAAAAGGTCGGGATGACCACAAGGTGTGGACAACGAGACGGTGGAGCAATACGTGCGGGCGTACCTGTGGTATCTCCTATCCCAGGTACTTTTTGTAGATTACTCTGGTGATGTTGCGTTCTGGATGTATCTTGACTTCCTGGTCGACTAGGACCAGAAGTACAGCTGGGGGTTCTCTGGTCTTGCCTACTTGTACTGTTAGGTAACAAGTTATTGCAATAATTCTTTATGGATGTATTTATGTTTTTAGGAATTGATGGAAGCTAATGATGAACTAGTTCTTGTTGGCAGCTCGACGAGGTGTGTATGAAAACCAGCGACAAACCCGCTATGGGCGGATGTACTTGGGACCTCTAGGTATGGATGTGGGAGCGGTTGCCGGTTAGACGTCCTGAAAAAAAGGATGCCAGGTGGCCTTTGGAAGGCCTTGAGGGATAAGAAGCGAATTTTTTGACTACCCACTTTGGCTTTCGCTTTGTCAAAATGTTCGGAGGAAAGCAAGAGGCCTTGTACAAGAGCTTCATCAATGAGATGGACAATCTCAAACACAATCAGGTATAGCATTTTGTAAAAAAAATTATAACCACTTTCCCGGAAGGCGCCGAAACACGGAACCAACTCTTATGCAGGTTAACTGGATGCCATATTGGATAGTTTAGGATTTTCGACTGAATGCTATGTGTACGAGGGACAGAAATATTTGGTGGATTAGGTGCCCCATCATATGCATCTACACTGTCGAGTGACACCTACCACATTATGTGGCATTGCAATTCAATAGGAGGGAACGCACCCCATAGGAGGAAGCTATAGAGGGTGTCATGGCCCCGAAGACCATGGGTGGCGGTGCCACGATCCAGATCTCCCTCCAAATCCAGTGGTCGGCACCGAGAACCAGCCGCTACCGCCAGACTTGGACTTGCCCATTGCTCGGTGATGGTGTGCGGAGAGGAGAGTAGATGAGAGGGTCGGCGACAGTTTGTGGATAGGAGATGGGAGGCGGGGATGGGGTTGGCCAGCAGCGCCTCCCTGCTTAAATAGCCAGGGCAGGCGGACCGATGCCGATTCGATGCGGCGCAGTGGCCTGAGTAGGCTTCTCAGTCGTCGCGTGAGCATTGAAGCGTCAGCACCCTCCCATGCGGTCACATCCGTCTGGCCGCCATTCATGATGTATAGTCACCTCTGCAGCAAGGCAACATGAATGCACGAAGATGGTTTTTGAGCTGAACGCATAGGGAAAACTATGCACTAGTAAAAAACAGGGGTTTGGTTCGGGCCTGCCCAGCCCATTAGTCCCGGTTCTGCCATGAACCGGGACCCATGGGGGGCATACGTCCCGGTTCGAGCGCCCAGGCGGCCGATCCGGCCTCGTGGGGCATTGGTCCCGCTTCGTCTGGGCCCATTTGTCCCGGTTCCAGGCACGAACCGGGACCAATGGCCCTCGCTCCTAGCCCACAACCATTGGTCCTAGTTCGTGCCTAGAACCGGGACAAAAGGGGGGCCTTTAGTCCCGATTCCAGCCATGAATCAGGACCAATGAGGTGGCTATATATACCCCATCGTCGCGGCAGAGCACTTCATGGTGCTCAGTTTTTTCTGACCGGCGAGGGGAGAGCTTTGTAGTGCTCTAGCTCACCTGATCCTATGCACATGAGGTGTTCGATGAAATGCCCGAGGCACACTAGTTAAGCTTTCTCCTCTCGAAACTCGTCCTCCGAGCTCCATTTTCCCCGAGATTTGTCTAGGTTTAGTGGTCCATCACGTCCCGTCTCCGTCTTCCCCGCCGTCGATCGCCCGCGCTGATCTCGTGCCGGCACCACCGTGGTGAGCCTCTTGTTCTTATCTTCTTTATGAAAGAAAAAAAATCTTACTTTAGATAGATACTTGTCTAATTTTCTTACTTTTATTATTGCTTGTTATTATATAGTGCGATGGTTTTGGTATCCGCCCCCATCGGCCCTCGTCCTGTATATGATTCGAATGTGGTATATATTATCTTTTATAACTATTTGGTTCATTTATTGTTTATGACAATTATGCCGACCAACATGACATAGATTTTATTTATCTAGGAGGTATGTGAACTGGAAATTCCAACCGACCTTATTGTCGAGAGGTTAAATTTAGTTGAAGAAGAAAACAATTACTTAAAGGAAAAAATAAAAAATTGAGGAGGAGAAGATGATTTGGAGTTGCATGTTGCGGATGTCGTCGATGATCACAAGATCAAGATGGATGCAATGTGGTTCAAGATTAGAAAGATTAGAAAATATGTCATTCATATCGAGACTTGGTATCATTATGCCGTTGGATCAATTGTTACCTTGGTTGTGATTATGATCGCATTTGTTGGTGCATTAAAAGGTTTTATATAGTTTCAATGTATGGTTTAATTAGATGCTCTCGAGAGCTATATGTTGTTCAATGAGAACTATGTATGTACTTTGGTTTTAACATGATGATGAACTTCTATTAATTTCTTAATTTGGTCACTTATCTATCCATGTGAATCTGTAATGGTTTTTGACACACATAATTATATATAATGCACGGAGATGAACCGACAACGGATGTACGGTGACAGATACACCTCCGAGTACATTAAGGGCGTGCATGATTTTCTCGAAGTGGCTGAGGCAAACAAGCAGAATGGTTTTATGTGTTGTCCATGCCCTAAATGTGGGAATAGGAAGTCTTACTCTGACCGGAAAATCCTTCAAACCCACCTGCTTTACAATGGTTTCATGCCACACTATAATGTTTGGACGAGGCATGGAGAAATAGGGGTTATGATGAAAGACGGCGAAGAAGAAGAGGACGAGGACGATGGCAACTATGTGCCCCCTGAATACGGTGATGCTGCAACAGGGGAAGCTGCTGAAGATCAAGAGGAACCAGATGATGTGCCCAATGATGCTGCAAAAGGGGAAGCTGCTGAAGATCAAGAGGAACCAGACGATGTGCCCGATGATGATGATCTCCGCCGGGTCATTGTCGATGCAAGGACGTAATGCGAAAGTTAAAAGGAAAAGCTGAAGTTCGATCGCATGTTAGAGGATAACAAAAAAGGGTTGTACCCCAATTACAAAGATGGCAACACAAAGCTCGGTACTGTACTGGAATTGCTGCAGTGGAAGGCAGACAATGCTGTGCCTGACAAAGGATTTGAGAAGCTACTGAAAATATTGAAGAAGAAGCTTCCAAAGGATAACGAATTGCCCGACAGTACATACACAGCAAAGAAGGTTGTATGCCCTCTAGGATTGGAGGTGCAGAAGATACATGCATGCCCTAATGACTGCATCCTCTACTGCGGTGCGTACAAGGATCTAAACGCATGCCCGGTATGCGATGCATTGCGGTATAAGATCAGACGAGATGACCCTGGTGATGTTGACAGCGAGCCCCCAGGAAGAGGGTTCCTGCGAAGGTGATGCGATATGCTCCTATAATACCACGGTTGAAACATCTGTTCAGAAACGAAGAGCATGCCAAGTTGATGCGATGGCACAGCGAGGACCGTAACAAAGATGGGAAGTTGAGAGCACCCGTTGACGGGTCACAGTGGAGAAAAATCGAGAGAAAGTACTGGACTAAGTTTGCAGGTGACCCAAGGAACGTATGGTTTGGTTTATACACGGATGGCATTAATCCTTTCGGGGAGCAGAGCAGCAATCACAACACCTGGCCCATGACTCTATGTATGTACAACCTTCCTCCTTGGATGTGCATGAAGCGGAAGTTTATTATGATGCCAGTTCTCATCCAAGGACCTAAGCAACCCGGCAACGCCATTGATGTGTACCTAAGGCCATTAGTTGAAGAACTTTTACAGCTGTGTAATGGAAACGGTGTACGTACATGGGATGAGCACAAACAGGAGGAAATTAACCTGCACGCGCTGCTGTTTGTAACCATCAACGATTGGCCCGCTCTCAGTAATCTTTCAGGACAGACAAACAAGGGATACCACTCATGCACGCACTGTTTAGATGACACTGAAAGTATATACCTGGACAAATGCAGGAAGAATGTGTACCTGGGCCATCGTCGATTTCTTCCGACCAACCATCAATGTCGAAAGAAAGGCAAGCATTTCAAAGGCGAGGCAGATCACCGGAAGAAGTCCGCCATGCGTACCGGTGATCACGTACTTGCTATGGTCAATGATTTACACGTAATCTTTGAAAAGGGTTTTATTCATATTGATTGGATCTATCCCTCTACATCATGTCATCTTGCTTAAGGCATTACTCCATTCTTGTTAACTTAATACACTAGATGCATGCTGGATATAGCGGTCGATGTGTGGAGTAAGAGTAGTAGATGCAGGCAGGAGTCGCTCTACTTGTCACGGACATGATGCCTATATTCATGATCATTGCCTCAGATATCGCCACAACTTTGCGCTTTTCTATCAATTGCTCAATAGTAATTTGTTTACCCATCGTATGCATTCTTTCAGGAGAGAAGCCTCTAGTGAAAACTATAGTTTCGGGGTCTATGAAGCAATGTGACTAGTAAACATAATAAGATGCAAATGAGGCAAAGCTATGAACGGGTCGATGACCGGCTTTGCTTATATTTGACACATCCATGCTCAGTGTTTTACCTTTGAGGCGTCACTGAGAGCTTATTCCCACATTGAACTTAGGTGAAAACCCCAAGACCTACTAATTGGAGACACCAACTTTGTGAAAGATGGCCTACTACTATTTTTTAGTGTGATCGTTAAACTGACAATGCATTGTGTTCTTTTCAGCGACGGCATTATCCACAGAACCAAAACATTTATCACTAGATCTATGAGGAAATATGTTTTCACAATGTATTTAAGGCCAGTTCTTTTGCTGGCTTCTAGAATAAGCTGGAATAAGCTGCCCCATACCCTGCTTACCGTCAATTCACATGTTGTATCCTCCTTCATGTCTCTATAAGGGATATTAAATATTCGAGACTTCAGTGTAGGTTCTTGAAAAGATTCACATTTTTAGCAAGTTTGTCCTTTCCAGTAAAAAGAATATTTCTAGAAATTTAGTTTATTGAGGGACTATCAAGAAAAACTTGCATACACTTTCCTAAAATATCCAATGGGTCTATTTAAGCCTGCCTAACCCTAAATCCCCACCCATGCCTTCCACTTCCCTCCTCCGCCTCCGCCGCCGGCCCTCTCACACAACCCTCAATTCTCTCTAGAGATTATAATCACCATATGGTCTCTACTTCTTTGATGATTCCATACCTTGACACCATTAGGCGCCATACCGATGGTCCGGTGACAACCTCGCAAGATGACCGCCTCTTGCCGCCCGTTGTCAATTTGTTGCGAGTTGTAAGCCTTGACCCATTCCTCCTAGTTTGAGCTTTGAGCTTCACAAGAATCCATGGCACAAGCCACCGGATCTAGATAGATGGAAACACTCTCAAAACACATTGCTTCCCATCATCATTGCTCTCTAGATCTAATATGGGCATCGATGGATGCCCATGGTGTAGATCTCACGACAAAGATGGATCATGATATTCGACCGGATTCCCGCAGATCTGGGAGACCAGGCACGACATATAAGGTACCTTCTTAGCAAATCCAATAAGTGTTAGCAAAATCATCAATTGAGAAGATATCTCCAAAGTTTAACAGGGGGTGATTGCTATATAATCATCGCTCACTAGAGCTATGGTGGGCCTGAAGTGAATCCCCATTGCATAAATATAACGATGGAAATGGATCATGACACCCAGCTGGATCAACTCAAGGCCACAAGATCAAGCATGATAGATGAGGTATGTAATTAACGAGTCCTACAACATTCCCAAATCATGCATTGAAAAAAATTAAGTTCGTCCTAGTCTTGTGATGAGGCAATCACATGCCACCATATCTTTATATGGCAACGTCCTCGGTTTTCATTATTGTGTAAATCTAACGATGACAATGGATCGTGATGACTGACTAGATGGGCTAAAAAATATGAAATAGATAATGATAGATCATGTACCTAGCTACTTATTACTCCCTCCATCCTATAATATAAGATGTTACTACAGGCATTGTGCTCACATATTGCTCGTAATAACATCTTATATTATGGGAGAAAGGGAGTAGATCATAGATGCATTCGAAAAATCATGCCTTTTGAAACGTAAAAGAAACGGTACCGCTCAGCAGTTTGATTGAGATAAATTATGTCATTTACAAGTCAGATCTGCGGGAGTATCCAGGGGTAGAGCACCTTGAGCCAAGATTAGGAAAGTCGGGTATTGGCTTTTTTTCAGATGAGCACCCTTCTAAAATATTTATATTAACATGTCTGATTGGTTTATGCCGAGTGAGTATAGATCACTCTCCTTTTTCTTAGAGATTAATCACTTGTCATTACAACTTTTCAAAGCATTTTATATGGAGATGATGTGAGTTGTTGGGAGATGGTTAAGGTAGGCCATGCCTCTTTTATTTCTTACTAGCTAATTCCTCGTTGTGTTACAATTGAAGGCATAAATATTCTAATGGTTCAACAGTAGTCGTGTCTGATATATATATATACCATTCTAGATTTTGGTAAGGTTTGATTTGAGTATGTGTAGGGGATTGCAAGAAAAAAATTGATTTAGTTGAGATTTTAGTAAGGTTTGATTTGATTTGGGAATGACTAGGGGAAGGCAAGGGAAGTTTTTATTTAGTTAAGATTTTGGTAAGATTTCATTTCATTGAGTTAATGCATGACATAGTTTTGATAAGATTTGATTGAGTTAATGTAAGACATGGTTTCCAGTAAAAAAAGGAAAGGAAAGTATTGATCACATTTAGATTATTTCAAACCAAGGAAGGAGGGCGTGGAGAGATAAAAGCCAACATAGGAGGGAGGAGTGATGTGAGGAGAACGTATCAATTCTCCTTTAATAGTAGAGGATAATATTAATAATAATGATGATGATGATGATGATGATGATTATAGTAGCGACTAGTGTTTTGTGATTTGTGAAATTTGTACTATGATTCTTATGATATAAATGAGACACGTATTAGCATGCAAAAAAGTTACTTTGGGCCATCTCCTCACCAAAACCTTTTTAAATCCCTAGTGAAAGACATTGTGAGAAATCAATATTATTAATAAAATATATACTCCTTTGTTAGCATACCCTACGACGGTAGCTAGTTCAATGAAATGAACTGAAGAATTTGATGACTATTCATAAACACATATCGTACCGTGTGAACCTGTATCTACATATCCTCCCAGGTAACAATGGAACAATCAGCTTGCGTAGGATTAGATATGTTTTTTTAATAGTTTGTTAAACAAAACAATCTTCTGGGCATTATTTCTTGTTTTTGACAACCAATTATTTTGGGTAAATCTTCTTACTTTTCAGATAGTACTGTAGAGATTTCAAGATGTTTTCTTAAATTTACCTTTCAGCCATATAGAGTAAAAATTCTTACCATGATTCACTAGTTACAGGGTCCTCCCAAGAGGACAATACTGTACGAAGCATACTCGCTAGTTAACGGGTCCTCCCAAGGGGAAAATTCACGGTAAGCTTTTTTCATTCCATGGATTTGAATGATAAAATCAAGCAGAAATCTGTAAGATCAGTATTTCTTCGAGACAAAAAGGTTAAGGCAGATTTACCCAGAACAACAAATCATCTCAAGGAACTCATCCAACCTGAATACACAGATCCATAATTGCATCACAGAAAAATAACCAAGATCCATTAATGCATAATCACATCACATTAAAAATTAGACCTAGAATCCATTAACACAGAATTGTATCGTCCTCCGTCTCATAATGTAAGACGTGTTTTTACACTACACTAGTGTCAAAAAACGTCTTACATTATGGGACGGAGGAAGTAGAAGATAAAGCCAATACATCTTTTCTACCAATAGAATTGTACAAGCGAGAATTCAATAGAGGATTATTAAACATGCTGCTCCGGGTCCGGGATGGTCTCTAGAGCGGGCCGCTGTGGCCTCTTGTAGGATCGTACTGAATAGTCGGAGGACGAGTACTGCACCTTCTCCTTCCCATTGCTCCCCATGCGTGGCCATCTTCCTCTACAACCCCAACCAAAATTGTCAGTACTACTATGTACTACCCAAACCACCCATTAAAGACAAAACATATTGGCAATCTGAGCAGAACGCTTCCACGAGAACCAGAAACGGAACAACTCGAGCAGAGGAGAGGAGGGCTGACGAGAATCTGGGAATGTCTGGTTAGGAACTTACTACTTAGCACCTCCATTTTAAAGTCACAAAAGACTCGTGTTTCTATCCTTGCCGCTGAGAATTCTGTTAGGAGTAAACCACGGCTCGGCGTGGTGACCGGCGTATCAGTTGACGCAGCGTCGTGTGTGCTGTGACTGTTCGTGCATGCATGTAGTTGGATTAGTTGTCGCAGGTGGTGGCCGAGCCATACGAGTCATACGTGAATTAGTCTAGGCAGTTGATATATGGATGCATGCATGGGCTGTTAGCGTGTAAGCCGGCCAGTAGTGGTTGGATTACTACGTGTGTGCGTGGGTATGTTGCCGGGCTGGTGGTGCGTGCGTGTGTGTATCTCGGGTATAAAAAGCCCTGTGTGTATTGGTTGTGATGTGCGTCGGCAAGAGCCATGTAGCCACCGGGAAAGAAAAAAGGATTGGGGCGTTCGTGCGCCCGTGGCGGCGTTCGTGTGCCGGCCGGAAAATCTCTCTTGTCCATTGTTCTTCTTCTTTCACCTCCGTTCGAGTGAGAGGAGAGGTAGCTAGAGGGCTGCGGTTCCAACAAATTCATGCATCACTGGCTAGATACATTTTCTTCTAAATTCATTCTCATCCAAGTTTCTTTTTTGCATATAGATTACCATAAATCTTGTAAAACACACATGTGTTAGGATTACATTTATGGTACATTTTAATTTCTTGGCTGGAATTACCAATGGCTAGCTACCTCTACAAAATAGCCTGATCCATGACGTGGACTGTAATAACAACTTGCCTATCTATGGTATAAGTATCCATTATTCATAAGCATCCATTCCTTAGAGAATTGCATACATGGACCTAGCAAAGATAATTTGTCCACGTGACGAATCAGGGTGTTCTGTAGAAGTAGCCGTTGATAAATCCAGGCAAGAAATAAAAGCTTATCTGAAGTTACAGTACTGCTAATCTATACGAAAAAGAAACACACAAGCGCAAGTAAATTTAGAACAAAATACATCTTGCTCTAGCGGTGATGAATTCATAGTCAAGAACAGAAAAACGAGAACTCTGGGACTTTAAAAGGAGTTGCTAGTTGGCAAGTTTCTCACTGGGCATTGCCTGACTATCCTGGTCAGGCCTCCTCTCCTCCGCCTAAGTTGTTTTCTTCCGTGGGGGGCAGAACCGACGCTTTCTGTTCAGGTTGCCATTTTGTCTCCTCTTTTTGTTTGGTTGGGTAGTGGATGCTAGTAGCAGTAGTAACAAGTTTGGTTGGAGTTGATGCAGAATCCTCGTTTCTTGGTTGAAACTCTGGTAGATGCCTGCCCGGCAGAACAAGGGGAAGGAGAAGATGCGCTGCACGGATTTGTTGTTCGAGGATTCAGTACAGTCCTACAAGAGGCCCCGGCAGCCTGCTCCAGAGCAGGTATAAGTATAATACTTTATTAGATTGTGGTTGTAGGAATTTGCTAGTAGATAAGTTGTATGGGATTTATCTTCTTCAATGCAGTTCCGTGTTAATGTATTCTAGAGATGGTTTTCCTATGATATGATTGTGTATTAATGGATTAGCATAGGACCTGACTCTGTGATGCGATTCTACATCAATGCGTTAGAGTTGGGCTCAATTTCTTGTGAGGATGATATGTTGTTCTTGGTAAATCTGGCTTAATTTATTTCTCTGGACTACAAATCTTACATATTTCTGCTAGTTATGATTCAGCTCCGTGGAATGCAAAAAAGGCTTACCATGAATCATCATCTTGGACTCAGAGGTTGTGGCCATAGCCGGCTGCACAACAACTCCTTTTCGTGTAGTCCTTTTTTGCATTCATGGTAAGCCTTTTTTGCATTCCACGTAGCCGAATCATAAAATCTAGCAGAAATATGTAAGATTTGTAGTCTAGAGAAAGAAATTAAGGAAGATTTACCAAGAATAACAGATCATCCTCACAAGCAATTTAGCCCAACTCGAAGGCATTGATGCAGAATCGCATCACAGAGACAACTTAGTCCTATGCTAATCCATTAATTCACAATCATATCACAGAAAAACTAACCCTAGAATCCATTAATATGGAACTGCATCGAAGAAGATAAATCCCATATAGATTATCTAGAAGCAGAATCCTACAACCACAATCTGATAAAGTATTATATTTATAGCTACTCTGGAGTTCGCTGCAGGGGCCTCTTGTAGGACCGTACTAAATCCTCAAACAGTGAATCCGTGCAGCGCATCGTCTACTTCCCTTGTTCTGCTAGGCAACCATCTACTAGAGTTTCGACCAAGAAACGAGGATCCTGCATCAACTCCAACCGAACTTGTTACTAGTGCTACTACTATCCACTACCAAGGCAAACAAAAAGAGGAGACAAAATGGCAACCTGAATAGAAAGCATAGGTTCTGCCCCCACGGAAGACAACAACTTGGGCCAAGGAGAGGAGGGCTAAGCAGGATAATCCGGCAATGCCTGGTGAGAAAGTTGCCGCCTAGCATCTCCTTTTAAAGTCCCAGAACTCTCATCTTTATGTTCTTGACTATGAATTCATCACCACCAGAGCGAGATGTATTTTTTTCTAAATTTAGTTGCACTTGTATGTTTCATTTTCGTATAGATTAGTAGTGTTGTAACTTCTGATAAGCTTTTATTTCTTGCCTGGAATTATCAATAGCTACTTCTACAGAACACCCTGATTTGTGACGTGGACAAAATGTCTTTACCAGGTACATGTATCCAATTCTCAAAAGAACGGATATTTCTAAATAATGGATACTTCTACCATAGATAGACAACTTGTTATTACAGTCCAAGTCATGGATCGGGCTATTTTGTGGAGGTAGCTAGCCATTGGTAATTCCAGCCAAGAAATTAAAATCTACCATAAGTGTAATCCTAACGCATGCATGTGTGTTTTACAAGATTTGTGCTAATCTATATGCAAAAAAGAAACACGGGTGAGAACAAATTTAGAAGAAAATGTATCTAGCTGGCGGTGATGCATGAATTCCTAGAGGCAAGGATAGAAACACGAGTCTTTTGGGACTTTTAAAAGGAGGTGCTAGGCAGTAAGTTCCCTACCACACATTCCCGGATTCTCTTCAGCCCTCCTCTCCTGTGCTCGAGTTGTTCTCTTTCTTGTCCTCGTGGAAGCTTTTTGCTGAGATTGACAATTTGTTTTGTCTTTAAAGGATGGTTTGGGTAGTACGTATTCGATAGTACTCCCTCCATTCCGAATTACTTGTCTTGAATTTGTCTAGATACATATGTATCTAGACTCATTTTAGTGCTAGATACATCCGTATCTAGACAAATCTAAGACAAGTAATTTGGAACGGAGGGAGTAGTACTGACAATTTTGGTTGGGGTTTTAGAGGAAGATGGCTACGTAGGGGAGCAATGGGAAGGAGAAGGTGCACTGCATTTACTCATCCTCTGATGATTCAGTACGGTCCCGCAAGAGGCCCCGGCGGCCCGCTCCGGAGACCATCTCGGACCCAAAGCAGCAGGTTTAATAATCCATTATTGAATCGTCGCTTGTACAATTCTGCTGGTAGAAAAGATGTATGG
The DNA here is from genome assembly GCF_002162155.2 of Triticum dicoccoides. NCBI lineage: Eukaryota > Viridiplantae > Streptophyta > Magnoliopsida > Poales > Poaceae > Triticum > Triticum dicoccoides. Next base: position 55,572,580 of record NC_041385.1, read on the forward strand.
GCTTTATCTTCAGGGATGCCATTCTATGTTAATGGATTCTAGGGCTATTTTTTATGTGATGTGATTATGTATTAATGGATCTAGGTTATTTGTCTGTGATGCAATTATGTACCTGTGGATTCGGGTTGGCTAAGTTACTTGAGATGATTTGTTGTCCTAGGTAAATCTGCCTTAATTTTTTTGTCTCGGAAGAATTACGGATCTTACAGATTTCTGCTAGATTTTATCATTTGAATATGTGGAATGAAAATAGATTACCATGAATTTTCATCCAATCCCTGAACTAGTTAACATACGAGGGAAAACAGTTCACAAAACAAATACACCAAAAATCCCGTTTCAGTATTTGGGTCCATGATTGACAGAAACTTACACCGGAATTCCATGTACTGCCTCATGATTGGGCGTAGAGGTGGTGTCACCATCCTCAAGCGCTATGTTGCTGGAAGCGGCGGAAATTACTGTTTTGACCCTTTTCACAACCTTTAGCATGATCTGACCATGGTTTCAAAAACATTCACGTTCTATCCTTTTCCCCACCGGCATCGTCCTTGGCGGTAGGGTATAACTGCCTGCTGCCAGGAACCTTGGCGGTTGGATGTTGGTCAATGTCGATGGTGCCGTCAGGCCGTTCTAACATGGAGGAGTGCCTACCGCCAAACTCCTTGGCGGTTGGCAATTATATCCTACCTCAAGGGTCGATGTTGGTAGGCCCCCGAGAGTTAAGTGGCTGACATGATGGCTTGTGGGTCACTTACCCACCCATTCACTCGAGTTCATCTTGTTTATTCATCCAGGAATAGAGAGGATACTCCTCTCTCTTCCTCTCCACTCCCCCCTTGGATCTCCTCTGTTTGGGCACCGTTTTGTCGGTCTTGGATTTGAAACAAAGAGGAAGGTAGGCCTTCAATCCCTCCAAATAGTTTTTGTCAAATCATATAGTTGTGATGCATTATTTGGCACTAGGTGGACCCTAGTTCATCAAGTTGTTTGAATTATTTGATTTTAAATTTGTTTAGAACAGATATATAGTAATAGAGGTGTGTGAATGAATGTATGGGTAGATTTTATGGATATGTTGTACTAGTAGTTAATTATATCCCTTTGTATGGATGAACAAATTGTATGGATATGTTGGATTTGGTTTTTTTTTTCAATTTGTATGGATAGATGCATATTGAAATTAGTGGATGAATGCATATGTATTGATGAACAAGTTTTTTTTGTTGTATATGTGGATATATGGAAATTTGATGAATGGATGTATGTGTATGTATGGATATATGGATATGATATTTATGCATAATATGTTGTGAATTGATACATATAGGTTGTAATTTTTTTTCAATGTTTCCAATGTATATGGGCATATATATATTCAATTCATATGTATGAATGATGTTGTCAAATATGGATGTTGTGAAATAATTCATTATATATGTCATTTGTGTTAGGATGGGTGAGGCTGCGGACGGTGATCGTTCGTATGTTTGGCTTGACCCTGCTTTCGACAAAGGGTATCATGGGTGTTTTACCGAGAATGGACAGGAAACAAGCTTTGGCATCATCGTATTCATGTTATTGTATTTTTTTAAAGTTGAAGGTTCTGACATATTTGTGCCATTATGACACATGTTGCCAATAGTGTGAATGAGGGGTCACACCAAGACATGCCAGTTGGCATACGACGAGCGGTTTGAGCCTTATTTCGAGAGAGCTAGCCTCCTACCGTTTGTTCTACAGTTCAAGTGTGTACCACCGGTGGTGAACCATACTACTCTCACAGCCCGCTGGATTGTTAGAGGATGGAGATACACAGTCTCCACCTTCCTTTTGGGGAGATGACAGTCACCCTGGAGGACTTCGCGATGATTATTGGTCTTCCGCTCCACAGCGAGCCTCTCATTGGATGAGTGTGCAACAAGTTCTGGTGTGAGAGGGTTATCGGTCTCATCGGCGATTGCTCCCCCTCTCTTACCGCCAGGGGAAAGATGGAAACCCGGGCATCCGGTGTCCCATTCAAGTGAGAACAGGTCGGGATGCCCACAAGGTGTGTACAACGAGACGGTGGAGCAATACGTGCAGGCATACCTGTGGTATCTCCTATCCTAGGTACTTTTTGTAGATTACTCTGGTGATGTTGCGTTCTGGATGTATCTTGACTTCCTGGTCGACTAGGACCAGAAGTACAGCTGGGGGTTCTCTGGTCTTGCCTACTTGTACTGTTAGGTAACAAGTTATTGCAATAATTCTTTATGGATGTATTTATGTTTTTAGGAATTGATGGAAGCTAATGATGAACTAGTTCTTGTTGGCAGCTCGACGAGGTGTGTATGAAAACCAGCGACAAACCCGCTATGGGCGGATGTACTTGGGACCTCTCAGTATGGATGTGGGAGCGGTTGCTGGTTGGACGTCCTGAAAAAAAGGACGCCAGGTGGCCTTTGGAAGGCCTTGAGGGATAAGAAGCCAATTTTTTGACTACCCACTTTGGCTTTTGCTTGGTCAAAATGTTCGGAGGAAAGCAAGAGGCCTTGTACAAGAGGTTCATCAATGAGATGGACAATCTCAAACACAATCAGGTATAGCATTTTGTAAAAAAAATTATAACCACTTTCCCGGAAGGCGTCGAAACACGGAACCAACTCTTATGCAGGTTAACTGGATGCCATATTGGATAGTTTAGGATTTTCGACTGAATGCTATGTGTACGAGGGACAGAAATATTTGGTGGATTAGGTGCCCCAGCATATGCATCTACACTATCGAGTGACACCTACCACATTATGTGGCATTGCAATTCAATAGGAGGCAACGCACCCCACAGGAGGAAGCTATAGAGGGTGTCATGGCCCCGAAGACCATGGGTGGCGGTGCCACGATCCATGGCTCCCTCCAAATCCAGTGGTCGGCACCGAGAACCAGCCGCTACCGCCAAACTTGGACTTGCCCATTGCTCGGTGATGGTGTGCGGAGAGGAGAGTAGATGAGAGGGTCGGCGACAGTTTGTGGATAGGAGATGAGAGGCGGGGATGGGGTTGGCCAGCAGCGCCTCCCTGCTTAAATAGCCGGGGTAGGCGGACTGATGCCAATTCGATGCAGCGCAGTGGCCGGAGTAGGCTTCTCAGTCGTCGCGTGAGCATTGAAGCGTCAGCACCCTCCCATGCGGTCACATCCGTCTGGCCGCCATTCATGATGTATAGTCACCTCTGCAGCAAGGCAACATGAATGCACGAAGATGGTTTTTGAGCTGAATGCATAGGGAAAACTATGCACTAGTAAAAAAACAGGGGTTTGGTTCAGGCCTGCCCAGCCCATTAGTCCCGGTTCTGCCATGAACCGGGACCCATGGGGGGCATACGTCCCGGTTCGAGCGCCCAGGCGACCGATCGGGCCTCGTGGGGCATTGGTCCCGGTTCGTCTGGGCCCATTTGTCCCGGTTCCAGGCACGAACCGGGACCAATGGCCCTCGCTCCTGGCCCAGAACCATTGGTCCTAGTTCGTGCCTAGAACCGGGACAAAAGGGGGGCCTTTAGTCCCGGTTCCAGCCACGAACCAGGACCAATGAGGTGGCTATATATACCCCATCGTCGCGGCAGAGCGCTTCATGCTGCTCTGTTTTTTCTGACCGGTGAGGGTCGAGCTTTGTAGTGCTCTAGCTCACCTGATCCTATGCACATGAGGTGTTCGATGAAATGCCCGAGCCACACTAGTTAAGCTTTCTCCTCTCGAAACTCGTCCTCCGAGCTCCATTTTCCCCGAGATTTGTCTAGGTTTAGTGGTCCATCACGTCCCGTCTCCGTCTTCACCGCCGTCGATCGCCCGCGCCGATCTCGTGCCGGCACCACCGTGATGAGCCTCTTGTTCTTATCTTCTTTATGAAAGAAAAAAATTCTTACTTTAGATAGATACTTGTCTAATTTTCTTACTTTTATTATTGCTTGTTATTATATAGTGCGATGGTTTTGGTATCCGCCCCCATCGGCCCTCGTCCTTTATATGATTCGGATGTGGTATATATTATCTTTTATAACTATTTGGTTCATTTATTGTTTATGACAATTATGCCGACCAACGTGACATAGATTTTATTTATCTAGGAGGTATGTGAACCGGAAATTCCAACCGACCTTATTGTCGAGAGGTTAAATTTAGTTGAAGAAGAAAACAATTACTTAAAGGAAAAAATAAAAAACTAAGGAGGAGAAGATGATTTGGAGTTGCATGTTGCGGATGTCGTCGATGATCACAAGATCAAGATGGATGCAATGTGGTTCAAGATTAGAAAGATTAGAAAATATGCCATTCATATCGAGGCTTGGTATCATTATGCCGTTGGATCAATTGTTACCTTGGTTGTGATTATGATCGCATTTTTTGTTGCATTGAAAGGTTTTATATAGTTTCAATGTATGGTTTAATTAGATGCTCTAGAAAGCTATATGTTGTTCAATGAGAACTATGTATGTACTTTGGTTTTAATATGATGATGAACTTCTATTAATTTATTAATTTGATCACTTATCTATCCATGTGAATCTGTAATGGTTTTTCACACACATAATTATATATAATGCACGGAGATGAACCGGCAATGGATGTACGGTGACAGATACACCTCCGAGTACATTAAGGGCGTGCATGATTTTCTCGAAGTGGCTGAGGCAAACAAGCAGAATGGTTTTATGTGTTGTCCATGCCTTAAATGTGGGAATACGAAGTCTTACTCTGACCGGAAAATCCTTCACACCCACCTGCTTTACAATGGCTTCATGCCACACTATAATGTTTGGACGAGGCATGAAGAAATAGGGGTTATGATGGAAGACGGCGAAGAAGAAGAGGACGATGACAACTATGTGCCCCATGAATACGGTGATGCTGCAACGAGGGAAGCTGCTGAAGATCAATAGGAACCAGATGATGTGCCCAATGATGCTGCAATGGGGGAAGCTGCTGAAGATCAAGAGGAACCAGACGATGTGCCTGATGATGATGATCTCCGCCGGGTCATTGTCGATGCAAGGACGCAATGCGGAAGTCAAAAGGAAAAGCTGAAGTTCGATCGCATGTTAGAGGATAACAAAAAAGGGTTGTACCCCAATTGCAAAGATGGCAACACAAAGCTCGGTACCGTACTGGAATTGCTGCAGTGGAAGGCAGAGAATGCTGTGCCTGACAAAGGATTTGAGAAGCTACTGAAAATATTGAAGAAGAAGCTTCCAAAGGATAACGAATTGCCCGACAGTACATACGCAGCAAAGAAGGTCATATGCCCTCTAGGATTGGAGGTGCAGAAGATACATGCATGCCCTAATGACTACATCCTCTACTGCGGTGCGTACAAGGATCTGAATGCATGCCCAGTATGCAGTGCATTGTGGTACAAGATCAGACGAGATGACCCTAGTGATGTTGATGGCAAGCCCCCCGGGAAGAGGGTTACTGCGAAGGTGATGCGGTATGGTCCTATAATACCACGGTTGAAACGTCTGTTCAGAAACGAAGAGCATGCCAAGTTGATGCGATGGCACAGTGAGGACCGTAACAAAGACGGGAAATCAAGAGCACCCGCTGACGGGTCACAGTGGAGAAAAATCGAGAGAAAGTACTGGACTAAGTTTGCAGGTGACCCAAGGAACTTATGGTTTGGTTTAAGCGCGGATGGCATTAATCCTTTCGGGGAGCAGAGCAGCAATCACAACACCTGGCCCGTGACTCTATGTATGTATAACCTTCCTCCTTGGATGTGCATGAAGCGGAAGTTTATTATGATGCCAGTTCTCATCCAAGGCCCTAAGCAACCCGGTAACGACATTGATGTGTACCTAAGGCCATTAGTTGAAGAACTTTTACAGCTGTGGAATGGAAACGGTGTACGTACATGGGATGAGCACAAACAGAAGGAATTTAACCTGCACGCGCTGCTGTTTGTAACCATCAATGATTGGCCCGCTCTCAGTAATCTTTCAGGACAGACAAACAAGGGATACCACTCATGCACGCATTGTATAGATGACACTGAAAGTATATACCTGGACAAATGCAGGAAGAATGTGTACCTGGGCCATCATCGATTTCTTCCGACCAACCATCAATGTCGAAAGAAAGGCAAGCATTTCAAAGGCGAGGCAGATCACCGGAAGAAGTCCACCATGCATACCGGTGATCACGTACTTTCTATGGTTAATGATTTACACGTAATCTTTGGAAAGGGTTTTATTCATATTGATTGGATCTATCCCTCTACATCATGTCATCTTGCTTAAGACATTACTCCGTTCTTGTTAACTTAATACACTAGATGCATGCTGGATATAGTGGTCGATGTGTGGAGTAAAAGTAGTAGATGCAGGCAGGAGTCGCTCTACTTGTCACGGACATGATGCCTATATTCATGATCATTGCCTCAGATATCGCCACAACTTTGCGCTTTTCTATCAATTGCTCAATAATAATTTGTTTACCCATCGTATGCATTCTTTCAGGAGAGAAGCCTCTAGTGGAAACTATAGCTCCGGGGTCTATGAAACAATGTGACTAGTAAACATAATAAGATGCAAACGAGGCAAAGCTATGAACGGGTCAATGACCGGCTTTGCTTATATTGACACATCCATGCTCAGTGTTTTACCTTTGAGGCGTCATTGAGAGCTTATTCCCACATTGAACTTAGGTGAAAACCCCAAGACCTACTAATTGGAGACACCAACTTTGTGAAGGATGGCCTACTACTATTTTTTAGTGTGATCGTTAAACTGACAATGCCTTGTGTTCTTTTCAGTGACGGCATTATCCACACAACCAAAACATTTATCACTAGATCTATGAGGAAATATGTTTTCACAATGTATTTAAGGCCAGTTCTTTTGCTGGCTTCTAGAATAAGCCGGAATAAGCTGCCCCCTATCCAGCTTATCCTAGAAGCCCAACCAAATTTATTTTTTAGAAGCCTACTAATTAAGATCTGACTAGTAGGCTTCTAAAAAATATTTTTGGTTGGGCTTCTAGAATAAGCTGGGTAGGGGGTAGCTTATTCTAGAAGCCCAAAAAAGGCACCAAAAAAACTGGCCCTTTTTGGGTCTTGTAAATATTTTTTTATAAAGTTGGTAACACTTAAAACATTTTGTCTTAATAAAAGACTAAGTTACTTTGTGCAGATGAGAGTAAAGTTTGTAAGATTTTATTTGGGATGGTGCAAGGAACCTTTTCTGCATGAGATATCTCTTACCGTCAATTCACATCTTGTATCCTCCTTCATGTCTCTATAAGGGATATTAAATATTCGAGACTTCAGTGTAGGTTCTTGAAAAGATTCACATTTTTAGCAAGTTTGTCCTTTCCGGTAAAAAGAACATTTCTAGAAATTTAGTTTATTGAGGGACTATCAAGAAAAACTTGCATACACTTTCCTAAAATATCCAATGGGTCTATTTAAGCCTGCCTAACCCTAAATCCCCACCCATGCCTTCCACTTCCCTCCTCCGCCTCCGCCGCCGGCCCTCTCACACAACCCTCAATTCTCTCTAGAGATTATAATCACCGTATGGTCTCTACTTCTTTGCTGATTCCATACCTTGACACCATTAGGCGCCATACCGATGGTCCGGTGACAACCTCGCAAGATGACCGCCTCCTACCGCCCGTTGTCAATTTGTTGCGAGTTGTAAGCCTTGACCCATTCCTCCTAGTTTGAGCTTTGAGCTTCACAAGAATCCATGGCACAAGCCACCGGATCTAGATAGATGGAAACACTCTCAAAACACATTGCTTCCCGTCATCGTTGCTCTCTAGATCTAATATGGTCATCGATGGATGCCCATGGTGTAGATCTCACGACAAAGATGGATCATGATATTCGACCGGATTCCCGCAGATCTGGGAGACCAGGCACGACATATAAGGTACCTTATTAGCAAATCCAATAAGTGTTAGCAAAATCATCCATTGAGAAGATATCTCACAAGTTTAACAGGGGGTGATTGCTATATAATCATCGCTCACTAGAGCTATGGTGGGCCTGAAGTGAATCCCCATTGCATAAATATAACGATGGAAATGGATCATGACACCCAGCTGGATCAACTCAAGGCCACAAGATCAAGCATGATAGATGAGGTATGTAATTAACGAGTCCTACAACATTCCCAAATCATGCATTGAAAAAAATTAAGTTCGTCCTAGTCTTGTGATGAGGCAATCACATGCCACCATATCTTTATATGGCAACGTCCTCGGTTTTCATTATTGTGTAAATCTAACGATGACAATGGATCGTGATGACTGACTAGATGGGCTAAAAAATATGAAATAGATAATGATAGATCATGTACGTAGCTACTTATTACTCCCTCCATCCTATAATATAAGATGTTACTACAGGCATTGTGCTCACATATTGGTCGTAATAACATCTTATATTATGGGAGAAAGGGAGTAGATCATAGATGCATTCGAAAAATCATGCCTTTTAAAACGTAAAAGAAACGGTACCGCTCAGCAGTTTGATTGAGATAAATTATGTCATTTACAAGTCAAATCTGCGGGAGTATCCAGGGGTAGAGCACCTTGAGCCAAGATTAGGAAAGTCGGGTATTGGCTTTTTTTCAGATGAGCACCCTTCTAAAATATTTATATTAACGTGTCTGATTGGTTTATGCTGAGTGAGTATAGATCACTCTCCTTTTTCTTAGAGATTAATCACTTGTCATTACAACTTTTCAAAGCATTTTATATGGAGATGATGTGAGTTGTTGGGAGATGGTTAAGGTAGGCCATGCCTCTTTTATTTCTTACTAGCTAATTCCTCGTTGTGTTACAATTGAAGGCATAAGTATTCTAATGGTTCAACAGTAGTCGTGTCTGATATATATATATACCATTCTAGATTTTGGTAAGATTTGATTTGAGTATGTGTCGGGGATTGCAAGAAAAAATTTGATTTAGTTGAGATTTTAGTAAGGTTTTATTTGATTTGGGTATGACTAGGGGAAGGCAAGGGAAGTTTTTATTTAGTTAAGATTTTGGTAAGATTTCATTTCATCGAGTTAATGCATGACATAGTTTTGATAAGATTTGATTGAGTTAATGTAAGACATGGTTTCCAGTAAAAAAAGGAAAGGAAAGTATTGATCGCATTTAGATTATTTCAAACCAAGGAAGGAGGGCGTGGAGAGATAAAAGCCAACATAGGAGGGAGGAGTGATGTGAGGAGAACGTATCAACTCTCCTTTAATAGTAGAGGATAATAATAATAATGATGATGATGATGATGATGATGATGATGATGATAGTAGAGACTAGTGTTTTGTGATTTGTGAAGTTTGTACTATGATTCTTATGATATAAATGAGACACGTATTAGCATGCAAAAAAGTTACTTTGGGCCATCTCCTCACCAAAACCTTTTTAAATCCCTAGTGAAAGACATTGTGAGAAATCAATATTATTAATAAAATATATACTCCTTTGTTAGCATACCCTACGACGGTAGCTAGTTCAATGAAATGAAATGAAGAATTTGATGACTATTCATAAACACATATCGTACCGTGTGAACCTGTATCTACATATCCTCCCAGGTAACAATGGAACAATCAGCTTGCGTAGGATTAGATATGTTTTTTTCATAGTTTGTTAAACAAAACAATCTTCTGGGCATTATTTCTTGTTTTTGACAACCAATTATTTTGGGTAAATCTTCTTACTTTTCTGATAGTACTGTAGAGATTTCAAGATGTTTTCTCAAATTTACCTTTCAGCCATATAGAGTAAAAAATCTTACCATGATTCACTAGTTACAGGGTCCTCCCAAGAGGACAATACTGTACGAAGCATACTCGCTAGTTAACGGGTCCTCCCAAGGGGAAAATTCACGTTAAGCTTTTTTCATTCCATCATTGTCTGTCTTTCTTTTTAAAATCCATCTGTACCCAACAGCCTTACGACCATCAAGCAGTTCCTCCAAAGTCCACACTTTGTTCTCATACATGGATCCTCTCTCGGATTTTATGGCCTCAAGCCATTTGTCGGAATCCGGGCCCACCATCTCTTCTCCATAACTCGTAGGTTCATTGTTGTCTAGCAACATGACCTCCAAGACAGGATTACGTACCACCTTGAAGCAGTACGCATCCTTGTCGACCTACGAGGTTTGGTAGTGACTTGATCCAAAGTTTCATGATCACTATCATAAGCTTCTACTTCAATTGGTGTAGGTGCCACAGGAACAACTTCCTGTGCCCTTCTACACACTAGTTGAAGTGATGGTTCAACGACCTCATCAAGTCTCCACCATCCTCCCACTCAATTCTTTCGAGAGAAACTTTTCCTCGAGAAAGGACCTGTTTCTAGAAACAATCCTTTTGCTTCTGGATCTGAAGTAGGAGGTATACCCAACTGTTTCTGGGTGTCCTATGAAGATGCATTTAATCCGATTTGGGTTCGAGCTTATCAACCTGAAACTTTTTCACATAAGTGTCGCAGCCCCAAACTTTCAAGAAACGACAGCTTAGGTTTCTCTAAACCACAGTTCATATGCTGTCATCTCAACGGAATCACGTGGTGCCCTATTAAAATGAATGTGGTTGTCTCTAATGCCTAACCCATGAACGATAGTGGTAATTCGATAAGAGACATCATAGCATGCACCATATCCAATAGGGTGCAGTCATGATGTTCGGACACACCATCACACTATGATGTTCCAGGCGATGTTAGTTGTGAAACAATTTCCACAATGTCTTAATTGTGTACCAAACCCGCAACTTAGATATTCATCTCTATGATCATATCACAGACATTTTATCCTCTTGTCACGAAGATCTTCAACTTCACTCTGAAATTACTTGAACCTTTCAACAATTCAGACTTGTGTTTCATCAAGTAAATATACTCAACATCTACTCAAATCATCTGTGAAGTAAGAACATAACGATATTCACTACATGCCTCAGCACTCATTGGACTGCACACATCAAAATGTGTTGCTTCCAACAAGTTGCTATCTTGTTCCATCTTACTGAAAATGAGGCTTTTCAGTCATCTTGCCCATGTGGTATGATTTGCATATCTCAAGTGATTCAAAATCAAGTGAGTCCAAACAATCCATCTGCATGGAGTTTCTTCATGAGTATACACCAATAGACATGGTTTGCGTGTCTCAAACTTTTCAAAAATGAGTGAGTCCAAAGATCCATCAGCATGGAGCTTCTTCATGCGTTTTATACCAATATGACTTACATGGCAGTGCCACAAGTAATTGGTACTATCATTACTATCTTATATATTTTGGCATGAAAATGTGTATCACTACGATAGAGATTCATTAAACCATTCTTTTAGGTGCAAGACCATTGAAGGTATTATTCAAATAAACAGAGTAACCATTATTCTTCTTAAATGAATAACCGTATTGCGATAGACATAATCCAATATTGTCTATGCTCAACGCAAACACCAAATAACAATTATACAGGTTTAACACCAATCTCGATGGTAGAGGGAGCATGCGATGCTTGATCACATCAACCTTGGAAACACTTCCAACACATATCGTCATCTCACCTTTAGCTAGTCTCCGTTTATTCCGTAGCTTTTATTTCGAGTTACTAACATTTAGCAACCGAACCAGTATCTAATACCCTGGTGCTACTAGGAGTACTAGTAAAGTACACATTAGCATAATGTATATCCAATATACTTCTGTCGACTTTGCCTGCCTTCTTATCTACCAAGTATCTAGGGTGGTTCTGCTCCAGTGTCCGTTCCCTCATTACAGAAGCACTTAGTCTCGGGTTTGGGTTCAACCCTGGGTTTCTTCACTGGACAGCAACTGATTTGCCATTTCATGAAGTACCCCTTCTTGCCCTTGCCCTTCTTGAAACTAGTGGTTTCACTAACCATCGACAATTGATGCTCCTTCTTGATTTCTACTTTCGCGGTGTCAAACATCGCGAATATCTCAAGGATCATCATATCCATCCCTGATATGTTATAGTTCATCACGAAGCTCTAGCAGCTTGGTGGTAATGGCTTTGGAGAAACATCACTATCTCATCTGGAAGATCGACTCCCACTCGATTCAAGTGATTGTTGTACCCAGACAATCTGAGTACAAGCTCAATGATTGAGATCTTCTCCCTTAGTTTGTAGGCTAGAAAACTCGTCGGAGGTCTCATACCTCTTGATGTGGGCACGAGCCTGAAATCCCAATTTCTGCTCTTGGAACATCTCATATGTTCTGCGACATTTCAAAAATGTCTTCGGTGCCTCAATTCTAAACCATTTAACATTACCGAACTATCATGTAGTCATCAAAACGTGTATGTCAGATGTTCGCAACATCCACAGACCACGTTCGAGGTCCAGCACACCGAGCGGTGCATTAAGGACATAAGCCTTCTACTGTCCGCATAATTTCTACTGTCGACTTTCAACTATATTTTCTCTAGGAACATATCTAAAACAGTAGAACTAAAGCGCAAGCTATGACATAATTTGCAAAGGGGTTTTTACTATGTTCAGGATAATTAAGTTCATCTAATGAACTCCCACTCAGATAGACATCCCTCTAGTCATCTAAGTGATTACATGATCCGAGTCAACTAGGCCGTGTCCGATCATCACGTGAGACTGACTAGTCATCATCGGTGAACATCTTCATGTTGATCGTATCTACTATACGACTCATGCTTGACCTTTCGGTCTCTTGTGTTCCGAGGCCATGTCTGTACATGCTAGGCTAGTCAAGTTAACCTAAGTGTTTCGCGTGTATAAATCCGGCTTACACCCGTTGTATGTGAATGTTAGAATCTATCACACCCAATCATCACGTGGTGCTTAGAAACGACGAACTTCTGCAACGTTGCACAGTTAGGGGGAACACTTTCTTGAAATTTTAATGAGGGATCATCTTATTTACTACCGTCATTCTAAGCAAATAAGATGCATAAACATGATAAACATCACATGCAATCAAAAAGTGACATGATATGGCCAATATCATTTTGCTCCTTTTGATCTCCATCTTCGGGGCTCCACGATCATCATCGTCACCGGCATGACACCATGATCTCGATCATCATGATCTCCATCATCGTGTCTTCATGAAGTTGTCTCACCAACTATTATTTCTACTACTATGGCTATCGGTTAGCAATAAAGTAAAGTAATTACATGGCGTTGTTCAATGACACCCAGGTCCTACAATAAATTAAGACAACTCCTATGGCTCTTGCCAGTTGTCATACTCATCGACATGCAAGTCGTGATTCCTATTACAAGAACATGATCAATCTCATACATCACATATCATTCATCACATTCTTTTTGGCCATATCACATCACATAGCATACCCTGCAAAAACAAGTTAGACGTCCTCTAATTGTTGTTTGCATGTTTTACGTGGCTGCTATGGGTTTCTAGCAAGAACATTTCTTACCTATGCAAAAACCACAACGTGATATGGCAATTGCTATTTACCCTTCATAAGGACCCTTTTCATCGAATCCGTTCCGACTAAAGTTGGAGAGACTAGCACCCGCTAGCCACCCTATGCACCAAGTGCATGTCAGTCGGTGGAACCTGTCTCACGTAAGAGTACGTGTAAGGTCGGTCCGGGCCGCTTCATCCCACAATACCGTCGAAACAAGATTAGACTAGTAACGGTAAGCATATTGAACAAAATCAATGCCCACAACTACTTTGTGTTCTACTCGTGCAAAGAATCTACGCAATAAACCTGGCTCTGATACCACTGTTGGGGAACGTAGTAGAAATTCAAAATTTTCCTACGAGTCACCAAGATCTATCTATGGAGAGACTAGCAACAAGGGGAAGGAGAGTGCATCTACATACCGTTGTAGATTGCTAAGCGGAAGTGTTCAAGAGAACGGGGTTGAAGGAGTTGTACTTGTCGTGATCCAAATCACCGGAGATCCCAGTGCCGAACGGATGGCACCTCCGTGTTCAACACACGTGCGGCCCGGTGACGTCTCCCATGCCTTGATCCAGCAAGGAGAGAGGGAGAGGTTGAGGAAGACTCCATCCAGCAGCAGCACAACGACGTGCTGGTGGTGGAGGAGCGTGGCAATCCTGCAGGGCTTCGCCAAGCACCGCGGGAGAGGAGGAGAAAGAGAGGTAGGGCTGCGCCAACCGGAGAAGAACTTCATGTGTTGGGCTGCCCCTTTGCCTCCACTATATATAGGGGGAGAGGGGGGGCTGCGCCCCGACCTAGGGTTCCACCCATAGGGGCGGCGGCCAGCCAAAAACCCATCTAGTGTGCGTCCAAGGGGGGGAGAGGCGAAACTTGCCCCCCAAGTTAGGTGGGTGCGCCCGCTTCCCCAAACCCTAGGCGCCATGGGCCCTTGTGGGGGGGCGCACCAGCCCACCTGGGGCTGGTCCCCTCCGACACTTGGCCCATGCAGCCCTCCGGGGCCGGTGGCCCCACTTGGTGGACCCCCGGGACCCTCCCGATGGTCCCGGTACGTTACCGATAACACCCAAAACTTTTCCGGTGACCAAAACAGGACTTACCATATATAAATCTTTACCTCCGAACCATTTCGGAACTCCTCGTGACGTCCGAGATCTCATCCGGGACACCGAACAACATTCTTTAACCACATACAAACTTCCTTTATAACCCTAGCGTCATCGAACCTTAAGTGTGTAGACCCTACGGGTTCTTGAACCATGCAGACATGACCGAGACGTTCTCCGGTCAATAACCAAAAGCGGGATCTGGATACCCATGTTGGCTCCCACATGTTCCATGATGATCTCAATGGATGAACCACGATGTCGAGGATTCAATCAATCCCGTATTCAATTCCCTTTGTCTAGCGGTATTGTACTTGCCCGAGAATCGATCGTCGGTATGCCGATACCTTGTTCAATCTCATTACCGGCAAGTCTCTTTACTAGTTACGTAACACATCATCCCGTGATCAACCCCTTGGTCACATTGTGCAGATTATGATGATGTCCTACCGAGTGGGCCCAGAGATACCTCTCCGTCAACCAGAGTGACAAATCCCAGCCTCGATTCGTGCCAACCCAATAGACACTTTCGGAGATACCTGTAGGGCACCTTTATAGCCACCCAGTTACGTTGTGACGTTTGGTACACCCAAAGCATTCCTATGGCATCCGGGAGTTGCACAATCTCATGGTCTAAGGAAATGGTACTTGACATTAGAAAAGCTTTAGCATACGAACTACATGATCTTCGTGCTAGGCTTATGATTGGGTCTTGTCCATCACATCATTCTCCTAATGATGTGATCCCGTTATCAACGACCTCCAATGTCCATGGTCAGGAAACCGTAACCATCTATTGATCAACGAGCTAGTCAACTAGAGGCTTACTAGGGACATGGTGTTGTCTATGTACCCACACATGTATCTGAGTTTCCTATCAATACAATTATAGCATGGATAATAAACAATTATCAGGAACAAGGAAATATAATAATAACTAATTTATTATTGCCTCTAGGGCATATTTCCAACACCCTTTGCAGCGGACGCTGGGTTGTTGGGTGGAAGAGTTGCCTTCCGTTTTATGGAGCATTAACACCACCCCCAATAGATCTATGGGTTATACACCCTTCTTCATGGTTTATGGAGCAGAAGCAGTTCTCCCAAGTGATATTCATCATGACTCGCCCCGAGTGGCAGCTTATGTTGAAGCGGACAATGAAAGAGCACGCCAAGATGCATTGGACCTGTTAGATGAAAAACGGGATATTGCGGCAGCTCGTTCGGCGATTTATCTGCAAGACCTGCGGCGTTATCACAGCCGCTAGGTTAAAACCAGGGCTTTTCAAGAAGCCGACTTAGTGCTCCGGCTCATCCAAGATCAGACTGACATGCACAAGTTATCCCCACATTGGGAAGGGCCATTTGTGGTCAGCAAGAATCTGAACAACGGGTCATACTACCTTATCGATGTTCGAGAGCACAAAGACTCACGCAAATCGGAGGAGGAGACCCGTCGGCCATGGAACATAGCTCATCTTCGGCCTTACTACACCTGAGCCACAGGATCCTATTATGTATATATTTTTGACAATGTACATATTATCATCAATAAATAAACCGGCATCCTTGCTAAAGCGGGGCCTCTGCCATTTCATCTTATATGTCTTTTTGGTTACATGGGGGCTTCTGCTTATAAAGAGGAGTTCTAATTGCCCATAAACCGGCTTATAAAGCCATATAAAAAAGCTTCAGAGCATCACACCCAAGGGACCAAAGAGAGTCTGTTACACGCATAGCTCAAACATAGGTACCCACTGAGCACAACTCACAATGTTAGCTGGGGGCTCTTTGTGCACAACAACGAAGAGTTTTAAAGGACCCTTGTAATAGGCTATCAAGCCAGGCTTGGAAGCCGGGTGTATTCACCTAAAACCCTGGGTTAACCTGCCTTCATCAAGTAAGCCACTCCGTCCAGGTAATCCTGGTATGACCCGCCGAACGTTTCACAAGTCAATCTTATACAGACCCTGAACTTGTCAAAGTTAAAACGACAATTGGTTAATGTAAGGCCCATCTTAAAAGGCTTTGTAAAATGGTTTAACTCAGTGGCCTGGCAGCCCATGAAAAGCCTCGAATTTGGGCCTGGCAGCCCTTGAAAAGCCTTGACTAAAAGTTTTTTCATTTGCTTTTATTTGTCAAAGTTTTTCTCCTTTGATAAGGTTTTGAGGCAAACCAGCGTCTATTGACCCAGCCTGATTATAAGTCAGCAATATAACCCGGTGTTTGTTAACCCGGCGTGGCTTTCAACTATCAGTTGTTAGTGCACAACCAATTATAAACCGGTGTTTGTTAACCCGGTCTGGCATTTGACTATAAGTCGCCAGGATGATCATCTGGTGTTTATCATAACTCTGGATGACTTACTTTAAAACAAGCATAGCATGGTGGGAGTTGGCAGCACTCAAAAAATTTGAGTCATCACCCTTACTACAAGAACGTTGGTAAACCAACGATATGATTCAATATTACAGGTATGATGTATTTCATATTTCATTATTTTTACAGTCTTGGTTATAAACTCTGGCTTTATATTGGGTATCATAACCTGTCCGGCGGTAAACCGCCAGGGCAATCTTATGTCTATCACATGTAAGAAACAGGATTGCATAAAACTGTTAAAGATCATAAGCAGACATTATATATCATGACAGATTGATAGTATCAGGCAAAATGGCTATGCACGATGGCATAGAAGACCAAGTGTTTCAGCTAGCCTATTACAAAGCGTGTTAAACTACCCAAAAGGATAATTGTTTCTCATAAAGAGGACAGTGCGCAGATGATAAACCGGCTTCCGAGTTACGATTCTTCTTTAGCTTGATGAGAAGGTTGCGGATCATCCTGCGCCGGTTCACCCTCCGCCTCGCCACCCAGTGGCTGGAAGTCAATGGTTGCCCAGTCAATTCTAGACAAAGCTCAAAAGACAGCTTCATCGCTTTTAAGATCTGACGATTCAACATCAGGGGCATAAGTATGCTTATGTATTGGCGGTGCTTCATAAACCGACGCATCAATCCGTTTGTTGTCTGCATCATAGATGGACTGGTGGAAAGACAAGTCAGTCTCTTCGGCCAGTTTACTGGCAAGCAGGCGCATTTCTATTGTCAGAGCTTTAAGAGCATCATTGTCAAATTCGGACCCATCTTGTTTTTGGCTAGGATAGCCATTCCCAATGTCTTCCGGATCAAGATCGGCTATCCAAGCTTTAGCTCGAGTCAGTGCAGATAAGGCGCCAGCCCTTGCAGCAGATCTCTTCACCTCTTCTAGTTGGGCAGGTGTCATGGATAGCTTGGCCAATGTGTCCTCGATTAAAGTCGGCGGCGGTTTATTGTACGAGGCTGTGCAGATGACCCGTTGAGCGCCGGGATATAACTGCTCTATCAAGGTATAGGTAGCCTTCAGTTTCTTGCGCATATCTAAGCCGAGATGGGCAACACGGCTACCTGCAATGGTTATAATATTATTGTTAAACTGGCGGTTTCAAGGATGATTCAGTATGGTTCATGACAAGGCTACTTACCAAAGATGGCAGAAGTCATAGCATTGATTTGCCACTTTAAGTCGGTCAGCTCTTCTGCCACCGGTTTAAGTGCCGCTTCAGCATCCTCCGCCCGCTTTAGCAAAGTGGCTTTTTCAGCCTCCCAGTCTGCTCGCTCGCCTTTGAATCCATCTTTCAATTGCTCCATGCTTGTTAAAGCGCCCTTCAGCTCTTCTTTGGCCTTTGAAGTTTCGGCCTGCTGGGACTTAATATTTTCCTGGAGATCGGCGATTTGAGAATCTTTGTTGGTCAAGTCAGCCTGCAAAAGACACACAATAAATTGGCAATACACTGTTCAAAGTCCCAAGCACATAACAAGTTATACACTTGGCACTTGGGGGCTAATGCGGATTGCTTTTTCTCAAATAACATTTTAAGTCCCAAGCATATAACACGTTATATACTTGGCACTTGGGGGCTAATGCATAACGGATCAATTCAAAGTTATCAAGTTTTATTGCATGAACCAGATCATGTTAATGGCTGAAAGGAATTCTGATGTATAAACCGGACTATCCTAAAGGTATAAACTGGTCTATAGGGGCTACAAAAGCAAAATTCAATCTTCTCCTACTACAAGTCCGGTTCACATCCATGAACTGGTCCTTGGGGGCTACTAGAGTTGGTAATTGAAGCAAGATATACGGAAAAAGAAGCTATTCAAAGGAACAAATATTTACCTCATATCGCTCTTTCATCAAGTTTACTAAACTGCCTTCATAATCGCGGCTGGTATACAGACGGTTTAGATATTCAGAGTGAATGTCCTGAGCAGAGAGGTGGGCATAGCTTGACAAATCGGTTTTCCATTTGCCCTTGTCCACAGCGGAGAATTCTTCCTTTGCACTATGCTTTGATAAAGTGACAGGATTGCCAGGAGCAGTATGGCCAAAGCCAGTAATCACAACATCGTTTGTTGTGCCTTCAACAGTCTTATCTGGGCTTGGCGGTTTAGCAGATGCTTTTGCTCGGCTTGGTGGATCGTTAGCTGGGCTTGGCGGATCAGCAGGCTAGCTTGTTGGATTTATTTCTGCTGGATCAACAAAAGTATCCTGACCCTGAGGTACCGGGTCATCCAGAGCAATGTCAGCATTTTGATCAAGAGCTTCTGAAGTCCTCTCCGGTTTAGTGGCCGGATTATGATCACTTGGTGTAGTCAGCTTGGCTTTTTTGCTAAGTCTGGATTTGGCACTAAAAAGAACAAATGCAGAGGTTAGTATAATAAACCGGTGCAAGGCATAAAAACTAAGTCTATTATGCTTACCCAGGAACGGTCTTGAGTGGACGCATCTGTGTGGTTGATGAATCGCTGGAGGATGAATGGGAGGTTCCCTGATAATTCGAATCAGATGGATTAAGAGGATATCGGAAGTAACCCGCCTTGGGATAAACTGTATTAAAAGAACAAGAGACCTCTTGTGGATGTTTGTGAACCGGAGAATATGGTAAATCGGAGGACGTAACTTGTTGACCACTATGTTGAGTGGTGCGGCCAGTTTCATGCTGTTGTGTCATCAAAGAAAAGTGCGGATCCAAATAAGCAAGAGGGTGTGAACGTTTTGCTTTCCGGACTGCTCGACGAAGTTTTGGTACTGGCACATGATTTGAGTCGGAGGATAGAACAATTACCTCTACATCACCAGCGTGGCTTGCTTCCGCATCATCCTGATAACAATCATTGTCAATGAGGTGTATGAAAAAAGAACCCAGAGAATCAAGTTCTACCTCTAACTTCGGATTATCAAGCTCTTCATCATTAGGCAGATCAGCAGCCTCGGCGGTTTTCTTCTTTGCTGGCCTCTTGGTAACCCTGGTCCTGATGCGGGGTGCCCTCGCCGGTTTATCTTGTGATTTCCTTTTCCAGAACGGATCATCGCTCTGAGCAGATGGACAACAAGTCATAAAGAAATAATTAAGGAGGAATGGATTAAGCAAAAATAAGACAACTCTTACAGCTGGCGGTTTGTTGGATTCATAGAAGGGACTAAGCCCTACTCTGCTATAGGCAGCCACCGGTTCATCAAGCATTTTCTTGACGGCTTCGATGACTTCATCATCTGTGAGCTGGATATCAATATGACGCTAGGGGTCTTTTAGATCCCCTGTATATTCACACATTAAATCGGGGCGCCGACTTAAAGGTAAAATACTCCAAGACACCCAGCAGCGGACGAAATCAATGCATGTCAGGCCACTGGCAACAAATGCCCTGATCTTTGCTAGTTGAGGGGCATATTTTGATCTTTCCATGGCAGTGAGTCGCTGAGGAACCGGATGGGTTTTGGTAAGCCGGTATGCACGATAACCCGGCAGAGGATTTTCGTTGTCTGGAGTTGTATTGCAACAGTAAAACCAAGTCTGGTTCCAGTCCTTGGGGTGGCTATGATGTTTGGAGTGACGGAAGTCGACATCCTTTCTCTTCTGGATGGAAACGCCCCCGAGTTCAGTGTTGGGCCCGTCCGTAAATTCAGTACGGCGGTTAAAGTAAAAGAAGTCCCGGAATAGTTCCACAGTGGGTTCCTCTTGCAGATAGACTTCGCGAAATACTTGAAAATTGCATATATTGGACACAGAGTTTGGTCCAATATCTTGAGGGTGGATCTGGAAGCTGGCAAGAACATCACGAAAGAACTTTGATCCGGGAGGGCTGAACCCTCGATTCAGATGATCAGTAAAAACAATCACTTCTCCATTCTGAGGCTCAGGAGGATTTTCTAAACCGGGGACTCTCTAGTGGATGGTTTATTTGCTCACTAAAGCGCCAGTCACAACATACCCAGTCAGTTGCTCTTCAGTAACCCGGGAAGGAACACAATTGCAAGCATAAAACAATTTGGCCATTTGAACAAGAAGCTGGAAAAGAGGATCAAGGTCGTTTTAAGGTTTTGATTGAAGCAGATAATCTGGTTTAAAGACGGGAAAAACAAATTGAAACATATGCGCATGATAAGCCGGAATTTATATTGAGGATGAGTTGGCGGTTTAAGAGAGGGCTAATGGTGTCTGGCAGGTTATCATCTTGTAAAAAGTTAAACCGCCTACACTGGTGCAGAAATTACAGATCTGAAAAATCTCTAAGTATTGCAGAAACAGGTTTTGCAAGTTGCGGCTATAGTTTTGGATCTACCGCAGTCTTAAGAATGAGGAAAAATTCAAAAACCTAGGCGGTATCAGCAGAACAGCTAAGGGCTAGATGGGATCTGTTTACTGATAGCAGAGATGCTATGATGAAGAAAAACAAGATCTAGTTATGGCCGCACAGAAACAAAATTCGTGTTTTTATTAAAGGATCCGTGTGACAGCAATGAGTATGGAGGAACACTGAAGAACACCGAAGAACAACGAAACCCTAATGGTGGATCTGAGTAGAAGAGGAAGAAAGCTTACAGAGGTTGCAGGAGAGGCGGAGAGGCGTCGCGTTTCTCTGGTCAGATCAGGTTGATGCAGCGGCCGTTGGTGGTGCACAAGCGAAGGTCGACGGCGGCGGCTGCCCTCGAGCTCTGAGGCGACGTGAGGAAGACGATGAGGCGAAGGGGCACGAAGGGGAAAGGAAAGTGTGAACCTTGGCCCTATTTATAAAACAAAGGCATAAGTGACAGGCGCGGGAATCGATGAGCTCAAAATGGATATCTGACACAGCTGTCGCCTCAATTTTCGGAGGGTTATTAATAAGAAAAAAGCATTTACAGGTTTTTATATGGACATGATGTCGCGTGTAAGTGCATCTAGTGCCCCTTAGTGATTTTGGTGTATTGAAGACTTATAGGTTAAGGGACTAATGCGTTTCTGAGTGTACACAGGTCTATAAGTCTATGAGGAGTTTGATATTTATAGAGAAAGTCGACCCCTAAAAATGAAGTTCTTCAACTGAAGACTTTGATATTCTAAAGACTTTCTGAAGACTTTGAAAGTGAAGAAATTGGTGTGACCTTGAAGACTTGGTATTCATTTGTGGAACATGAAGTGTGAAGACTTTTGTTTTCGTAGTTTCATTTTCTCTTTCTTGAGTCATAGGAAACACCGTACTGTTAAAGGGGGTCAAGGAAATACTAAGGAAAAATTTCCATGTGATGCTCAACTCAAAATCCTACACCTACCAATCCCTTCGAGTGAAGCTTTTGGAAATCTCATACAGTTCAGTCACTTTCTTCAGTGACAAAGACGAAGTTCTTCTGGTCGCTGATGAATTTGTTCTGACTGAGGAGTTAGGAATTCGTCAGTGCGAATTACCTACACAGTGAGGAACATAATAGC
The DNA here is from genome assembly GCF_002162155.2 of Triticum dicoccoides. Taxonomy (NCBI): domain Eukaryota; kingdom Viridiplantae; phylum Streptophyta; class Magnoliopsida; order Poales; family Poaceae; genus Triticum; species Triticum dicoccoides. The sequence continues at coordinate 55,594,917 of NC_041385.1, forward strand.
CCTGAGGAATTTGAGAGTCAAATTCCCGACCATTGCTGTGCTGCGCGCCAGCTGTCCCAAAATATCTTATCCACCTAACGGTCATATCATTGATGGGCATTTATGTCTTATCATGTCGGGCTGCTCCCTAGGCTATAAATAGCCGCCCCCTGCAACCACTAGCTGGTTGGCTGCTCCGAGAGAACTTGACACTTGTCATTTGAGAGCAACCCATCCTCCGAGGACTTTGAGCGAAAATCATCGAGTGAGGAAAACCCAAAACCAAACCCCTACAAACCCAAAGTGATTGAGCATCACTGAAGAAATTGATCCTGCGTGGATCCGACGCTTGTTACCTTTGAAGACTGTGCTTCTTATAGACGGTTAGGCCTCAAGGTCTAGAGCATCCAAGAGGAATTGTGGATCGCCGAGTGACCAAGTCTGTGAAGGTTTGGAAGTCGCGTGAAGACTTACCACGAGTGATTGGACGAGGTCTGTGTGACCTTAGTTCAAGGAGAATACGGTGAGGACTGGGTGTCCTGACCTGCGTGCTCAGCGACTGGGTGTCCGGGACTGTGTGTCCTCGAGTTTAAATACTCAGCCGCTCCAACCAGACGTACAACTGAGATAGCAGTTGGAACTGGTCTACCAAATCATTGTCTTCACCAACCTAACTGGTTCTATTTCCTCAACCCTTTCATTTCCTCATTACTGTGTTGAGTGTTTGTTCATATCTGTGTTTGAAGACTTTGACTGAAGACTTTCTCAATTTCCTCAGTTCAAGTTCTTCAGTCTGTTTGTCTTCATCTTGTGTTATCCTGTGATTACGCTTTCTGTACTCTGTGCTAGTCTTCATTTCATCATGATAACCATGCTTGTATTCTGTTATGCTTACTTCTGAGTACTTATTCCGCTGCTAATAGTTCTTCGCTAAGGAATTTCCTCACCGGCAAATTCCTCAGTGAAGAATTCATAAAAATCGCCTATTCACCCCCCCTCTAGTCGACATAACGCACTTTCAATTGGTATCAGAGCAAGGTACTCCCTTGTTCTGTGTGATTTTGGTTTAACCGCCTGGAGTTTTAGTTATGTCGACCGCAGGTATGATCAAGGTCTCGGCTGGGTGTCCTACCTTTGATGGGACGGACTACCCCTACTGGAAAAACAAGATGCGAATGCATCTCGAGGCAATTGACAACGATCTCTGGTATGTTGTGGAAAATGGTGTTCCCTCTGTCTCACCCTCACTGAACGCTACCGATGTGAAGAGATTCAAGCAACTCGATTCTCAAGCGAACAATATCATATGTGGCCATCTGAGTAAAGGACAGTATGGAAGAGTGAGTGCTTTGGAAACTGCTAAGCTTATCTGGGATAGGTTGTCCAAAGTGAATGAAGGAGTCTCAACTCAGCGTGACTCTCGAGTTGATGTTCTTCGGAATCTCTTCAATCGCTTCAAAAGACTCGACAATGAAAATTTCCAACAAACCTTTGATCGCCTCACTGACATCTCAAATGAGCTTCAAGCCCTCGATGCCACTGACATCACTGACCATGAGGTGGTGAAGAAACTGTTGAGATCACTTGATTCCTCATTTGATACTCTGGGTCTGATGATACAAGAACGGGCTGACTACAAGTCTCTTGATCCTGCCGATGTCCTCGAAAGGCTAAATACTCACAAGTTCCAGCTTGCGGAAAAGAGAGATCTCTATGGTTCGAGCTATGGAAAACCACGTGCCCTGAAGGCCAAGGTTGTGGCTGAGTCTAAATGTGAGGATTCTGGTAGTAGCCTTGGTGATCCTGAAGAATTGAGCCAGGAGCTAGCACTGCTCGTGAAGAAATTCCAGAAGTTCTCAAGACGTGGTCGCTTTGGAAAATCCTCAAGAAGCAGTAATTCCTCATCAAGTGACTATAAGAGAAGGTTGTGCCACAAATGCAAGAAACATGGTCATTATATTCAAGATTGTCCTCAGTGGGAAAAGGAATTGAAGAAGAAGAAATACAAGGATTACAGTTCTGATGATGCGAAGAAGAAGAAGAAATCGTCAAAATCTTCATCATCAAAATCATCGAAGTCTTCATCTCACAAGAAGTATTCATCTCACTGACCCCACCGACAAGCCCGATGAAGATAATGATGACTACGCTCCCACCTATTGCTTCATGTCAAAAGGTGCAAAGGTACTCAAATAAACCTCCTCTGAATCTAGTGAAAATGAATCTGATGAGGATCTCAAGCCCAACTACTCTAAAGTTGCTAAGATTGCTGTCAAACAACAAAGGGATTTTGAAAAGGTTCAAAACATGCTAGACAAAAGTGATGATATGTTGGGTGAAGAAATGGATCGCACTAAAGCCCTGACTGAAAATCTTCAGAGACTTTAGTCTAGGTTTGATAATCTTCAAAGTCATCATAACACTCTCTTATATGATCATGAGAAACTTTCTTATGAATTTCTTCAAAGAAAGCAAGATCTTGAGAAGCTAAGAGTGAGTTATGAAGATCTTCAGAAGGAGCGCGATTCATTACTAGCTCAACAAATCAGCGCTTCTCAGGAAGAATTTGTTCCTCCATGCTTAAAGTGCATTGAACGTGAATCTGCTAATTCTTCACCTGAATGTTCAAATGCTTCAACTATTACAAATTCTTCACCTGCCTCTGCTATCACTAATTCCTTATCTGAGGACATTGCTAGTATCACTGACGATGCAGGGCTGAAGGAATTGTACATGACAGGCATGTACAAAAGCCTCAAAGGGCATCAGACTCTTTGTGATGTGCTTAAAAAGCAGATCCTCAACAGAAACCCTAGGAAAGAGGGTATCGCCTTTGAGAGGAAACTTAATGCTGATGGAACATATTGGAAGCCTGAGCAGTACCCCAAAACCTCATGGGTTGCTACAAAGGGACCTCCAGTTGATCCATCTAACTTATTTGGCTTTACATGTGAATCTCCTAATCCTTCTGATGAGTCATTTGACTCCAACTATAAACTGTTCAAAAATCAGAATGGTGAAGTATTTGCTAGATATGTTGGCCCTAACTGCAGGAACGGTTCTCCTATGAAGAAAATCTAGGTTCCCAAGAAGTGCCTTGAAAGTCTTCAGGTGAATGTCCTCATGACACCACCAGTGAAGAACAGGAACCCCAGATCAAATTCTTCATATGGATCAAATTCCTCAAATGGATCAAAGTCCTCATATGATTATCATCATGCTAACAACTCTGTTTCGCAGGGTAGAGCTAAGGGCAATGAATATGTGCATTATTCTTCAAACCATTATGTTCATAAGTCCTCGAAGAATTTCTCTGCTTATTCATATGCTTAACCTAACCCCTCTTATGTGAAACGAAATGGTTTGGCTTCTATGCCACCATTCTCGTATGGTGCTCGCAGAGTGATGAACTCTTTGCCACCCCTTCAAATGTGGGTGGTGAAGAAAAATAACTAATCTCTTCTGTAGGGTCAGGTCTCCAAACGTGCCTTAACGTCTGAAGAATTTGCTGGGGACCAGACCAAATTGCCTGAAAGGACGCAGGCGAATCATGATGAAATAAACTTTCACACGTCCTCCTACTGCTATATCTGTTTACTGCTTGATGAAATTCATCTGATGAACTTGATATCATATTCTTCATTGATGAAGCATATGAGATTGTAAGTTACACTAATTCATCTGCAGGATGATCAACCAAAAGCCACTGAATGGGTCCTTGATAGTGGATGTACAAATCACATGACTGGTGACAAGAATCTTTTGATGGATGCTCCCTTATCACCGTCACATCTGAAGCACATGATCTTTGCTGACAAAGGCAAAAGTCAGGTATTGGGTCTTGGTAAGCTTGCGATCTCTAAGGATAAACACATGGACAAAGTCATGCTTGTTGAGTCCTTAGGATACAACCTCATGTCAGTCTCAATGCTTTGTGATCTTGATATGATTGTTGTCTTTGGCAAGTATCGTTGTGTTGTGATTATGGAAGCTGACAATTCCAAAGTCTTCGAAGGCTTTAGGAGAGGAGATTTGTATATTGTTGATTTCTCTACAGGACCATAACCAGCCGTGTGTCTACTTGCAAAAGCTTCAGAAGGCTGACTATGGCATCGACGACTTGGTCACGCAGGCATGAGGAATTTGCACACGCTTGCGAAGAAGAAGCATGTCATTGGCATTGAGAATGTCAAATTCCTCAAGGATCACTTATGCGGAGCCTGTGAAGCTAGAAAAATGACCAAGGCCAAGCATCCAGCGAAGACTATCATGACCACTACTCGTCCATTCGAATTGCTTCACATGGACCTCTTCGGACCTAATCATTACTCAGCAGTCACTAATGATGCATCTCTATATGGTTTTGTCATTGTTGATGATTACTCTCGATATACATGGGTACACATTGTTACTTGCAAACATGAAGTGCGGGAAGTCTTCAAACGTTTTTCCTCGAGGGCTTCAACCAACTTTGGTGTGAAGATCAAGCACATCAGACGTGACAATGGAACTGAGTTCAAGAATTCCGGTCTTGATGACTATCTTGATGAACTTGGTATTACTCATGAGTTATCTGCTCCCTATACTCCTCAGCAAAATGGCGTTGTGGAGCGCAAGAACAGAACTCTTGTTGAGATGGCTCGCACTATGCTTGATGAATACAAAATGCCTCATCATTTTTGGATTGATGCAATTGATACTGCGTGCCACATCATCAACAGAGTATATCTTCACAAATTCTTCAAGAAGATGGCCTATGAACTCCTCACTGACAAGAAACCCAATATGAGTTATTTCAAAGTCTTCGGTGCTAAATGTTGGATTAGAGATCCTCACCACAATTCTAAATTTGCACCGAAAGCACATGAAGGTTTTATGCTTGGTTACGGAAAGGACTCGCACACCTACAGAGTCTTCAACATTGTTCTTCACAAGATTGTTGACACTGTAGATGTGCGGTTCGATGAAACTAATGGCTCGCAAAGAGAGCACCTACCTTCTGTGTTAGATGAACCAGCACCTGAGGATTCTATCAAGTTCAAGGCAAATGAGGATGTCATTCCTACTGAAGAATTTGCTGAAGAATTCATTCCAGTTCATGAAGAACATCGAGCTGATACACCTGAAGAAAATGCTGAGGAAAATGGTGCTGAAGAAAATGCTGACCAAACTCCTCAGCGACAACCAGCTCATCCTCGCGTTGCAAAAGAAGTGCAAGTGGAGAAGATCATCGATGACATTAGAGCACCAGGTCCTCTCACACGCTCAAAAGCTTCACATTTATCTAACTTTTGTGGGCACTATGCTTTTGTCTCTATCACAGAGCCCACTAAGGTAGATGAAGCATTTTTGGAGCCGGAGTGGATTCAGGCTATGCAAGAAGAATTACATCAGTTCGAGCTCAACAATGTCTGGGAACTGGTCAAACGTCCAGATCCTCGCAAGCATAATATCATTGGCACAAAGTGGATCTACCGCAACAAGCAAGATGAAAATGGCCTTGTGGTGAGGAATACGGCACGACTGGTAGCTCAAGGCTACACACAGGTTGAAGGAATTGATTTCGATGAAACTTTTGCACCTGTTGCTAGACTTGAGGCTATTTGCATATTACTTGCTTATGCTAACCATCATGATCTCATCTTATATCAAATGGATGTGAAAAGTGCATTCCTCAATGGTAAGCTTGAGGAAGAAGTATATGTTGCTCAACCCCCAGGTTTTGAAGATCCAAAGAATCCTAACAAAGTCTTCAGACTTAATAAGGCCCTCTATGGCCTCAAGCAAGCCCCTCGGGCGTGGTATGATACATTGAAGGAATTCTTCGTGAAGAATAGCTTCACACCCGGTTCACTCGACCCTACTCTATTTACTAAATCTTATGATGGTGAGCTGTTTGTGTGCCAAATATATGTTGATGATATTATCTTTGGTTGTACTGACCAATGTTATAGTGATGAATTTGCCTATATGATGAGTGAAGAATATCAAATGTCTATGATGAGAGAGTTGAAATTCTTCTTAGGTCTTCAAATTCGTCAACAACGCAATGGCATATTCATATCTCAGGAGAAATACCTCAAAGATGTACTGAGGAAATTCGGCATGCAAGATTGCAAAGGCGTCAAAATTCTTATGCCCACAAATGGCCATCTATGCACTGATGAAAATGGTATTGACTTCGATCACAAGGTATACCACTCCATGATTGGTTCTTTATTGTACTTATGTGCATCTAGGCCAGATATAATGCTTAGTGTTTGCATGTGTGCCCGATTTCAAGCTGCACCGAAGGAATCACACCATAAGGCTGTGAAGCATATTCTTCGATATCTAGCTCACACACCAACACTAGGATTATGGTACCCCAAGGGCTCTGCTTTTGATCTCATTGGATATTCTGACTCTGACTATGCTGGTGATCGTGTGGACCGCAAGTCAACTTCTGGCACTTGTCATTTCCTCGGACGATATTTGGTCTATTGGTCCTCGAAGAAACAGAACTGCGTATCACTATCCACTGCGGAAGCTGAATACATTGCTGCTGGCTCTTGCTCTGCTCAACTGCTTTGGATGAAGCAAACACTCAAGGACTATGGCGTCAACGTGAAGAATGTGCCTCTCCTCTACGACAATGAGAGTGCCATCAAGATTGCTCACAACCCAGTTCAGCACTCGAACAAAAAGCACATTAAGATTCGTCATCATTTTCTTCGTGATCATGTGTTGAAGGGCGACATCTCCATCGAGCACGTGAAGACTGAAGAACAGCTAGCTGATATCTTCACTAAGCCCTTGGATGAGAAGAGATTTAGCAAGTTGCGGTGTGAGCTAAATATCTTAGAATCTTCGAATGTTCTTTGAAAAGGACACACATCCTAACACTTACGCAAAATTGATGACTTAGATGTGCAACACATGAAGAAACGTTTTTCTTCAATCAATGAAGAATAACACTCTAAGTGTGAAGAAATTAATGAAGAATTTGATTCTCGGAACCCTACGACAATTGTACGCGGTGTCTGAAATCATCATTCTTATACGGTGGGTCACGCCACCACAAAAAGTTGAAAATCTTCAATTTGAGTTTTTCCTCAGTTTTGAAATTCTTCAGTTTTTCAAATTCTTCAACTTTTCAAAATCTTCACTATTTCCTTCGTTTT